>NC_081353.1:42672330-42895515 GCF_029784015.1 Lycium ferocissimum | reverse complement strand
ACCTAAAAAATGCGGTTCCGAACCGGTTTCGGTCGAGGTACAAGAATAAAACATGCAAACATGGCGGCCGATGGCGGGGTGTTTCATTTGGTAGTTTATAGAACAAAATGACAATTGATCAAATATTGCAAAGACATATACAAGAGCGCAGGTTCAAACAACGCAAATAGAGCACTCAATAAAGTCCGATAAAAATCGATTCGCAAACTTCTATTAAAATTGTTTCACTTCGCAAAATCCCAACTTTCTCAGATACATCGGTACATCAGAAAAGTGGAAAAGGCCCTACTCTACGGCCATACGCTGAAAAGGAAAAGAAAGAAAAATAGCAACACCCTTAACCGGCGTAGTAAGCCGAAGGTTGAGAACTCCGACCTATCATGTGGAATGCTACAACAGTACGTGACACCGTTTAGGTATCCCCATAATCTTCACCGGAAATGGATGAACCAGGAATACTCGACTCCGGCAAATCTTCTTCATCGAGTACTATTGTCGGCGGGGTTTCACCAAAAGGCATTTCTCGACGGTTCTCCATGATATGACTGGTTCGGACCGAGCTGACCCGAATGTCTAGCGGGAAGCTTCCGGTCTCTGCGTCTAGATACCCTGTGTGTGATTTTCTTTGCTCCTCGAACGACATCCTCAGCTACGGTCTTTCCCTTAGAAGTTTTTCTCTTGTTATGGAAATTTTGGTGCGTTTCACTACCGGCCCTATGGGAACGTCCGTTCCTCCCATGATACGTGTATCGCACCTTTCTTGAGGCTTTCTTGGTCTATCTTGCTTGTTGGAATCCACGTTCTTGAAGTGAGTTTTTGCTCATTCACTTAGAAATTCTCAAAGGTGTCCCAAATTAAACAGACGGGCAACCTCATCTCTTAGCTGCCGACAATCTTCGGTTCGATGTCCGTGAGTGTGATGATTTTTGCAAATAAGGATTTTATCCCGCTTCTCTAGATCAGATTGGATTGGCCTTGGGTGCCTCGTTTCTCATTAGGATAACGACGCGCTATGGTTGCTACATCGACGCGAAATTATACTCGGATAGCCTTGAATTTCTCTATTTCTCGAGGTTCTATCGACAATATTTACGATTTCGGTCGATGATTACTTGAGCCTCGATGCGTTCCTTCGATCATTCCTCCTATCATTCTTGCTCGATTCGTACATTGCGCCCATTCCCCTTTCGATCGGTGGGTAAGGCGTCTGTCATATGATGGTGCCGGAATCTCGATCATCGTTCTCTTCGATCGATCATTCCACTAGACCGCATGTCACTGTCTTGAAGCGGCTCGTCGAATCTTATCGTTCGATCACGATCTTTGATTGATATCAGTATGTACATCGAGGGGCGATTGCGGTATTCAGCAGTTGCTTTAGCTCCATAGATGTGATCGAGCTTGGGTTGAGCCCTTGGGTGAAAGCACGAACGACCCAATCGTCGGTGACCGAAGAGTAAGTCCGTACGTTCCGTTTGGAAGCCAGGAACCTGAGCTCGCGAAGGGTTTAAAACCCTCTCGGCCCCTTTTATTGAACAAATTCGGGTTTTCGGGGTTTCGACAAAATTTTTTACCGGGCTTTGATAAAAATGGGGAGTATGGGAAATGAATCAATCGAATGTCGGGCAAGTTGGATAAAATCATTGCTCCTTGGGCCCGGGGTTTTTCCCAATTTCTTGCGGCGATTCCCTTTAAAACGTCCGAATGGGGGGGTTTTTAAAGACACGGGTATTTTGGGGGGTTTCTCGTTTGGGTCCTTGTCCCGTTATCTTGGGATAACGGGAGCGAAATCTCTTCGGGTTTTTAAACGGTCCGCGCTCGGCGGGGAAAAGGATTTTGGGTGAATTTTTTGGGGTCCGGTCCCCCGACACGGAAGGGGGCCCGGGGGTGCAGTCGACCCTCGAGTTGTAGTTCTCCCGTCTTGTTATCGTTCGCCTCATCTTCTTTTCCGGATTCGACTTGTTTCGTCAATTCTTGAGCATTCTTACCGGCTGCTTCACTCGCAGAGATGGTTCTCGTTATTCCAAGTAGTGTGCCTTTCTTAGTTTCCTTGGTGTCGATGGAAGCGACATCGGGTACTTGATTTCGGTTCAATTGTGCTATGATCTCTTCTTGGGCTTGTAGTTGGGCCATAGCCATGTCAGCGGTTTTGGAGAGTACATTGCGGCAGCAAGCTCCGTTATCCCCGCCCGGCCGCTTGGCATTGCCCGCGATGACGGCTTGAACGAGTTAACGAGGGATGCCAAGTACGTTGTTATTAGGTATGCCCCAATCGTTATGCTCGTGATGGCTTGACTCGACTTGAAAGTTGACGAGATGGGAGTCCGATATGTACATTGAACACCGAAATCAAACCTTAAAAGAACAAATGTAAAATATCGAGTGTACCAGAATTTTATTAAAAAGCGCCACTTTATTATCTCTAGCTGTACGGTGAGTATTTATTTAACCTTAAAACGGAGAACAATTTATGTGCGGTGCTAAAGATATGTGGTTTAATTCAATAAGAGATCAGATTACACGATAAATGAATAAGTAAATAAAATATGTAGATCTGAACAAAGATGAATGATGGTAGCCTCAGATGCAAGGAACGGGATTGAACCCTTATGACGGGCGCTTGAACAATGAATAATAAAGATAACCTTATGAAAGATGAATGAACTTAGATGATTCTATTGCTTTTCTTAGTATATGAATTCTCTCTTTCTCTGTCGTGAACCCACTTAAAATGAATGGGGGCCTCCTCTTTTTATAATAAAGGAGTCCTAACCCTAGTATAATTCTAAGTAAGGAAAGGAATTAATTGACAGCTGTTGCCGGGATTGGTGCCGAAATATCGGCTGAGGGCGGATATTTCGGTCTTCTCTTCATGGTGGTTAACGATATTCTTCTACCTTTTGGCCTCGTTCCAAATCGAGGGCAGCTTTATCCCCAATAGTAGGTCGTATCACTGTAATGAGCATAACCTTAACATCGGGAAACCGAGTATGTCTATCCTCGGTTTTGCCGTATACAAGTGTCTTCGCGAATTAAAGACTACAATAATAAATCAAGAATTCGCAAAGAACCACTACTAAAAAAATTGGATTTTCCGACCTCAAAAAACCGACCTCGTAAAGTGCGGTAAAATCGTAATATTTATCTTTCAATTTTTTTAAATAAACGGAATAGCCTAAATAGAGGTCGGTAATATTGTACAAAGTTTCAAAAAATAAAGTCTTAATCCTCTACTGGAGAGAATTCATTTGATGCAAAATATTATAATTTTATTTTTTAATTTAAAAGAATACTGCACCTCACGAGGTCGGTTTATTAAAAATAAATTTTAAATTATTTTTAATAAAAAGTGTGAAATTCATTTTTTAAAATTAAAAATAAATTAAAAATATATACATATGAGGTCGGTATAATTTGTCAAAAAACATAAAATACAGATCCTTTAATTTATCATCTTTCCCCTTTCACTACCAAAAATGCGGCTATTAGCCATGGTTGTTTACCCACGGTTTCCAAAACCGTGGCTAAACTAACCAAAAAATGCTACATTCTCTACGCAGTCCAATGCGTGGGTAAATTAGGCGGGCTCGAATTTCACTCCCCCATCTCTTTTTTTCATTTCCCTCCCATTTAATCATAATGTTCATAATTCTTATTTGATTTTCTTATTCTTCTTTTCAGAAAACCCAAGAAACAAAGCCTCTACCCCCACCCCAAATTCATCACTCTCATCGTCTTGACTAAGAGAATGGATCTTTGAAGCAGCAGAATCGTCCCAGCTTTAATAGTAGGTAGATTCTTATTTCAAGCAATTTCGTTAAGTCTGTTCTTCTACAACTAGGTCTTTACTGCAATTTTTATTTTTGGGGTTTCTTCTGATTTCATCTAAATGTGTCGATATAAGGATTCTGAATACCAATTTTACCTCCTGATGTTGCAATAGTCGATTTGCTTGTTTGTTTGTGTTCAGTTTTTGAGAATTTGATGGAATTGGAAGTGGGGTTGTGATTTAGGGTTTAAGAGCTGAAACCAGAAAACCTTTTGTTTTCAGAGGATAGTTAAATCATTTTCTATGCATTTTAATGCAAAAGCAAGTTAATTCTCTTTTTCAGGTTTTGTAGGGCATAGAATTTCTAGCAATTTGTATGAAGGCAAAGCATTTTGTTTGAATTCTCTCCAGGTATTGTTAGATTTGCACTACTGATTTGGGGCTTTCCACTATCGATTCACAGTTTCTTTGAGGAGTTTGTAAATTATTGTTGAAATTTGAGATTAAGAATCAATACTAGTAGCTTGAAGCAGCTTTGTTTCCATTTGTTTTTTGTTCCTGACAGTGATTTTTTTTCAATCCAGGTGTTTTTGTTCGTAGCCTTAACTCTGAGTTTTTATTTTTGTTGTTTTTTTGAGTTCATTTGACGATTAGAACAGAGGTTCTGTGAAGCTAGTGAGCCATGGCCTGCTATTATTCCCGATGAGGTTGTCAAACAACCATTTCGTCGTATAAAGGTTCTTACTCTCCCTTTTACATTAATTCTGTGTGGTTTTCCTTATGATGTTTTTGAGCCAAATCATTGAATAGGTTGATTGCAAGATTTTCGAACTTGATATAGTGGTATGCAGTTGATTATTGCTAACGGTAGCTCAAATTTATTAGTTTTAAGCTTTGCATTGAATTGGTATAATTTCTGGCGAGAAGTGTTGTAGAAAACAGATATCATGCTTTGCAACATTAACTTAGTTAAATTTCATTTTCCATAGATAACAGAGAGCCTCATTCAACATAAATGGTTCCATAATGTTACTCTGAGAACTCTTGGAATTGTTACCTAATCCATGATTCTTCATAATATGTATCCGGCTATGTTTTCTTTTGTCGATGGTGTAACTAACTTAACTGGTGTCCCAATTTTCTCATCACCCTAGAACTAGCTAGATGGAGAAGAATCAGTTTTGTTGAGAAATATACAATTATGTGTACAAGATGTTAATGGAAAATCACTCCATAAAATTTGTTTTTGTTTAAGATCTTGTCTAGTTTTTGTTCCACATGCATCCTTTTATTTTGAAGTCTTGATAATAAATAGCCAATAGATGTGTTTTCCTGACTATCTTTAGGACAGGTGTGAGAACATAAGAGTATTACAAGGTATCTGTTAAGCTTTTAGTTCATTAACCATCTCTACTTTTTAGCAAATCTGATAAGTAAAATTTGGTTGCATTATCACGAGCGAAGTATCCTAATAATGTGGCATGTCTAGGTACATATGATTTAGTTTTCTTCAGCTGGATCTGAAGTGATCTATGTACTTATGTTTTCTCTCCCTAACGAAATCTGGGACCTCGCACCTTGCCCCTTTGATTAATGCATTTTCTCTTTTGAAAGTTGTTTACTTCAAATTGTTCCTTGACTTACGTTCCTTCTAGATTTGTTTTCCGTGGAATTCCTTGATTTGCGTATTTGTTGTATTTTGTTGGGCAGTTCTAAGAAGACAGGGAAGGGGAAGAGGCCAGGAAAGGGAGGGAATCGATACTTTAAGAGTATTGGTTTGGGATTCAAGACTCCTCGTGAGGCTACTGAAGGTTAATATTCTCATTTCCTATATTTATATGCTCAATTACTCTATTTCATTTGTTTATTTATATTAGCTTTCGTAGTTAGTATAGTGAATATAGTGCTGCTGTATATGATCTGATTGAAGAAGAACATTAATTCTATAAGACTAGCAGCTTTCTATTTCTACTTTGATGTGGAGGATTCATGTATGAATGCCAATTAGTTTGGTGTTAAGGAATGGTTGATTGATCCATTTAAATATGGTTCAAGCCTAAAGCAATGGACCTACCTGCTGCAAAAGTACAAAACATGACCTGGATTATGTTTGGCATTTGATAAATCTTTCTATTAAGAAGTTATTTTGTTAGCAAGGGTGGCTATAACGGAGGGTTAGAGAGGAATTGATGGTTTTAATATAACAAATTTCTTGATTTATAAGAAGATACAACAATTGGAGGAATATTTGCTGCATTGAACACCAGTTGAAGTGAAATAAAGAATGCTAGCCCGGGGAACAAGTAACATTATTAGCTCAATAATATTTTGTTATATATGTGGCTACAGGTAGGTGGAAACTTGATATACGAGTCTTAACTCACAACTTACATTTATGGATGGTGTGTTTTCTGAATGAATTGCTTGCATCTGAATTTTTGTTATCTGTAAGACTATTGTTTACTGGAATATAAAATAATATCCAGAAACTACAAATGTCTTTGACACTTTTATGGTGATAATTGGTTCTGCTGTCTATTTCCAACTTCAATTATATGAAGGGCATGTAATAATTATTTAATTAGCTTAATAATATTGTTTTCTTGAAGTTTTGAAGGATATTGAGATGGTTAACTGATGAAGAAGAACAATTGAAGGAAACCAATCAACCAAAATTTTTAGAATTAGATGTCACTTTAAGTTATCTCCTAAATTTTCAATTCTTTCACTTCTTTTCCCAGGTTACATTTAAGTAACTGAGAGTAATTTATTTCATATTTTCTTGTAGTTGGTATTGATACAGATAGTAGTAGAATTCATGCTTGGCTTGGTTTGTTCAACTGAACCACTTCTATCTTATCAGTTCATTTCAATTTTTTAAAGCCGCTAGCATTCCACTTTTGAGCAAGTTTAATCATTAGGTTGGGTTACAGCTTATACTTTATTTGGTTGATTCTAATGTTAAGAAGCCTATAGAGGTTGACTTATATTTTAGTTACCTATAGATGTAGTTATTTTGCCACTGATTATTTATCTGCTGCTTACTATTACCTTGAACTGCCACTTGAGCATTATTATCAGCAACTACAACCTTTTTGAATTTTTCAACATTACTAGTTCCTTGTTGTCCTCTAAATCTTCTTCAAATTGATCACAGAGTTGACACCCATTGTTTATGAACAGGTGATTGCCTCTTTTCTCCAGGGATGAACACAACAGCAAAAAAAAAAAAAAAAAAAAAAAAAAGGTTTCTCAACAGATTTAGCTACATTTGCTACCTTTTGGCTAGTTATGGCAGCAGGTGTTTCCATCAACTGCTTTTGCATTAATGTGGTGGTGGATTTGTGGATTTGCGAGGGGTGAAGTAGTCTAATATGTTGTAGACTAGTTTAATGTTTTGTGGATGTTTACTAATGTTGAAGTAGTTTAATGTTGTTTTGATGTTTGCGAAGGTTGAAGTAGCTTAATTAATGTCTCTTGTGAATGTTTTAATTGACGTTTTTATTCAACTTTGAAGTAGTTTCGAATTGAATGTGATGTTTTGGTGGTTGTAATATATGTGTTGTAATAGTAGCTTATTGTTTTATGTATTTATAGCAGTTTGGTGTATTGTTGGCAGCTATTTGAGCTGGTTTTAGTTGAAAGTAAAATTATTTTCATTTTTGACGGTTTGGAATAACAGCTATGTGCTACAATTTTTTTTTTCGAATACCGACCTCATAAAAGGTCGGTTTTACAGAAAATTTTCCGAAATTGCAAATTACCGACCTCATGAGGTCGGTTTTTCTACAAAATTCTCGGAAATTGCAAATTACCGACCTCGTGAGATCGGTTTTAAAAAAAAATTTTCAAATTACCGACCTCATGAAATTCGGTTTTGCTAAACATATGGCAATTACCGACCTCGTGAGTCGGTTTTTCTAAAAAAATTTCCCAAATTCTAAATTACCGACCTCATGAGGGTCGGGGTTTTAAAATAGGACGACGAAATCTCTTACAATATATATATTATATATATATTCATATTATAACGACCTCATAGGGGTATAACTAATATCATTATATTATTAATATAATTTACCGACCTCACGAGGTCGGTACTTTATATAAATAATAGCCGACTGAAAAAATATTACCGACCTCATGAGGTCGGTTTTTTTGCGACCTCATGAGGTCGGTAATAATAGTCCGACCCACTCTTTTTCGACCTTCAGCGGGGTCGGTTTTGAAATCCGGTTTTTGCAACTTCGACCTCATGGGTCGATAATTGACTTTTTTGAGGTCGGAAAATCGTTTTTTAGTAGTACCTGATATAAGAGCATGATACGTTCAAAAGAGACTGGTTGGGTCTGTCAAATCTCGATCAGTTCATTTCAAGAAAAATATAATTTTCATAAAGTTGGAAAAGATAATGCACACCCATTCTTTTGGATTGGTTTCTTTTCTCTTAGTGAAAAAAGGAAAACACTAAATATGCTTTATTCCAATTTGCATGACGTACATGTTAAATAATTACATGATACTTACTAATAAACTACGTATGGTGCAATTCAAATGGAAGGAAAGCGAGCATCATGAGTTTTCAATTTACCAATTTATAGACTCGTTAAAACAAAACAAACTATAGAACACATGGCCACTGCAATTAGTTAATTACTTCTATCTTCTTAAGAACTGGCACGACTTTCCCGATTATATTAAAAAACTTCTTGATCTTGCCGCTTGATTTGCATCAATTTTTAATCCGTAAATAGCTGCAGATTAGTGAAGTGTGAAGCAAAGAGAGAAAGAAAGAAGTATGATAAGAAGCACATGCAACCCACATTTTTTGCATTCCCTTTGGTAGGATAAAGACCAATAGTCTCAACTCAATGATCATGTATAAAGTTTGGGATGTCAAATTCAAATGTAACTTTTGCACATTAATGATCAATGAAGACCTTAATTTAAAAAAAGAAAAAAATGATAAGAAGCACCGCATGGGAGAAGTAGCGGCAAATTCCTTAGGTGAATTATCTTGGCATTTTTAGGTACCTAAATTATGGTGATTTTGCTAACATTTATCTTGCCATGACTTCAGCGGTAGCAATGTCAGCTGCTGGAGATGGTTGCCTGGTATGTCGTGTGGTGACTGTTAAAACCAAATGGTGTTAGGGTTAAAGACTAAAGCTGTACCATTTGTTAAAGAAAGTGGACTATTAGTGGTCCATGTGAAAGAAATAGGATCATTTTGAGTCTAAACTCAAAGATACTGGACTGTTTTGGTCCTTTTTTTCACTATATTTTCACCGTCAACGTGTAAACTTAAACTCACTAAAAATAAGGCTCGAAAAACTGCAAAATGATGAATTCTAAAATCTGATCCTGTTAAGGTGAACTAAAGCATAGAGCTTCAGAAAAGTTAGAATCGGACTCGGCTCCCTTCCAGTAACATCTCTACTAGTTCCCACAATACGCTCTTAAATAAGCAACACGTGTCAACTTATTTTTTTAATAAAATTTTACCCAACTCAATTGAGTGGAATTTTCCATTACTAAAGATAAGCAAACTTTACAGAAGAAGGGTTAATTCAAACCCTCCACCTACATTATTGGACCAGAATCCAATTAAGATAGTAGGATTTTCAGATAAGCTCTCAAAAAATTTCTAGTAGGTGGGGCAAACATCAACCCCAATATCAAAATTTATAGTTCAGGGAACAACAAAGTCATATTTTCTTTCTATATCCCTGTCTAGAGAAAAAGTATTGTGTAGTATTCTCCTTCTGAAAGGGGGACGTTGTGCCCTATCCATGTTGAGTTCACCTCTGGTTTCTCTGGGAAGTTGAGCTGTATTTTCAAACCATTCAGTGATTGAACAAGAAACGCCATAATTGGTTAGCCTATATGCAACCTTATTGCCTTTCCTAAAGCAGTGTTGGATTTTGTATTCATCAAACGATTGTAGCATAGTCTTGATCTCATCAACTGTGTCGACCAAATTCCAAGTCGGAGGGGCTCTATTCATAATCCAGTTTATCACAAGCAAAGAGTCACTCTCAATCATAATTTTCTCAATGTCATGATTGATGCATCAGTCAATACCAATCATAATAGTCGTGGCCTCAACATTATTGTTGGATCCTTCACCAAAAGAAGTCGCAAAAGTAGTTATCATATGGCCCTATGAGTTTTTGATGATTCCACCTCCACCACTAGGTCCCGGATTTCCCCAAGAGCTACTATCAGTGTTTAGCTTTACAAAATCCATTGTAGGTGAAGCCCATGTAACAGATATAACAGAGATGAAAGGTTTGGCATGGTATAACACTTCTTTGAACCGTCTCCAAAGCATAAAAAGGGGAATCTTGGGGAATTGCTTATGAGCGATAATGTTGCATTGACTATATACCTGTATAATGATGTTGATTGCATTCATTCTCATCCCTTCAAATCTATCATTGCATCTAGATTTCCAAATTTGCCGGATAATGATGGTAGGCAAAATTTGAAGAGCCAATTTCATTAAAGGATTAGTCCCTTTAACAGTCCACTATCTAATCAAGTTTTGTCTCACAGAGTAGCTAGCTTTGATTTTGAATACCAACTAGATTGTGAAAGTGATTGCAAACAGTTTGAGCAATATCACCCTTCAGAAATAGATGATCTTCAGTCTCTTTGGTGGGCTATAGTGCAGCATGAACATTTTGATGGTAATGCAACCCCAAATTTGTATATATTGGTGTCCACAATAGATTTGTTCTTAACAACCCTCCATGTGAAGAATGATATTTTGAAAGGTTCCTTCTTTTGCCATAACATATTGTTGACTAGTGATTGAGTCTGCCACTTCCTTACAACATTCCAAGCAGAGTTACAGCTAAATCTACCATCTGATGAAGCAATCCAAATTGGTTGATCAGGTAGATGTGAAGATTTGACTTTAACTCCTTAAATGTGATGGGCAATTTCAGGTGGTAACCACCGGTGGAGTTTTTGTAGATTCCATTTTCCATCTATTAAGAAAGAAGATACAAATGTGTTAATTGAAGTAGAAGCAAGAGTGTTATATTGGGATAACTGGCCCTTACCAGACCAACTATCTCACCAGAAGTTACAATTTCCAAAGTTGATCTTCCATTGGATAAAATGATCAACTTTTCCTCTGATTCTCATCAATCTTCTCCATGAATGTGACTGGTTATAGTTAAATTTTCTTGCCATTGGATGAACTCTCCTGCAATATTTGGCTTTAAGAAAATCAGTCGATAAACATTTTTTAGTTCTAAAAGTCCACCAAAGTTTAGCACCAAAAGTGTCAGTGATCTCATGTAGAGATCTAATACCAATACCACCTTCCTTGGTTGGAGCAGCTAATGTATTCCATTTAGACCAGTGATATTTGTTCTCACCATCAATACTGCCCCATAAAAAATTAGCAAAGACCTTCTCCATATGTAGTAAAATTGTTTTAGGGGATGACAAATAAACAGTAAATGTGTAGGCATGGCCGAGAGAACATGCTTACTAAGAATGATCTTACCACCAGTGGATAATGTAGTACTATTCCAGGAATTAACTCTCTGCACAATCTTACAACCTAAATAAGTAAAAGGAAACTCAATTTTTTGAAAGTTAAGACATTTAGCAATAATATGTTTCCTTTAAGGGGAGATAGCATCATCAATTAGATATCAGATCTTATTCCAATTAATAAGTTGGCCTGAATTCTCCTCATATTTTTTAAGGGTATCCATGATAAGATTAAGAGTATAAGATTTACCAGAATATGATGATATCATCAGCATAGGATAGATGGTTTATCTTAGGGCTAGTTTTTTGCATATGAAATCCAATAAATCGTTCTTTCTCATACAGAGCATTAAGGCTTCTTGAAAGGACTTCAGCAACAATGATGAAGAGATATTGGGAAATTGGGTCACCCAGTTTCACACTCCTTTGTAATTTAAGAAAATCATGTCTCTTTTTATTAATGATGACAGTATACCACATATTAGTGAATAAGTTCTCCCATCTTCCTCACAACAGCACATAGAAATTGCCAGGAAAGCCTATCATAAGCTTTGTTCATATCCAACTTGATGGTTACATTCCCCCCTTATTAGGCTTACTAATGTCATGAATTATTTCTTGAGCCAGAAGAATATTTTCACCTATAGCTCTGCCTTTAATAAAGCCACTTTAATTCTGGGAAATAATCTTATAGATAATCCTACCAAGCCTATCATTAAGAACCTTTGAAACAATTTTCTGAGTGACATTACTGAGGCTAATAATTCTGAGTTTGGAGAATGATTGGGGGGGACTCAACTTTGGGAATGAGAATAAGGCATGTGTTGGTGAAGAATTTAGGCAGTTGAATTCCACTGATTACAGCCTTGACCATATCAAATATATCTTGGGCAATAATGTCCCAAGATTTCTGAAAGAAGAGTAAATCAATCAGGTCCTGGAGAACTGTTGGGAATGTGTCTACTTATTCAATTAATGGAATCACTCTGTTTTTTATCACTGTCAATAAATATGCCAGTACAATAAGATTATTAAATAAGAAATAAATAAATAAATACTCACTTTGTTCATTTTGACTTGTCCTCTATACTAAAAATAGATGTCCACTTTTACTTATCCAGTTTAGAAAATCAAGACAAAATCTAACACTTAATTCCTAATTTACCCTTATTATTTACTATAATCACTTATCAATGCATTTCACAAAACATAGCATTTATTATATTCAAAGGATGATATAGTAAAATTGTCATTCTATTTTGGCTCCTTAATAAGCTTGTCAAGTTAATACATGATAAATAAAAATGGACGGAGGGAGGAATAACTCTGTTGGATTTGTCCGTGCTTCGCTGGCGCTCGCATTTGGTTATGAACGTGTGTTGCATGTAAATTTACTTCACAAGATTGCACATCGTAAAAATACGTAGATTCATAATATTGTACTTTATTTTAAATTTTTTCCTGTGTATCGTATCGTTCTTTTTCGACAGAGACGAATTAAAAGACAGATGAATAAATCCCACTAATTAATAAGTTTTCTTGAACAGAATACTCATAGGTCCTACCGTTGTGGAAATGGTAGAGTTTAATTTAAAATAATGAGTATTTAAATCACGAGTTGGCAAATATTAAAGTATTTGAAAACTTTGTGATAAAAATAAGAAAGTAGGATAACTTCCAGTAGTATATTATAAATCATTTTCTTAAGCTTTGTATTGAGCATTGGCGTCTCTTGGGAGTCATAAGTAAAATGACAATTTTATAATATCACCCCTAATTATTACTAAGTTATGAATGAGTGAAATCAACCAAACATACTTTAAAATCACTAACAATCTCTCGAAGTTTTCCAACTCAATAATTAATAATAAGAGCAAAATAGGTATAGAATGGTAAATTATCTCTTGGTTTTCAAACTGAACAAATAAAAGTAGACATCTATTTTTAGTATACATGACAAATAAAAATGAAGGGAGTATTATTTTAGTCTCAAGTCTTTGAGAGTTGACTCAAATCCTGACTGGTTAATTAGGCATTACTACATTAATTGAGTACTGGTTAATTAAGCTACTAACATCGTCTCTTACTTGATGACAAGAAGAATCTAAGGTATAATTAACGTGCTAGCATCATTTAACTATTCCCATGGCTTAAGATCTCTTGGCATAACTTCCTGATTTGAATAGAAGAAAATGACTTTTTTAAATCTCTTATGTGTTTTTTCAGATTTCTTATATGTTAAAAAAAATGAAGATCTCTTGTAAAAGCATTATAAAACTAAAAAAAAATTTGTAAAGGGCTGAATAATCATTTCTCCCTCAACTGAACTTATTATTTTCACCTTATACTAACTTGTGTGTACACATAACACAATTTGCTTAAGCCCGAGAGGCGAGACGCGAGAGGCTAATGGCTATACTCTTAACAACCAACTTAGTCGTTACATATGATTATTATTTCTCTTCCCAAGTGAATCTATTTTATGGTATGAATTTTGAAAAGTTGATATGATCTGGTCAATTAAAAGGTGATTATTAATATTAGAGAAGGATAAGACCAATGCCACCACTATTACAGCTGCTTATAATGGTACTCATCTAGGGGAAAAAATCAGCAGCAATTTCTAATAAATGCACTACTAATGTAAACATAATTTACTTAGCTTACGTCAACCAACGTCTCACAAGCGTTTGTTACACAATGCTATCTAAATGAACTAACTTTTCTCCCTTAAACCAGCTAACTTCACTCAACTATAGTAAATTTCTCTCTTTTATTTTATCACCGTTTGTCTTCCTATTTTTCTGTATTAAACTATGCATATATTTACGCGGCACTTAACACCATAAATCAAATTGTATTAATTATGGGACGATTATATTTGTAGGAATACATAATTTTATATCGAAAACCAGAAATTGGACAAATAATACAAAGTTTTATTTTTCAAACCAATCAACTCTAAATTACTACGTAACTATGTGTGGTGCATGTTCATGAATCATGGCAACTCAAGTATTTTTTGAAATATCCTACAAAAGAATTCGTTACCATTTTTATTAGACAAAATTTCCGACATATAAATATTCATATCATGGAATGGCGAGCTTTATTTTTGTTTTTTTCTAAATCGAAGAACTTTGCATAAAATATACTAAAGGAAATTAAGAAGTTATTATAGAGCGGAGGTTAATCTTAACGATACAACCTCTAAATTGTCTTTGTCTAACAATGCGGAAATAAAATCGAAGAGCTTTATTTGGTTTCATGCATGTGATTGTTTGGCCAAGCGTGAAAGACGTCAAGCAGTCAAATGCATCCAACAAAAACACTGCCGATTAACACGAAATTGAAAATTGATACTTGGTGAACTTACCATTTTCCCTCCCTCTAATTCAATTATAAATTATTACTTTTATTTATTAATAATAATAACATGCAGTGTAGGCAGGCAACATAGTTTTAACATTGTACTAATTACTACCGTACAAAAATTTTCAACTGACCAGTGGCTAAAAGATTACTTATTACGCTCAATTTATGATATTACAAACGATTTTCTGTTCGCTGCGTTCAGTGTATAAGAACGAAAGTAATTATTTGTACCTTCTTTACATTAGAAAAATGTTGATTTTACATAGATTTGTGTATTACTTTATCATGATTAAGTAATATGTAATATTTTTTGGATTTATTATTTGATTATGATAAATTCGCCTTTTTTTAATGTAAACATACGTGTGAGTATTTTCTACTAAGGACCTTAAAACCTTGTAAACTTTGCACATTTTCAATTGTATATATATATATTTTTTTTTTTCTTTTTTCTTTTTCTTACGTTACTACTTTTTACCAAGGGCAATTCGTCACTAACCATTCATTGAGTCACAGTTTACTATTTCCTCTATCAACTTATCCCCATACAGCATCAATAAACAAAAAAAAGACAAAAAAAAAAAAAAAGACAAAAAAAATTTTAATAAAACAAAAAAAGGAAAACCACAAACACATTTGTATTTAATTGATATTTTTTTTATCCCTTTCCGGTCTAGTATCTTCGCCAATTAATGATGAGGGTTCATGATTAATAGATAGGATCATTTATTCTCATCCTCCTTCAATACTTCTTTTTCTTGTGTGATAAGAACGAAAGCGCATGCATACGTAATTATTTGTTTCAAATTACTATCGTTATTGTTCTATCACCTTCTGTGCATATATATACACAATATATACATAATTATTAAAATTATCCATGTTTGATTCATAGCTAAAAAGCTTTTGCAACAAAAAAAAAAATGGATTTCTTACCTTAATCCAATTCACACGCCATTACAGGAGGCAAAAACTATTGAAATTGCACTCTTTAATCTTTCTTTAACATTTCTGTTTTTGTTTCCAAAATTTACCCTATAAACTCGAGTGAAATCTGGGTTCATATGTACATATTAACAGGTAGTATAATACATTATATCCATAAAAGTTCTATTATTGTTTCATCTTCTTTATAAAGATCCTTTCTGGGCTTTATTTTGTTTTGCCCATTTTCATCATTTCTTGTTTTTGATTTTGATTTTGCAATCTTTTCAAGATTGGAATCAAAATCAAAGACGTGTAATATTCTAATTATCTTTTCCCTCAACACTTTTTGATCTTATTACAATTTGTGAGTAATCCAAGGTCATACTCTTTGTCTTTTTGAACTTTTTTCCTTCTGGTCCCCTCTCTCTCTCTCTCTCTCTATATATATATATATATATATATCCACATTCGATATATTGTTCCAAAATATCATTCTTTTACACATGCATTGTCTCCTTAATAGTATCATCATAGAATTTGTTGGCCAAGAACTCTGCCTTCTCATCACATTGTATTCATTTTGAGGTAAAATCAACCCAAAGTTTCAATCTTTAACACATTTTTTGCCAAAATCCCCCAAAGGGTCTTCCCCAAAAGCATCATTTTGAGCTAAAACCAACAAAAAGCTTCAATCTTTAACACATTTTAGTCCAAAATACCCAAAAGGGTCATCAAGAAAACCATCAATGGCACCATTATTTAGCTGGTTATGGGGTAAAGAAATCCAAAGAGGTACACCTGTTGTAGTAAAAATGGAAAACCCAAATAACTGGTCAATGGTTGAGTTAGAATCACCATTAGAAGATGATTTCTTATTAACAACAAATGACAACAATGTTTCAAAGGTGAAAAACAAGAATGCAAAACAACTAACATGGGTTCTTCTTCTTAAAGCACATAAAGCAGCAGGTTGTTTAACATCAATTGCCTCAGCATTATTCAGTTTTGGTTCAGTTATTCGACGTCGTTTAACTACTGGAAAAACAGATTCCATGGGCAATAGCAGGTTTTATTCATGTATAAAAGTATTCCTATGGTTGTCCTTAATCTTGTTAGGTTTTGAAATAGCTGCATATTACAAAGGCTGGCACTTTATTAGTACTAATGATTTGTATACATTGGAAAATCCATTAGCTATGAAGGGTGTGTTTGATTTGATGTATTCCATGTGGGTTTTAGTTAGAGTTGAGTATCTTGCTCCACTTCTTCAATTATTGGCCAATGTATGTATTGTCCTATTTCTTATCCAGAGTTTGGATAGATTGGTACTCTGTTTGGGTTGTTTTTGGATAAGGATAAAGAAGATTAGGCCAGTTTTGAAAGAGGGTGAAGTTGATCTTGAGGCTGGTGATGGTGGTTACTATCCTATGGTTCTTGTTCAGATTCCCATGTGTAATGAAAAAGAGGTAATTTCTTCTATTCTTCAAGAACTTCTTAATTTTCCTATTCTTGTCAAATTATCGAGTATTGCACTAAAACTGGTCCACATTTATATCAAGGGCTCGTTTGGTTGCTGGTTAGAGTTATGCGCATGTAGGGATAAGTTTTGCAGAGATTAATTATCAAGAGTTTTAGTTGTTCATGTAATAGTTATTCATAGTATTAGTTATTTTATCTTCTACCCTGCATAAAATGATAGATTCCCCATAACTTATGCATGTATCAGTTATGCGGGGTTATAATCTGGTAGCCAAACATCGTACTTGGTGTACTGAATTTTATACATAACAACTAAATGCTACCAAACATGGTACTAGTTATGCTGGTTTTAGTACATGAATAATTCACCCTAACCATCAACCAAACGACCCCTAAGGATTCACCTTGATTAGTATGGATGGTCGCTTAGTTGTTGTTTCGTTGTGTGAAATCTCATTTCTATTTTTATTGGTGGCTATTTATTGTTCGTCTGAAAATTTTGTTTTGGTGGCAATTGGTATCAGGTTTATCAGCAAGCTATTGCAGCTATGTGCAATTTGGAGTGGCCTAAGTCGAAATTGTTGATACAAATTCTTGATGATTCGGACGATTCCACGACGCAGATGTTGATTAAAGAGGAGGTACATAAATGGCAGAAGGATGGTATAAACATTGTATATCGTCATAGAGTGATTAGAGAGGGTTACAAAGCTGGCAATCTTAAGTCAGCCATGAACTGCTGTTATGTCAAAGACTACGAATTTGTTGCCATTTTCGACGCTGATTTTCAACCATCACCTGATTTTCTTAAGAGAACTGTTCCTTACTTCAAGGTATTCAATACCCTCCATGCTCGATTCTCTTCTTGTGATAATCTTCATTTCTTGTATATAGTTCAAGTGAAGAATCACATTGGGTGTACAGTATGTATGATCTATTGACGGTAAATCTCATTTCATGTTCTCAAGAGCCCATTACGTAGACAAGTTAATTATTTAAAATATGTCAACTCCTTTAGTTGTACACATTAGCGTCAATAATCAGTAAAACCTCATGCATGTTCCACTTGATGCTGATGTGTATAGTCAAAGTAAGAACGAAAAGTTTATGTGATAACTTATTACGTAATGGGCGTTTTGTGAACACATGCATAAACTTTTTCAAAATATGAATCGGAATGGTCTAATAGGAACCCTTTATCATGTGTTCAGGTAGTGTCTAAATGAAATTTACTGACAAGTTTAAGGATCTATCAATGTATTCAGCCTTATTTTTGTGTGTAGAATATGATCATGTAGTTTGTTTTATTAATTATCTCCTTGACTTTGAACTGTAGGATAATGAGGATATAGGGTTGGTTCAAGCAAGGTGGTCCTTCGTGAACAAGGAAGAAAATCTTCTAACAAGGCTGCAGAACATCAATTTGGCCTTTCATTTTGAAGTCGAACAGCAGGTGAACGGGATTTTCCTAAATTTCTTTGGATTTAATGGGACTGCTGGAGTATGGAGGATTAAGGCATTGGAAGGTTCCGGTGGTTGGTTGGAGAGGACAACAGTTGAGGATATGGACATTGCTGTTCGGGCTCATCTCCATGGATGGAAATTCATCTTTTTGAATGATGTCGAGGTATTTCACCACAAGGCACTGTTTATTCCCACAAGTATATGTTTTTTTTTTTTTAATCTAAAAGACTTTGTTGGATTTTCAGTGCCAGTGTGAGGTACCAGAATCATACGAAGCGTATCGTAAGCAACAACATAGATGGCATTCGGGGCCGATGCAGTTGTTCCGTCTTTGTTTTCCTGCCATCATTGGATCAAATGTATATAACTCATTCCACTTGAAGAATATCCATATATTAGCATATATATTGTCTGACATATTATGCTTTCAATTTTGTTGATGCAGATAAGCATTTGGAAGAAGGGCAACTTGATATTTCTTTTCTTCCTTCTAAGGAAGCTAATACTTCCATTTTATTCTTTCACTCTGTTTTGCATAATCCTCCCAATGACCATGTTCATTCCCGAGGCTACGCTCCCCATATGGGTTGTGTGTTACATCCCTGCCACCATGTCATTTCTCAATATACTTCCATCCCCTAAATCTTTCCCTTTCATCGTTCCATACCTTCTATTTGAGAACACCATGTCTGTGACAAAGTTCAATGCCATGATCTCGGGCCTCTTTCAACTTGGAAGTTCTTACGAATGGATTGTAACTAAGAAATCAGGACGTTCTTCCGAGGGTGACCTTTCCTTGTTGGTTGATGAAAAACCAAAACATCAAAGAGGTATTTCGGAGCCTAATTTGGAAGACTTGAAGGAGGAAATTAAGCAGAAAGCTCGAAAGTCTTCTTTGCGGAAGAAGAAGCACAACAGAATCTATACGAAAGAATTGTCTCTCGCTTTCTTGCTGTTGACAGCTGCAGTAAGGAGCCTCTTATCAGCTCAAGGAATCCACTTTTATTTCTTGCTGTTTCAAGGGATATCATTCCTCTTAGTCGGGCTAGACTTGATTGGTGAACAGGTTGACTAGTCGAATATGGATAGGCTTCATGCGGATATATACTATTTCAGCTCAACTGTCAAATCCGAGACAGGACGCTGACCTGGCATTGGTGCGGTATATAAATTTGAAAACCCGGGGAAGTTTTGGAGAGATGATGGCGCTATTTGCCTCTCCTCCGAACGTTAAACCCCAAATACCAACTCAAGTAGAAGATCAAGTGGTAGAAAAGCGCGCAGCATCGTTGAGTACAGAAAACCATCAAGAATGGTGATAACATAAATCATTACAGTTAAGGCTCTACTCCCCCTTTTCTGTCCTATAATTTCTTTACATTTGGATTCTTTTATTTGGTACATTGTTTTGTAAGAAGAATTTGTTGTAGAAAGTTTATACGGAACCTGATGAAAGTTGATATCAACAGCAACATGCATCTGTTTTTGTTTCCCTTCTACACAATGAAAAATCATTCTCTTTTCATTGTCTCCGATAGTTTCTAAAGTTATGAAGGGAATTCAAATTCTCAGGTAGCACTTGTAGTGAAAACTTATATCTTGTAAATAAAGGATTGTATATTTTTCCACAGAAATTTTTTGTGTCCTGGGGCTGTTTATTATAGTGTTTTTATTCAAGAATCTATGATATGCTGGATTGTTCTTGCTAGTTTCTGAAATTGCAAATGTGAGCTAAATGTATCTATCATGTAGCAAAAGAGCCAGTTCTATCTGCATTCTCCAAAATTTTGTCATTATTAAGGAACTGCCTGGTAATGCTGTTTCTCGGATTCCTGTTCTTGGAATTTGTCATGACCTGTTTTCAGAACAAGTCATGAACAGCACTCAGTGCCTTAACTTGATCGAACGAATTTTCTTAGCTTTTATCTCTGTTCTATTCTTAGCATGTTGTGCTATTCAAATGCAACTTAAAAGAAATAAAATTTATCTTAAAATCTGAATCCTAAAGCATATTCTAAACAATACCAAGAAGTATTGGGGAGAAGTGATTAGGCAGGACAGGGCACAATTGCAGCTTACCGAGGACATGACCTTAGATAGGGGGTTATGGAGGACGCAGATTAGGGTAGAAGGTTAGTAGGTATTGTTGTCCCGTGTATCATTTCCGTACTAGTAGGCATAGTATTATCTTTGTAGTTCTTGCCCTTTGATTTCCTGTTACTTTCTGCTGTCTCTTGTACTTTGATTACCGTATTAGATTGCTACATTTATCGTCACTTATCTTCATACTGCTTATTTGTACTATTTGGTCATGACTCTTTTGCTTTCATCAATTCTTGTCTGACTTTTTTGTCCCGCTTTCTCTTGAGCCGAGGGTCTTTCGGAAACAACATCCTACCAAAGGTAGGAGTAAAATCTCTCTGTTTTCTCTACCCCCAGACCCCACTTGTGAGAGTTCTTGGGTATGTTGTTGTTGTTGTCTATTTTGATAACTCCAAACCTTTTGTAAAAGCAAAGTTATTTATATAAAAGCACTTGTATGCGCGCGAATGATGGAAATTTCATAAGCGGACTGCACATGACTTGAATTTTCCACGCTAATCCTCAAAATGAATAAACAAAATAGTGAAACAAACTTGATAGAATCATGAACCTCAACTATATCAAAAGCGGAGCTCACCAATTAGTCTGCTAGAATGAGGGAGATACTCCTCGGCCCTCGCCTACTATACGAGCATCTGCAAAATCTGCATCTACATTGGCATAATCAATGTTGGTTCCAAAAAGAGAACACGAGTACGACTTCTTTATCACTCAATGAGTACCATTAACTCCCTCGATAAGGCTGGAACTAGACTTTAACTAAAAGTATGAATGCCACAGAATATTTTGAAAACATCTTTCACGTACAAAAATTTAATAACAGTTCTGAAACATATGCAATACGAGTAGTTCTACAACTTTTTTTTTTTTTTTTTTTTGGGGGGCGGGGGAGAGTGCCATTGATTCCGACTAATTCTACTTCTGATATGTCCCCATATGATCAGTATGTATGACGAACGATCCCAGCCTGATCGCCTGGACCCCATTCTTGTGGTGCCACACATTCAGTTCTAGCATGCTCGCGTTTTGTGCCTTACTAGGGCATTTTTATTATGTCATAGTGGCCGAACCAACAGTCTCATTAATCTCCTAAGTAGTTTCGGGGTAACTATGAAACACAAAAAGGCTAGAAACTCTTCTCAGATATCTAAGGTTAACTCGGAAAACCTTTTCTGAAAATCCTTTCTGTGATCTCCTTTGGTCTAAATTCTTTTCTTGAAACATTCTATGACTTTTGAGCCGAATATCTATTCTGAAGCTTGACATAATGAGTTAAAATATCACACTTGGCTATATATGAAAACATAAGTGTTACACAAATTCATCAAAATTCTCAACATTCTTTCTATTCTCACGAAATCATAAACAAGTTAATTCATGAAAACATAGTTGGATATTCTGAAAATTAAACAGAGTCTATTATGCAATTAAATCATTTAAACATAGCACAAATATTTCATGGATACGACATGCTCACTTGCTCCAATTGAACACACATTTATAACATACTAAAACATTTATTAAACACTTTATAGGCATGCTTCTAGTGAGAAAACAACCTTAGTGAAGACACATCATGTCATATTACACTAATTCCAACATTTTGGAATCATCAACATCCAACCACAACTCAACATTATGCCAACAATCCCTAAATTCTCAATCCTAGTTCTTTGGATCTTATCGCAGTTTAAATAACTCAATACAATAGCCCAATCGTGTAATTAAAGTGTTTGGAATCAATAAACAACTCATCTTAATAACCTATCCAACGTTACATCTCTTTTTCAATTCAATTCATAATCTAGTTTCTAGGTTCTCGTTTATAAGTGAGTTTAAATCATGTTTTTCTACTCATACACATCTCTTAACCATAATCAAATCATTATATTGAAGTTGAGTTAGCATCCTTACCTCTTTTGAAGACAACCATAGCCTTTGAGGAATTTGAGTGTTCTTGTTAATTCTTAAAAAATATGTGGTTTTTAATCCATATGAATGTTATTAATTTAGTAGTATTGAATAATGTTAATCCATCATAATATCCCAAGTGAACTCCAAACTTGGCTCTTTCGGCTTTACGTTGATCATATTTGATAAGCAATAACTATGCATATTCTTTCTAAGAATAAAATAAAGAAGACATGAATATACAAAGAGTTACCAATTGACTGACGCAATGTAATCACTCAGGCACACGTTTTGAAATTTCAAATCCTCGAATAAATTATTGATATCACGGTTGGTCTTTAATACTATAATTTTGAGTCCTATCAAGGAATGATCACTTGTGTTGCAGTACTACTAAAACTCGTACGTTTTCCTAAAAAAAAAAAAAAAATACTCCTTCTGGTCCTAAATACTAATATTAGCTTCTTCTTCTTCTTCTTTTTTTTTTTTTTTTGGCAAATTGAATTTCATTTAAGATATTTGACATTTTAGAAAATACGTAGTTACTTATTACTCTCGTTTTCCAAAGCTACTCTTACAATTTCAATTAGTAGAATATCATTTAACTGTGATGTTTATAAAGAGATAAAGGGTACACAGTTGAGATAAGTACTCCTATATTTTTTTTTATAAGTTGTGCAAAAACCTTAAGTAGGCGTCTGGACATGCGATTTCATTTCATGAGTTGAAATCAGCGTTTAGATATGCAATTTCATCTTATGAGATGAAATCCCAAATCATCCAAAAAGGCATGATTTGGGATTCCAAATCATGATTTTAAATTTTTTAAAAGTAAAAGCTGACCCGTAAGTTTATATTTTGTAAAAATAAATTCATAAGTTGGTAGATATATTTACCAATCATGTTTACCAACCATTATATCAAATATTAAAAGATCTACAAGTTGGTAGTATATTTATAATAAATTTACTCTTACCAACCATGTGGGAGGATTATAGTAAAGAGTAGTTACACTACAACTCATGTTCAATTTTCCATTTTATTGAACTAAAGTTTGATTAATTCATGTTGTATTTTTTTAGGAAGGCCTTCTAGTAGCGTATTAATTTTTTTATCGGCAAAGAGTCAGATATACCCCTGTACTATCCCGAAATAGTTGTGCGTATCCCCCGTTTGCTTTTTCGATGATATGTACCCCCGCCGTTAGCGTTTTGGTCACATATACCCCCGCGTCTAACGGCTCCGTTTAACAGGGACACGTGGCACGATCTCAACGGCTCCAACCATTTTATTTTTTATTTAATCTAATTTATCATTAAAAAAACACAAAACAAAAAAAAAATTGAAAATTAGAAAGTCTAATCTCCAGCGAAGCTCCACCACCGGCATTCGATGACTTCAACGGTATATTCATGGATCCAAAATTAAACTCACTTTGAAATATGCCCATAAGGTTCATGAACTCTACAATTAGATTCTTGAATACGAAAATGGTGGCCGAAAAAAATTCAAAATGGTGAAAAATTTGTTGGAATAAATTGTGTATTGATAATTGAATCTAAAAATTGTAATTAAAGCTTGTCTTGAATAGCTGGAACGTGAAGAAAAACATAAACTCCATGGACAACCATTAATGAAACTTGAAGCTTCAAGTTCGAGTTTTGGGTTTCTTCAAATGAGCTTTGTTTCGAGTGAATGTTATTGAAAAAGATCGATTAAATCTTGAAGAGTTGATATCTGAAATTTGTGAAAATTTGGTGAAGAATTCAGTGGGTTTTTGGGTGAATTGTAGTTGCAAATTAGTTGGAGAAGAAGAAGAAACCCACATTCTGAATTTCAGAAATAGCCACGTTTTCAAGAAATAGCCCCTTTCTGGTTTAAAATAATTTTTTAATGATAAATTAGATTAAATAAAAATAAAATGGTTGGAGCCGTTGAGATCGTGCCACTTGTCCCTGTTAAACGGAGCCGTTAGACGCGGGGGTATATGTGACCAAAACACTAACGGCGGGGATACATATCATCGAAAAAGCAAACGGGGGATACACACAACTATCTCGGGATAGTACAGGGGTATATATGACCCTTTGCCCTTTTTTCATGAACTATGACTTGCTTATTTGGTAAGATTGTATAATAATTGGAAATCTTTGATGGTTTTCACAATTTGTGGGGTTTTTATGTCTATAAGAAAAATACAACTTAAAAAATCTAAATTGCATGTGCAAACAAAACTTCAAGTTCAAATCATCATGATTTCAAATCATGTCCAAACGACTCCTAGGATATTCTTCTTGTTCTTTCAAGGATATATTTGAAGGGGTTCCTTAGGATGTTTTCGTTGAATTACTTGGTAGTCAAAGGAAAATATAATAATGATAATAATAAAAAAAAATAACTCATCTAAAGTACGGAAAAGGGTCAAAATTACCCCTGAAATTTGGAAAATAGCTCATTCATACCCTTCATTATACTATAGGGCCAATTATACTCTTACCGTTATACTATGGGATCAATTATACCCTTATGTTTAACGGATGCCATCCCACGCGGCATCATCCCACGCCTTCAAAATTATTTTCCCCAAATATTATTTTTACCCACTATAATAACCCAACCCGACCCGGATTCATTTTTTTTTAGCCAAAAATATACGGACCCAACTGTGCAAAAGATGAATCCGGGTCGGGTTGGGTTATTATACGGCCTGGGATGATTTCAACAAAATAAAATTACAATTTCCTAATTTCCCAAAATTTAGATTTCTAATAATTCAATCAATAATCAACGTCTTCTTGTTGTTTATTCCTTCTAATAACAAGAGCAAAATAACCAAGAACAGCACAAAAGAAGCAACAACATTCCTTCTTTAATCAAAACCTTAACCACAAATCCAATAATATCACTGTCAATTTATTTCCTTCCGACACCAAATCTCTTCTATTTTGTACAAGAAATGTTAACAAAACCAAAATAGTAATCCAAGTCACCAAAGTAGGCGAAAATGCTTGCAGCATGGACTAAAGCTACAACCATTGATAGAACACCAAAAGCTAAACCTAATAACACGAGATGCACATAAAGCGGGCCAACTAGAAAAAAGCTGAGTTTGTGGGGTTTAAGGAATTTTTGACATAGTTGATTCATACCAAGAAAGAAGCTGTTTGAGAAAATTCCAAGAAATTGATAGTAAAATTGTGTAAACTGTGACAAATAGGAACACCCATGTTCTTCTTTTGCCCATGATTTTTATGAAGAACACAGAAGAGATTATTGATTGATTTTGTGGAATTTGAGGCTCTTGTTGTTGTTTTGCTTCTGCCATTTTGAATGGTTCTTTTTTGGGTATGATTTGGTTAGCTTTTTGGACTTTGATTTTTCTCAATGGTTTTACATTCCAAAACCCAACGGGTCCGTATATTTTTGGCTGAAAAAAATGAATCGGGTCGGAGTTGGATTATTATAGTGGGTAAATAATAATTTGAGGCGAAAATAATTTTGAAGGCCTAGGATGATGCCACGTGGCATCCATTAGACATAAGGGTATAATTGATTCCATAATATAACGGTAAGGGTATAATTGACCCTATAGTATAACGAAGGGTATGAATGAACTATTTCTCAAATTTCAGGGTAATTTTGGCCCTTTTCCGTCTAAAGTATGTAACTAGATTGAAGCAGATTGCTTACCTTCAGAAAAGAAAAATGAAAATAGTTCTATGCTTTGGCTGCTGAGCATGAGAAACGGTTACATATGTTGTACTGATTACCTTTTTCTGTTTCTTTTCTTGGCTTTTCTTCATGTCTAGATAATAAACAAACTGGTCCGTTAGGAATTTATTTTTCTAGAGTATTATATTAATAGCCGCATTATCTAATTGTAAATTATACAAAAATAGTAAGTCTTAACTTCCACCATATTTTATGGGCAACTGCCCCAACTAATTTTTTGGTTTCTCCTTTAAGCCTTTGGTATTGGAAATGCGCTAACCTAACTAATCCGAATTCGCGTTGAGTAGGCACATTTTAGGGTCTTAAAGGTTCTTCATTTCAAATGCTCGAGACATATAGAAAGATTTAAACTAGGGGTGTCAAATTTGACCCAAAAGATGATTGCCCGCCCAACCCGCCTAAAATTTTATGGATTGGGCTCAAGAAAATTTCACATTGGGTTGATTTTAGCCCAACCCAACATAACCCATTTTAAAGTGATCTCCAACTTAGCCCAATGCTAGCTCAATTCTAGCCCCTTTTTAAGATACTTAAATTTGGGTTTATTACTTGAGTTTACTCTATTTTTTATTTATGCATACACTTTTCTTGTATCATGTATCTTATAAGTTTGTAGTGTGTTTGATATGAAGGGAAATATTTTTCACGAAAAATGTTTTGCTCGAAAATATTTACCACAGAAAATGTTTTCCTCAAAAATATTTTCGAAAAATCCGCGAAAATGTTTTTCCTGAAAAATGTATTTCTAGAAAATATTTTCCACGAAAATGTTGTTCTAGAAAATAGACCCTTCAAAAAAATTGGGTCAAGTTGGGCGGGTCATGACCCAACCCATTTTTAGCCCATTTCCGGCCAACCCATTTTAGCCCAAGTAACTTTTGGGTCAATATTAGCCCAACCCATTTATCACCTTAGCCCATTTTGATTGGGCTAATTTCAGCCCAACCCGCCCATTTGACACCCCTAATTTAAACTATCCGACACATTCCTAGGTGGTTGCCCCAATTTTGTTCGTTGTTACCATAGTAGTTATGGGTGCCTAAAAGATATATTTATTAGGGTTAATAACACTTTTTGTCCTTGTGATATTGGATTAAGCACATGTAACTCTCAAGATAATTGACATGTGCATTTTGATCTCTTTACTTGTGAATATTTACAAATTTACGGTGATTATTAATTGTTCCACCGCTTAATTACCCTTATGTTAAGTTTGTTCTGTAACTCTGGGTTAGATAGTCCAAATAAAACATATTCTCTTCATAAAGGGACCAAAAAACACGCATTTTAGTTAATTGAAGGTTAAATATGCTAAGTCATATATCACAAGGACTAAAATCAAAATTTACCAATAATTACCAAAAGTGTTTTTGTTCCTATTTATTAGTTTTAACATTAGTTAAACTAAAAATAATACGGACTGAATTTCTCAACCAAAAAATGGGAAATAAGGATGAAAGCTAAAGAGAGAATTAGTGATCACCTATACGTTATAGCTAGTTTCCTTTTTAAGAGTAAAATTTCGACTAGAACACATAGCCAAATGGATAATTAATTTAAGTTCTGTCTAAGGATAAACACATACCAAACTAACAAAACATATGTAAACATGTTAACCGCCTAACGCCCTAACCTCAAAGCACAAAACAAGGAAAAATCCACCAAATATTTTCTGTAATTGTCCTCTTCTTTTATTATAAGTCTGCAAACCAACACATCCTCATTTTATGTATGTTTACCCAAATCAATCACGGAAATGATATTATTTAACTAATTAAAATATCTTTGCATGAACCAAGTCAAGCATTCGTCTAAGTTTTTGTCATGTTTCTCCTAACTTCTTCTTAGGTCACACGTTTAATCTGCTCCTTATCTTGATGTAGACATGAAAAAAAAGGGAAAAAAGAAGAAGAAGAAGATTTATAACTAGGGGCGGAGCTAGGGGCCCAAGGGGCACTTCATCTCAACCTTTTTCTAGAAAATTATATTGAACTATGTATACAGTCAAATTTTTTTTTTTTTATGCATGCTTTAGTAGAGGTTGAATCCCCTTGATTTCTGAGTTTATTTAATATCATATCATATTTTAAATCCCCTTAGTGAAAATATTGATTTCGTCGCTTTTTATAACTAAGTTTTCAGTTAATCTTTTTCCTTAGTTTCATCATCTTTTTCTGTTAGGTAGTTTTGGAGTACCTAACGTTTATGTAGTTACTCACTTTTTTCCCTTCACGTTTTATTTGCTTCTTCCAAAAAGGAAAGATTTGCGGCGTTTGCCGTTAGAAGGCATAAAGTATATTGAGAGTGATCCCTATATAAGTTCATAACTTATTCATTTCTTCATCAACATATTCAAAATTATACCCCAAGCTTTATTTCATTTGATTTTGCTTTTGTACAAAAGATGAACACGAACGAAGTTCAATCCAAAAGAAATGTGTCATTTTCTAGCAATAAGGTGATACAAAAAAAAGACTATGAAGACACAATGGATTTATCTTTTCATGGCCGGAAAATTCCTCCTCCACCGTGTTTTTATGAGCGGCCAACGCCGTTGAGGAGTTCATCAAGAAGGGGTTTCAAGAAGCAAGATGATGATCCATTTTATATAGCATATAAAGAGTGCACAAAGACTACTTCAAGAAAAGGCAAGTTTTTAGGTGGTTTAAGCAAGGATGATTTTGGGTTTGGGATGATGATGAAGAATAAGAACAATTTGTCTAATGTTTTCTCATGTAAGCAATCATGCAGTGTGAAAGAAGATAGTGTTAGTGTAATCAACTTGTCACACTTTCCTATTTCGAGGTCAATAAGGGAGAAGAGAGGAATTCCGAGTCCTAATATCAAGTTTGAGACACGATATAGTCAGATCAGAGCTTAGTAACAGCCATCTTCTATTTTATATTATATGTTCTCTATAAAAAGTCTTTCGCTATAACAAATAAAAAATATCGAGACAAACGACGTTGTTATATAAAAAGTTTGATTCTACTTGTCAAATTGTCCTACATTCGTTTCTTAATCTAGTTGAGTACTTATCTTTTGCATGATATCTTAGTATAGTAGTTATTGATTGAGAGGAGAAAAGAACGCAAATTGTCCCTTATATTGATCAAAAGATTTCGCCAGTTACGTTGTCCCTTTTCAGAGCAGTTGTTTAGTAAGTAGCATTTCATTTTTATTTCTCTGGTAACTTATGAACCTGTTAGACCACGATCTAAAGATCTCTTTTGAATGAATTGAAAATCTTATGATAAAACATTAGATCACGGTCTAAAATTTTGTAAGTTACTGCAAATTTATTAGACGCCGTTGAAGAACACACACATATAAGCTTGTGCGCGCGCGTGTGAGCAAACATTACAGCTGAATCTAACATTGTCCGGAACGGTAATATCCCAAGGCTATATTTGCACAACTTTAAAACTAGGAACATCATCTAATTGATAAAAAAAAAAGGGATATTTTCTTAAATCAATCTTATTGATAACACTTCTTGTATAATTTGAAAAAAAATCTATTGTGGAAATTTGGAGGCAAAGCCGTCTTATTGATTTATTACTTAATTTAAATGTTCTGTTTATATTTTTAAACAATTAAATCAGATGGTGGTTATAAACTACCTTTTCAGAGAAGTTGAGTTTGTTTTTTAACAAACATGTCTTAACAGACATCTAAGGTACTATAAATATCTGTTGTGTAACTCCAAAAGGGTATTGTCATCAAATTTGCTCAAGTGTTATCCTTTTCTTCTATTCTAAAAAAATGGAGCAAATCAAAGCTTCTTTAGAGGTAGATATTACTATATGTAATAACGGCCAATCTAACTTTTTTTTAGTCCTTAGTTACAATCTTTGGTTACATTATAATTAAGGGTTACCAACTAAATGCTTTCTCTTCCAAATTTGCCCCTATAGTTGTCTTTTATTGTTTCATCTACAATAGAGTTATAAAAAAAACCAAGGCAATTTCAAGCCTTTTTTGGTAATATAAAACCCTTTAAACTAACTCTTTTGAAGGTGATGTGACATGTACTATAACTTCTTCATATGTCTCATACTCTCATTTTTGCTCCTACTTTATTTCTTTATTACTTAAGGTGCCACACCCAATTTTGGTAAATTTAAAAAAAATTAAGGTCCTCTTAAAACGCTTAAGAAATTGCAAATTATGATGATGTCAACTAAAAGAGATGCGTCACTGTGCATAATTTGAATGAGAGAATACACCGCATTTGCACTTACCTTAATTAAAACATGTATTGCACACAAAATTGAAATTTCTCTAATTAATAGCTCTTTGATGGTTCGGTGTGACACTTTGAAAATTTAACAGATAAAATTGTCCTTCGTTTGGATTATGTATTGCTACCTAAATTATTTATTTTTATCTAAATCATTTGTTAACAATATTGAAATTTGAATCTTTTCATCAGCATGTTGTAATGGTTTGTATGTTGATTAGCTTTATTGGTCATGTTTAACAAAATTAACCTTCTCTTCGGATATTATTTGGTGTTTTATTTTTTAAACTTAATGCACGCGTACTTAATAATATTTTCTATATATAGCGAACAATGTAAGTTGTAGCTTATACTCCATTCGTCTAAAAAATAATAGCGCAAAGCATATTACGCGGTCAGCCAGTTCAATTTTTTGTATGAATTCATAAATATGTTTCTTAATATATATTTACACTTAAAAGTTACATAAAAAGAAATTATAATCTGAACTTGATGAACTAGTTTGAATGTTGAGAACATCTTTGAAAATATGTAGTTAATGAAAATGTTAGGCAATGTTTGTTAGCATAAGAAAAAATGGTTAAATGAATCATGAAGCATTGAATCATCATTTGTGTTTGAGAAAATAATAAAAATATACATTTCACTTAAACTACAAAAGAAAAAAATGTCTTTTTCATCACATAAACTTTTAGAATGTAAAAAGGAAGTCTAATTATATTAAGAAAAGTAATTAATATATCTTCATCTTTACGATATACTTTGTATAATTTAATTGAAATTAACATCTATAAACATTAGTAAAGTATAAAAAATTATTTTTATTTATTGAAAAGTTATCTTTGTTTATAAGTGACCTCGTTAAAATCTCAGCAAAAGAATAAATATAGCATATATAACTGATTTCTCTAAAACCATACTATTTTTCTTCATTTTTTGGATATTTCATATTGGATGTTGTTAAAAAAATAAGAGACATTATGTCATGCATTTGTTTGAAGGTAAAAAAAAAAAAAAAAAAAAAAAAAAAAAAAAAAAAAAACCTAAATTAAGGACAAAAAAAAGAATATTTGTTCAATTTTTAAATATTTATGTGTTATCTGTGATAGCTACTGCCCCTTTGCAAACTGCTTCATCATGGCTTAGTCGCTTTCGTTATTTTCATTTCCATATCGCTTTGAATTTCTTGGCTTATCTGACCACTTTTTATGCTTTCTATTGTAGGGATCTTTCGGAAACAGCCGTCCTACCTTGGTAGGAGTAAGGTCACAGACGTACACTCTCTCTCCCAGGACCACGTTTGTGGGATTTCACTGGGTTGTTGTTGTTTTAAATATTTATGTGCAATTTAAATATTTGGAAAGTCTTTAGTTTTTAAGAGACAGAAAATACCGAACTAATTTTTCAATAACTTAATGTTACAAAGAGTGGGAAAAAATAAATTTAATTACAAATTTAAGCTATAATCTTAATTTTGGGCCCGGGCTTAGCACAGGCCGAATGCCACTAGTTCCACTAATAACTACAGTCAAAATTTGTGTACTTTCTCTGTCCCAATTTATGTATACCATTTTTTCTTTTCAAAATTCAAACAATATACATTTTGATCAATATTTTAAAATGTTTTTTTAATCACATTGACATAAGAATAGTTGCAACTTATAGTTTTTGAAGGAAAATATTTTATTTATAAACTTTATGAATCTCTAAACGCTCTTTACAATCTCCACAACATAAAATAAATAGCAGCAGCCCTATTTATAATAGTATAAAACCTACTTTAACTCAAAACAGGAAAACCTATTCCTATACTAATTTGACTATAAATCCTAATTGGACATAGATTAAAATATCAAATCCTAACCAACTTTGGTTTCTTACACTTTTGAATTATTATTTCCAACATTCTCCCGCAATTCAAAATTGTATATCTGATTCTTGATGCACTTGTCACCATCTTCCAATTGTTGAAGCACTTGTTTCTAGCCCATCAATTGTTGAAGCACTTTCTCTTCAATCGTCACTCCCCATCTTCCAATTTGTTGAAGCACTTTCTCTTCAGCCGTCACAATCGTTGGAGCATTTTCTCTCCAACATTCCAATTTGTTGATGCACTTTCTCACCAACCTTCAATTGTTGAAGCACTTTCTCTTCAACCTTCACAATCATTGGAGCACTTTCTCTCCAACATTTCAATTTGTTGATGCACTTTCTCACAAACCTGCAATTGTTGAAGCACTTTCTCTTCAACCTTCAATCGTTGGAGCACTTTCTCTCCAACATTCCAATTTTGTTGATGCACTTTCTCATCAACCTTCAATTGTTAAATCACTTTCTATTCAACCTTCACAATCGTTGGAGCACTTTCTCTCTAACATTCTAATTTGTTGATGCACTTTCTCACCAACCTTCAATTATTGAAGTACTTTCTCTTCAACCTTCACAATCGTTGGAGCACTTTCTCTACAACATTCCAATTTTGTTGATGCACTTTCTCACCAACCTGCAATTATTGAAGAACTTTCTCTTCAACCTTCAATCGTTGGAGCACTTTCTCTCCAACATTCCAATTTGTTGATGCACTTTTTCACCAACTTTTTTTTTTTTTAACTCACTTCTCCAATTTTTAGAGAAGATCGTTCCTTCCTCTTGTGCAAATTTGTTTGCATATTTTGAAAACTACAACGTTTTTTTTCAATCATTCTCAGCATGACTGTTTTTCACATGCATATTATTGGCCCGGCGTGTGCCAACAAAATCATTGGCCTGACGGGCGGCATATATGGGTTATAGCCACCCGCCGGCAGCGGAAGCTCTTTAATTCTTTACTAGGATTGTAGAAGCTCTGATACCAATTTGAAGGAAAATATTTTATTTATAAACTTTATGAATCTCTAAACGCTCTTTACAATCTCCACAACATAAAATAAATAGCAGCAGCCCTATTTATAATAGTATAAAACCTACTTTAACTCAAAATAGGAAAACTTATTCCTATACTAATTTGACTATAAATCCTAATTGGACATGGATTAAAATATCAAATTCTAACCAATTTTGGTTTTCTACATTTTTGAATTATTATTTCAACAATTTTTTTTGTATACTTTTTGAGTATCTAAATTTTAATTTTAAAATATATTGAATTGATCTAATCTAATTCAGCTTCAAAGATTAGTCAAACAAACTCTCTAGAAACGAAAAATGTCACATAAATTGTGAGGAAGGGAGTATATGAAATAGTAGGAATCTCTTTGTTGAGTACTATAACGATGATGAAGAATATAGTAGTCCAAATGTATGATTTAAATTTGATGGAATGGCAATGTGGATTTCTCCAAGTGGACTCCAGAATTTAAGCCAGAGAAAAGACCTCTCTCTAGTTCCAGTTTAAATGATCTTATGCTTGAACTACCATTTCATGTACACACACGGCATATATTAAACAAATTCTCAATCATGTAATTATCTTGCATGCAATTCCACCTCATCACTCCACTTTAAGCAGTTAAGACGTAAGAATTCTAATTGTAGCTAATCACTTTCTAATAGTATATGGTGCCGATGAGAACTCTCCATAACCCTTATCATTCTGCATTTACTTTTGATACCACATAGTTTTTAATTACTATTACATTGGAAAATCATATACGTAACATGGTCCACTTATAGTTTCAAATTCAGGTGGCAAATTCAGCCATAAAAACTTGACCCGTCCAACTCGCTTCCCACTCATATATTTGCTTAACTCAATTTGACTTGCCCAATTCAAGCCATTTAAAAAGTATTTTTTTTTGTGCGGATTGCCCTTCAAAAGCACTGGTCTTTAATTTTTGCCCCTCAAATTTGAAATTTTTAGTTTTTGTCTTTTGCCTAAAAACCCATGGGTTTCGGGTTCAAACCCTCGCTCAGACCAAAAAAAAAAAATTCACAAAGCAGAAGTTTAGATTGTCCTGCAAACTCTGCCCCATCGGGCATAGTTTACCTTATGCCTAAAGGCAAACTCTGCCTGACTTTGCAGGCAAACTATGCCTGATAGCTTGCAAAACTATGCCTGAGGCCTAACTTTGGCTTGCAAACTCCGCCTGTAGGTAGAGTTTTGCATTCAAAAGGCCTAACTTTTGCCCGAATAGGCCAAACTTTGCCACAAAACTACGCCTTGAGATTTTTTATTTTTTTTTAACTATGCCGGGATTCGAACCCCAAACCTCATGGTATTATGCGAAGGGTAAAATTAAAGACCACCAATTTGCTGGGCAAAAATTAAAGATCACTCCAAAATAAGGGCATTCCTGCAAATTGCCCGTGATAGTTAGCTGAGGAAGGACCAATTCCCCTGATAGCACACATGATTAACATCAAATTAAAGCTCGGAAAAGGCTCAAATATGCCATCGAACTATCGAAAATGGCTCATTTATGCCACTCGTCAATAGTTAGGCTAATCATTGAGCTAAATCAGCAATTAGTGGTTGGGTTATGACCATCTAGTACTTAATTTAGCATTTTGCTTTCGAATTTCCCGTTTTGCCCTTGTGGGCCTGTTTCCCCAATTTCTAAGGCTAGAATTGACCTAATTTAAATAGTAGCAACATTAGTATCATTCTTCATGATTTCTAATCTAGAATTCGATTATGCTTAGACTACTTTGGTTCTGAGGTTTAACGGAAAGGCAAGGCAAAGGAGTGAGTTGTTAGTATTGCGATTCGGCTATCTAGGTAGGTTATGGCTTACCCTTGGTGAGACTTCGTATAGCGAAGCGCATATTTAGATTATATTGTTGGAGACAACATGTGAACCTTTGGGTATGAAGTCGGGTTGGATATTGCCTTAGGTTGGGCCCTGTTGTGTGTTTGGGGCTAGCCACCCCGTTATGTGTAATTTGATTGTTCTATTGTCTTAGGGCTTAATGCCATGAGCCGTTGGTAGATGTTGGATTCTGTTTTATCATCTTGATTTTGATATAGTTGGCATACCCATTGTTGGTATTTGCACTCGATTATATTATTGGCATACCTACTGTTGGTACTTGTGATTCAGTTATATTATTATCATACCCACTGTCGGTATTTGTGATTCGGATATATTGTTGGCCTACCCACTGTTGGTACTTATGATATTGAGCATGATTATTGATGTGATTCATGCATTGCACGCACTCTCATTTTCATGATACATTGTCGAGATATTGATGATGATTGATCAGCTGAGCTCAGTTATACTTGAGTGAAGTGAGAGTCCGATGTGCGATGTTCATCCCGAAATCGTTGATTGAGTGAAATTGATATTTGAGAGAACTCTTTTACTTGAGTGACGTGAGAGTCCGATATCAGATGTTCATCCCGGAATCGTGGATTGCATGGCCGATATCCGATGTTAGTTCCGAAGTCATTGATAGTGCATGGACTCCGCGGTCTCGAGTGGTGCGGTGCACACACACACACACACACACACACACACACACACACACACACACACACACACACACACACACACACACACACACACACACACACACACACACACACACACACACACACACACACACACACACACACACACACACACACACACACACACACACACACACACACACACACACACACACACTATTTGGAAAATTTTGAAATAATTGTGACTTGTGTGTTATAAGGCAATATTTTGATCTTTGTTGATATGACTATGTTGTTTGTGAAATTATTGGTGTAAGACACCGGAGAAGGCCGGGGGTAAATTTGGAATTTCAGAAATTAGTTTCGGAAATTACAAAACGAGAATTTTAATGAATTGGGCCAAGAAAAATTGAACAAAATTAAGGCCCAATTCTGGGGCCGGCCAAAGGCTAGGCCCAAGCCTTATTTTAATTGGTCATGTGATTATCACATGACCCTTAATTAAGATATATATGCAAGCTTGGCCATGGAATGTTCAAGAAAAATCATAGAACAAAAAAAAAATTTAAGATCAGCCATTTGGAGGCTCTCGGCCGAACCCCACTGCCCAACAAAAAAAAAAAAATTCTTGCTTTGTTTCCAATCCAAAAATCTTGCTCTTTCCATATTTGTAGACTACTCAAGACGCCCTTCTGCGTGATACAATTAGTTTGGAGTAAGGTGCACGTTTGCGGCAAGTCGGAAATTCAAGTAAAGGTATGAATTTTGCTATTCTAATGTTATGGAATTGTTATGAATATGATAAGAAAGGAGAATAGATGAGAATCCCGTAGTCTTGATGTGTGTGCAAAGCCGTGGGTGTGTGTGTTGGGTGTGGTAGCCGTGACCTATAAGAAGTGCCAAGCTACGTGAATTTAATCTAGTTTAGTTGTTTGTTGTGTTGTTGTGACCTTTATAACGAGAATGAATGTTTAATGAATTGAATTGGTGTTGGAAAATGATTTCGGAACACTATGGGAAAGTATATACATCTTTGGTATATCCTTGTATATCCATGGTATTAAGGCCTTAAATATGACTTATGATGTCGTAAATTAATTCGAAAGGAAATAATGTAAGTTAGTATGTTCGTCGGAATGGTTGACGTTTTGAAAGGAATATGGAAATTGGCGGAATGCTTGAATTTATGAATATCGTTTGGAACATTATTGGAATGTGTTTGAATAATATTGAATTAGTTAATGAATATGGAAAATGTTGATATTAGTTGGCTAGTGTGAAGTTTGGATGGAAATTGTTGAATTGTGTAGAAGGAAGACCATTTGTGCCATAATGTAGTTTATAATGATTATTGATGTTGTTGGGTTGTTGTTGTTGATGTGTATTGAGCCGAGTTAAGCCTCGGGGATGTTATATATATAGGGGAAGTGCTTTGCCAAATTCCGGTGGACAAAAACAAAGTTAAATGAACTCTTAAGCCTTGAACCTCTAATTGGTAGCTTCGACCATTTGCGGATTCGAGCGAAACGGGACTTGAGTTTTGGGCGGCGTAGAAGACGTATCTAAGGTATGTAAAGCTCCCACTCCTTCATTTGGCATGTCTTAGTATGTTCGGTTAATATCGGAACCCGGAACAATTTCTGCTCCTCGAAATCCGATCTATAAAATGGCTACTATTCATTCAATTCAATTGAATCCTAATGACTCCATTTTGACTAGAAAGCAATCAAACGTCCGAAACCTATGTAAAGGTGATCAGTATACGTTGAAATCTTTATGTATGATCTTATAGACTCTAAACGTCCATAAATTATGGTTGCCACCTCGACTTGACCCGAGGTGGGCCCGCCAACCTCGAGATGCCTTATTTGCCCTACTAGGATCTCTTTTTGGATAAACTACGATAAAGAATCTTCGATTTTGAAGTTGTCCCTTATGAAATAATGTTTTGAACCCTATGAAATACTAAGCTATGTTTTGGAAGCCATACGTACCACTTTGGAAATATTTTGTGAAATAAACCTCCGTACTAATTAATTATTTGACTATTTTGGTTAATGAATTGACTTATGAAGTAATCAAGTTTCGAAAGGCTATTTTGACATACAGATTGCATTGTTTGCTCACGACTCCGCTCGTGCCTTACTATGACTTCGTTCACCGGTTCCCGGGCCGGCTTTGTAATCGTGCGCCTTATGATAAATTCGGCAGTATGTTGTGTTTCGGTTTCCGAGACCTCGCCATAGGGCCGGTTATCGTATATGGAGTTATCTTTGTGATATGAGATGATATGATTTGTTTTGTTGACGCGGTATGTCGCGATATGTTATGTGTGATACGATATGTTTGGGGTTTGTACGGGATGCGAAACCTTACGGGTATCTTTGTGTTGTGGCGCCAGTGTCGGAGTGGTGACCACATTCCTGCGCGTTATGCATGATTTTGATTTGCATTATGTACATATGCTTTCAGTACAGATTTTGTTATATTAATCCGATATTTTCTCTCTGTATCTTTATTTTGTCTGTGGTTCGGATTTCGTACTCTAGGCTTTACATACTCGGTACTTCTTTAAATGCGGACCCACACTCCTCGGGGGTTGCGTTCGTACCCGCGGTACGGACGTTGGTGATCCTCCACTTTTTGTAGCGCCACACACTTCTGCTATATTGGATTGCTCCTTCGATCCGGAGCGTACATTTTGGTATATATTTCGCTCATGTTTATCCTTATGTACATTTGGACTATTTGGGTACGGCGGGGCCTGTCCCGTCATATGATTAATACGTACGTCTGAGAGTGTACGTGGGCATATTTTGTGGGTTGTGCCTACTTCCGTATGATTGTGTTTGTATACGGTGTGTTGGGCGATCCCGTTGCGCGCGGCGCCGGTCCGACATGTATATGATATTTTGTTGGCCCTGTGTGGCCTTTGTTGGTATTTTCTGTGTGCAGGGTTATTTTGGTTAGCCCATAAAACAAAGGAAACTCTGCCGAAATTTTTCTGGAAATTATTTAAATTTGGATTATAGCCTTGTCGGCTTCTGTCAGATACTTGGTCTCGTTCGTTATGTGTTGAGATAGTGTTTGATAGGTATGTTTGGGTGCCCAGATCGGGCACTAGTCACGGCCTGCGGGGTTGGGTCGTGACAGAACCCCCCATGGGCAAAGATCCGGGGTCCCGTCTATCTGTTGGGCAAAGATCCGGGACGATGACACTTAGACTTCGCGAGTCACGCTGGGTTGTGCTACCGAGATATCGATATTTCCGTCCGGAGTACATGTATACACCTCATTTGCATGGCATTGCATTGCATTCATACCATTATTGCATTGCATTGCATTATGACTTGATTGAGATGTTTGGTGTTGTATTGTGATGTTGGATTAGATTGGATATATTCGGACTTGGCACATTGGGGATTAGACGCTCTACATAGGCGATGACGGATACTTGGAACTGATTACATTGTCTTATACTTTTTGGTTTATTTGCTTATCTACTTTATTATCTGAGTTGTGTTAGCTATGCTTAGTCGACCGATGATGCCTACCAGTACTGTTGTTTGTACGAACCTGCACTTGCTGCATTCTTTTATGAATACAGAGTATCAGGTTGGATCCACTTCTGACGCGTGGCTGATAGATGCTTTAGCTCTATTCTCGAGTTTCTAAGGTGAGCATGGTCGTTCGCTGCCTTGAAGACTTTCCTATCCTTATGTCCTATTTTATTCAGAGACATAGACTCTTTGTGTATTAGTATTCCGGATTGTATTATTCCACTTTTTAGATGCTCTTGTGTTATTCAGACTAGACCCTAAAGGTGTTGTTATTATTCTGCACTGTTCTACTACTTCTATATCTATATCGTGAGACTTACGTATTTGTACTATTCTGCTACTTTATTTCATTCTTTTACGTATTTATACATTGTTGGGTTGAGAGTTCGCTTATCGAGGTGGGAAGGTAAGTGCCCGCACGGCTGAGGCAAAATAGGTCATGATAAGTGATACCTCCTTTCTTTGGAACACATTGAACAGGACTCACCCACTTGTTGTCTGCAATCGGATACACTACCCCAGCATCTAACCACTTTATGATCTCTTTTTTCACGACTTCTTGCATGTTTTGGTTCAATCTCCGTTGATGTTCAACACTCGGCTTGTTGTCCTCCTCTAGCTGAATTTTATGCTCACAAGTAACAGAAGAAACACCCCGAATGTCTGCTATGGTCTAACCAATAGCACGTCTGTACTCACTCAAAATCTTCACTAATCACTCAATTTTCCTCGGTAGTAATCTTTGAAATGATCATTCACAATGTCTTGTTCGGACCAAGGAATTCATACCTCAAGTGTGATGGGAGGCTACTTAAGCTCAAGCTTTGGTGGCTCAACAATAGAAGGTTTATTTGGTGGAGACGTTCTATTTGCAAGGTCAGATCGAAGCTTTCTTGGGTGGTAAGTGTAAGAACCCAGACCCTCAAGCGCATTTATAGTTTCCACGTAGCCCTCCATATCATCAGCATCAAAGTTCACCAGAACAACAGCAAGAGCTTCTCCTAAACTCTCTTCTTCCATTTTGTGTTCGACAGCATTATCCATCCCATCAAACGAATCAATAACCGAGATACTCTCCTAAGCACTTGGAAACTTCATCCCCTTACTTGCTTGGAGAGTCACATTTTCATCATTTACTCGGAACTTTATTTCATTCTTTTCAGAGTCCATAAGCGCTCTGCCCGTAGCAAGGAAGGATCTTCCCAAGATGATGGGAATATCCTTGTCAACCGCACAATCCAGAATAACGAAATCAGCAGGCAACATGAACTTACCCTCTTTTACCAGCATATCATCTATAACCCCAACTGGCTTCTTGATGGATCTGTCCGCCATTTGTAATCGCATAGAAGTCGGTCTAGGCATTCCCAATTCGGATTTCTTGAAAATAGCAAGGGGCATTAGATTGATACTCTCCCCATTATCACACAGAGCACGAGCGAACGTATGAAGCCCAATATTACACGGAATGGTCTAAACTGTTGTGGAAGCAATAATCGAACTTACACGATGAGTTAAATTCACTGTCTCATATTGAACAGACCTCTTTTTCATAAGCAGGTCTTTCACAAACTTAGCAAATCCGGGCATCTCTTTGACAGCATCCAAGAATGGAAAATTTACCGTTAGCTGCTTTAACTGATCATAGAACTTTTGACACTTAGCATCATCATTCTTTTTGGCCGACCTCTGAGGAAAGGGAGGTTTTGCTTTGTACATCTGAGTCAAAGGGCGAAGAGCTCCTTTTATCGTCTGTTTCTTAGTATCGACAACATCCGGAATATCAGCAGCTTTCTCTTCAATATGGACCTAATCATCTACTGTAGGCACATCAGAATGCACCTCTTCCTCCTCAATAACTGGATCTAGCTCAACCACCTTCTTGTCAGCGCTTTGAAGTATTTTATCGCATCTCGCGCTGACAACAAAATACGCTCCACACCACCACCATTTTTCGGGTTTGGAATAGTATCACTAGGAAGTCGTCCCTTTCTAGCAGGATGTTGCTCCCTGGAAAGGTCACGCATTCTTGTTCAAGGTTTTGAATAGCCACTGAGTGGGAAACCACTGTCTCTGATATCCCAGATAATGTTTTTTTAGTATTCGTCTGACTTGCCAACACTTTTTCAAGCATTGACTCCAACCTCGAACTACCTTGATCATCAGACTACCCTTTTGGTGGAATGTAAGGGTTGGAAGTTCTGTTTCCGAAGTTTCCATTATTGTTGTTATATCTACCTTGGTTCGCTCCACCATAGTTGTTGTTGTAGTTCCCTTGGTTGTTGTTGTATGCAACCTGCCCCTGCTGAGGTCTCTAATATCTTTGAACTGGCCAAGGAATTTTCCCTTTCGCGATGTAGTCTGCATATTGAACATTCTCAACTGGCGGAGGGGGACCCTCTTGATATGGACCTTCTTGGATTTGGTATATTCCAGGCGGCATGCCTGAGATATCTTCACAAACGTTTACCTTCGTCGACTCCCTCTCATCAATTCTCTTCGTCAGTAAAGAGATATTCGTGGCTAGTTGTGCGAATGCGTCTCCTAATTATCCTTCACAATATTTTGGATTAATGGTGTCCCAAGTGATAAATCATTCGAACTACTCGAGTACCATGCTTGACTGTTTGTAGTCAATCGATTAAGTATATCAGTAATAGCAGCATAGGACTTATTCATGAAACACCCACTAGCAACATTATTGGTGATTGCTTGAGTCATAGGATTCAAACCTCTATAGAACTTCTCCTTCAGAATATGATCTGGGAAACCATGGTTCGGACTCCTGTCCAAATATTCTTTTTACCTCTCCCAAGCTTAAAAAAATTTCTCCCCATTACGTTGTTTGAACTCGTAAATTTGATCACGAATCTCAGCTCTTTTACTCGGGGGATGCCACTTCCTGAGAAACACTTTGACCATCTCTTCCCATGTAGCAATAGAGTTTTAAGGCAGCTTTGTGAACCATTTTCTTGACTCTCCGGCTAATGAATATTTGAATAGTTTCAGCCGGACAGCTTCTTGAGTCACGCCGCTTTGCATATGATGAGAGCAGACCTCCAGAAAGTTTGTTATATGTAGGTGAGGGTCATCATCGACTGCATTCCGAAACTATCCCTCTTGTTTGAGCATATGATAGAGGCATTAGTCAAACTTAATAGTAGCAGCAGTCACCCTCGGATGGATTATTGCAGATGCAAAATCTTACTCCACATCTAATTCAGCAGCAAAAACGTTGTCAACTGGAAGTTCGTTGTTGTCCATGATCACCTGGTTTACAAGGTAGCAAACAAGGTGTGTTGGAATAGGATAAAGACTTTAAGAAGAGTAAACACTATTTAGTAATTTCAAAACCGTATTCCCCGGCAACGACGCCAAAATTTGATACGCTCAAATTACACTTTTTAATAGCGTAAAGCGGATGATGTCAAATATAGTAACCCAACAAGGTTGGGGTCGAATCCCACAGAGAATATGGTGTGAAAAGCTTACTAAACAAGTATTATACTAATCTTGCGGTCCTAGTGTATTCCAGAAAAAGGGTTTTATAAGAGTTTTAGTTTGTGGACTAATTTAAAGTGACTAGAAAGTTAGAGTTGTAAATAGATGGTTAAAAAGAACCAAGGTTGTGTCCCCGTCAGATAAAGTGTATGATCATGGGTATTGATTTTGATATACTTCTAATGGATCGTTGTATGAATGCACTTAACCTCTATTTAAATTTAGACTATTTCCCAATCAGAATAGATTATTTCTTTCTATGCTTTTTCCAAAAATAAGAAAGTATGCATGAAGAACGGTTAATTATGCCAAGTAAACTCTTCGTATAAAGTGAATTTATTAAACAAGGTTAAAAGCCTTGAGTTCTTGTTATTTGTTCTTACCAAACCCTAGTTATTTTCCCAAATAAACCAAAGTTTATGGCGTCAGCTAATGTTTGCAACCACTAACTATATGATGAAAACGAAGAACAAATAAACCCTAACAATCCATTATGCGTATATCATTCACAATTCCCAATCACAACATACCCATCCTTGGGTTCACAACTTCAGTAAAGGTGTTTAGCTACTCATGGCAACAAGAAAACAATAGAAGATTGAAGATTGCATAATTGAATTTTTATTGAAACTTATGAGTAAAATTAGAAATTAAACAATTATAATTGTCTCGAAATCCTTGAAAAGTACTAAGAACAACATTGTCTCAACACAAGTCTCAAAACTCCAGATTTCAAAGTTATGAAAAGTGATTCTAAAATTTAAAACCCTATTGGCTATTTATAGGGCCCAAATCCATCATCTTCAGGGATTCTAATTCGTCACCCACTCGGAAAGAGTACGGGCCGTACATTGCAATGTACATGTCTTTGTTCTTCTTCAGTTCTTGAAAAGGTACGACTTGAAATTGCAACCCGATGGGACGTACTTTCATCTCGTCCTTTCTCTGTGAGCTTCAATACTCTCTGCCATTCTTCACTAAAGCACGTGACAAAAGTACGGGTCATACTTTGATGTACGCCCCGTATATTCCTACCCGTGCTTTGCGAGATTTTAACAGAACCTTCAGTTACTTTCCACTGGAACACGGGGAACAGGTACGGGATGTACTTTGATGTACGTCTCGTCCTTCTTCGAATTTTCATCAGTTTTTCTAAGTTCTCCATCTTTGGACTCCTACAATGCCAATTACCTTAAATACAACAAAAACACATCAAATTGACCAAGACTTCCTCAAAAACAAGTAAAACTTATAGCCAAAAAGCATCGAATGTGCCATAATTTCACGGCACATCAGCGATCGCCATTAATTGTCGAAATGCAATCTTCTGGCAATTTGCCAGAAATTGAATTTTAATTTCTGACCCAAAAGCTATTTTTTCATAATTCATTTAAACGTGATAAAAAAAATTGATCCTATTTATGCAGATCACCCATTGATATGGACTTATGTACTACGCTACAATACATATTATTATAAGTTGCCTCAACTCTCATTTGCACTGTTCTACCAACATGTCACATGTTCGTGTAATCAAACTATAAGAAATATACTCAAAAGATTGACTCACAACTATTTATTTCTTTAAAAAGATTGCAAACTGATATGTATGAAGTCCTTCTTAAATTCTAACATGCAAGTTCCTAACAAGTGGATCTATAATCAGCTTATCTTCTTATTTTCAATTAGGTATTAGAAGCACAATTTACTGTGAACTCCTTCTTGGTCAAATTTCTCATCCTAATTTATTTGAAAGCAATTCACTTTTCAGGACGTATGAAATAGAAATGGACTTAAAATAAATGATTGTATCAATTTTAAAATGGGATATGCCAGCTAAAGGAAGCGTTAACATGAAAAAACGTTGTGAAAGAATAAAATTAATTAATTAAAAAAATGCATTACTATATTCCCTTCTAAGGGAGCCATTTCTTATAGGGGTTTATAAATTAGAGCATTTAAAAAACCAATGGATGCCTACCCAAAATTTGGTGAAGTTGTGAAGCATTTTTTCTTATAACATACATGACATTGCTTAAACATGCATCCATTTTCACTATTCTTCTCGTGGAAGTCATTAGTTAGTATCCGTCTCTCTTTATCTCGAGATTTTATTTTGCATATTTATATATATTTATGTGTATATGTTTCTATCAAAGTCATATGTACGTGTATTTTTCATGATATAACAATCATAACTTGATTTTGAATGTTATTATTTTTGTGAAAATTTTCAGTCACTATATCTTAGTTCTCAAAGATGCAAGTACTGGCAGTACAAGAAGTTGATGATCATGATCTTTTAGAACTCGAAAAGAGACTGCACCTGTAAGTTAATGATTGGCTCACTTGTAATAGGGGTTGTTCTTCTCAGAGTGATTGCAGGGATGGTTGGTTGTTTACGAGATGTTTAACCTATGGTATAACTGACCGATCATTTTGTGGTTAAGGTATCCCAAAATGAAATCATTAGTGTCCAATCGCAATGAAGTCTGCCACAAATCCCTAATATGTGTCTGTGTTACTAAGTTATTTCACTGTTTCATTTGTCTTTCGAATTTGTATGAAAAATAAACAAAGTCAAGTCATATATATTCTACTCCAATGGCTAGATGAACTAGCTTTTTAGAACTTATGATTCATTAAACGTTAACCGGATTGTTTTATGAATTAGACATATATGTAATACTAGTCTTTCGTACGTGTGTTGCACCTGTAGGCCATATGAATTTGACATATATGTAGTACTACTCTTTCGTACGTGTATTGCACTTGTAAGCCTTATCAATCCCTGATTTGTACTTTATTCAAGCAATGGATCTCCTGTCTCATCTCAATTAAGAGGGTCATGGAAAGAACAGATTCAAAATCACAATCAATTCCTTTTTCATATCCTGTTGCATCTACACAGAGAAAATTTATACAAAAAATAATTAATAATTTCAAACCACAATATTTTAAAAGTATCTAAATGAGTTACAGTAATAGTTAGTGATGTTGCATATCCCTAGGATATCTTATGTACTCATGAGTCATTACACAATCAAGTATATACAAAATATCTTTATTGACCGGAAAAAAAAATATACCTTATTAATGTGTATCCCCTTTGATTGCTATTAATTTTTAAAATAAGACATTCAAGTCTAATTACTTCTAGCTAATTTCTTGTAATGATGTATCAAAAATTGTTGTAATCTTAAATATCAATATAATTAGAGTTCCTGAAACTTTAACGGTGCTAAATAATATTTTCTAATTATTTTAGCTTCCATATGCTTGGGTATGTAGTTTAATTTGCATGTGATTACTGTCTTATGATAAACAAATTAATTATTGTTAATTATTAATCCATAAACTTTTATATTAAGGTTAAGCAATATGATTGTAATCTCAACGATGTGTGTTTTGTAAAGTTCGTCCCGCTAACATTAACAAGTGGATACCTTGTAAATCGGAGAAGATGAGCAAAACAAATTATCAAAGCATAGCCAAAAAGAATATTACTCTTGAATTGCCTGCCGACTCTTGCATATTACATAAAAATTGAGAGAAAATGATCTACATCACAAATAAAAAACTAGTGGTCCATGGATGAGCAATAAATTATAACTTGTTACATAGTGACGATTCTACTCATCTCTTCAGCTGTCTTCCAACTTGTTAGTCATATTGATTTGTAGTGTTCTTCAAGATTTTTCAAACAATAGAAACGACGAACCAAATCATAATTGTATTGTCCAACTTTAAATGAGAGTTCTAATTGAACTTTAAGAAACAAAAGTACAATCTTAACAGAGTAAAGAAGAAGTGAATTTCACATATCAAAGTATCAGAGCCACTTTAGGTCTCAAATTTACCATTTTGTATGACAAATACCATCAAATTTCAAAATAGTTCAAAATAATTCAAATTTTTATTCAATTGAGAACGTCTAGCTTTTTTTTTTTTTTCACAATAATGGGATCATTATAACAACCTCTTTTAGCACATAGATAACAAGGTTAAGCAATTTGATTGTAATCATAAACGACGTGTGTATTGTAAAGTTCGTCTAGTTAACATTAACAATTAGATACATCGTAAACCGGAGAAGAAGAGCAAAACAAATTAACAAAGCATTGCCAAAAAGTAAATTACTCTTGAATTGCATGTGGACTCGTGCATATTACATAAAAATTAAGAGAAAATAATCTACATCACAAATACAAAACTAGTGGTACGTGGGCGAGCATTAATTATAACTTATTACAAATTTCTACGATATAGTGATGATTTTACTCGTCTCTTCAGCTGTCTTGCAACTTGTTAGCCATATTAATTTTGTATTGTTCCTCAAGACTTTTTAAATAATAGAAACGACGAACCAAATCATAATTGCTTTGTGCAATTTAAATAAGCATTCTAATTGAACTTAAAAAAGCAAAACTACAATCTTAATAGAGTAAAGAAGAAGTTGCTTTCACATATCAAATATCAGAGCCACTTTAGGCCTTAAATCACCATTTTATATGAAAAATACCGTCAAATTTCAAAATATTACAAAATAATTCAAATTTTTATTCAATTGAGCATGTCTATTTTTTTCACAATAATGAGATCATTATAACAACCTCTTTTAGCACATAGATATTAAGGTTAAGCAATTTGATTGTAATCATGAACGACGTGTGTTTTGCAAAGCTTGTCCATTTAACATTAACATAAATAGTAAACCGGAGAAGAAGAGCAAAACAATTAACAAAGCATCGCCAAAAAGTAAATTATTCTTAAGTGGCTAAAGTCATCGACAGACCCCTGAACTTGTCCTGATATTCCATTTAGACCCCCCAACTGAGACGTTGACCATCTGGACCCTCGAACATAAGCTAAACTGTGTCATTTGAACACAGTCCAGATCCAGTGTGGTGTGTGAGCTACACTTCTTTGTGACATGAAAAAATAGACCAATAAAAATAAGTCATGTCAACAAAAAAAATTAATTTTAAAATCTATTTAAATAATTTAAAAAAATCAGAAAAATCCAACCCATCCTCTCTGATCTGAAAACCTAGGCCACTTCGCTGCCTCCGCCGCTTCAAAATTTGTTTAAATAATTAAAAAAGCGGTGCCGTTTTTCGTCGGAGATTTGTTTAAATAGATTTTGAAGTGGAGAAACCCAACCCATCCTTCGATAGCCCGGCCTGGGCCGCCGCCATTCTTTCGCCACCCCCCGCGCTCTTGCATATTACATAAAATTAAAAGAAAATGATCTACATCACAAAACAAAACTAGTGGTCCATGGACGAGCACTAAATTATATCTTATTACAAATTTCTATGATATAGTGATGATTTTACTCGTCTCTTCAGTTGTCTTCCAACTTGTTAGTCATATTAATTTTGTAGTGTTCTTCAAGACTTTCCAAACAATAGAAACGACGAACCAAATAATAATTGTTTTGTGAAACTTTTTTAAATAAGAGTTTTAATTGAACTTTAAGAAACACAAGTACAATCTTAATAGAGTAAAGAAGAAGTGGATTTCACATATCAAAGTATCAGAGCCACTTTAGGCCTTAAATTACCATTTTGTATGAAAAATACCATCCAATTTTAAAATAGTACAAAATAATTCAAATTTTTATTCAATTGAGCACGTCTAGCCTTTTTTTTTTTTTTTTTTTTTGCTTTTATTTCTTCAAATAATCGGATCATTATAACAACTTTTTTTAGCACATAAATGAAGTGTTATGACGAAAAACTCTCATTATAAAGCATTCCAAGTACTACCTTCTTTCCACGTTATTTTTATTTCCAGGATATTGTTTAGAAAATGTTCGAATCCATTATATTGACGACAATATCTCACACAACTTTATACTTTTACATAATATTAAAATTTTAAAACTATTTAACAAGTGAAACTTCCTTTTTAGTTCGATGTTTGTAGTTCTTTTCTCTCACATATAGCGCATTGTACAAGTCAAAGACAAGTGCTATATATGATTCAATTATTTGAAACAAAATATGTTATATCTAGCATTAATCTTCTCCTAATAGGAAGAAGACAGTTGATAGTTGGAACCAATTTCAACTCAATTCACGAGATCAAATTTGAATGCCTGAATCAACAAGAAGCTAAGGCCCTAATTAGTTACACAACAATTCAATTAATTAGTACTTAATATTACTATCAGTGAGCTAATTGGGATCCATTTGTTCTAACAATTAGAAGTTAGCCATCAAAAATTTGGGTTAATGAGAAGTACCCTCAACTAATGACTTAAAGAATTACTCACATTTAGTGTTAATTTCACATATTTTGTTTAGTATTAAAGATAAATACTATGGCTATTAGGAAATTCTACATAGTGTGCTCCATTGGAGGATCTAGGATTTTCACTGAGGGGGTTCGAAAAATAAAAATGTAGTGACTAGGATTCAAACTTGGAACCTCAAGGTGAATACCCTAGACCACTGAACCAACCTCTTCTCTTTTTTTTTTTTAGAGTGTTCAAACTCTATATATGTACATAAAAAATGAAAAAATACCTTACATATATAGTGTAATTTTTTACCGACACCCTCAGCGGGCCCTAGATCCACCCCTGGTGTGGCCACCCATATTAATCCAAAAAAAAAAAAAAAAAATTCTAGAACTGTTTTTTTTTTTTTTTTTTCATACCAGGAAAATCCACTACAACACCATATTTTTTGTTATTTTTCAACACTCGACTAGTTAACTCTCTTGATTTTCACAAAAGCTGAAAAACTTTTGATTTTTGGAATTTGATTGAAATTAACGTTTTGAAACAAACAAAATTAAAAAAAAAATTAAAAATTAAATGCCTTTGCCACACAAAAATGTAGTATCATTCATTAGATATTGGACATTGAAAAATAATCTAGGCACGTGAAAACAATTTCTAGAACGATATATAGTAAAAGACTAGAGATTAAGGGTGTGTTAGGTACGACGAAAAATGTTTTTCTATTTTCTCGTGTTTGGTTGCACTTAAGATCTTGGAAAATGCTTTTCTCAAAATAGGAAAACATATTTTCAATAAAAATTTGAGGGAAAACAATTTCCGGATCAAGAAAAACACACCAAACCTTTCCCCAATCCATTCCGGCATGACCCACCCTCACTCCACGTACCACCCCAAACCACACCACACCCTACCTTCCACCACCACCCACACCACCCCCCCCCCCCAAAAAAAAATCCCCATACCCTCCAAATTTAAAAACAAAAAAAAGTTTTTTAGTTTTTTTTTTTTTTTTTTTTTTTTTTTTTTTTACACCACCCATCCCTCTCCCCTCCCGCAGCCTACCCCACTTTCCAACTCGTAACCCCCACCACCAAAAGTTGCACTCCCAAATTTAAAAATTTCATAGTGATTTTGCTCAGTAGCGAATTTATGCATTAATTTTGGGTCACGTGAACACATGGTCACTCGACTAAACTCGATATATTATGTGTATAATTCCAAAAATATATCTAATATTACCTGAAGGAACACGTGGTCAAACAAGGATGAGTGGAGCACTGGTTAGAGGTTGTGTTTATTACCTCAAGGTCTCGAGATTGAACCCGAGCTCCTACACGTTTCTATGCTTTTATTAAAACAGCCTTCTAACTTTACTTTTTATATGATTCTAAATCTTTTTTCTTCTATAATTCTAATTACCCAAAAGTAAAAATCGTGTTTCTATTTATTAAAGCTGCCTTTTAACTTTCCTTTTTATATTATTCTTGTTACACCTCGGAAAATTCACGTCGTCATGTGGTAGATAGACTAAGGCAGGGTAAGAGGTAGATGATGTCCCTACAAGTAAGAAGGGGTACTTAACGATTCTAATTAAGATTCCAAAGACATTTAAGGCAAGAGAAGAAAGTTCATTGAAGAATGTCAAGTATAAGTCGTGTTTTAAAAAGGGGTTTGCAAAGTACCGAGCTTGTTACACCTCCCGTTTTATTGCAAGGAGATTTTAGCTTGTTGGTGGTGTGTACCTTCAGTTCGGTAGTCCGCACGCAGCTTTGGTCACCAGATATTTTACTTTGTATGTGTACAGGAGTATAAGTATGCATTTTTGACATTACAAGGGAATTAGAAGTGAAATGAATCGAAACAAAACGGAGCAGTTTAGAAAAACTGTTGACACCAGTCAGTGTCGACGGCCCAAAGGACGACCGTCGACACGTCGACGAGCCATCGTCTAGCGCCGTCGACAAGGTTCTACACTCAGACGTCTCAGGCGGCAGTTCGACGGGACACGTTGACGATCGTCGATACTGCCCGTCGACCCGCGGGCCTGGAACTTTCCAGCCCTGATTATAAATACAAGTTCCCACGTTTTTATTTCATTATCCTCCCAAAAATAGATTCTCCATCTCTCTAGAACTCTACAAAACCCTCCTTCTATTTCTACAACAAATCTATACCAAGAAACCAAGATCAAAAGCAAAGACTAAGAGATTCATGTACAAGGAAACCTATTAGGGTTTGTGAAGAGTAAGAATTTCTTTGGCATGCAAGTGGAGGATTTCATTCTAATGGAGTAGAGTGACTCAAGGGTTTATTCCCAAGTGATTAAGGTGAGTTTTATGTTTATTTCATATTATTGAGAGTATTAACGGGTTGATAGACGTGGATTAGGGAAGGGAGGAGAATATGGAGTGCAAATATGAAAATAATGATATTCTTGAATTATGACTTGACTTGAATCATAGTTCTTGATATGTAATGAGTATAATATTGCTATGAATAGTATTAAAGATGTTGTAGAGGCGTTGTATGAGGATGGACACGGTATGGTGCCATAGCTAGGGTTATGAAGGATTGCTAGGGAATGTTTGGGATTTAATAATGTCTAGCTTGATGAAGTTCTTGATTAAGATATTGTGGGTGTTGTTATTGATATTGGGATTTGTTTATTATGTGGAGGAAGTCATCGAAATAAAGAAGATGTTACCCAATTTTCGTTAGTTTTAGCTTAAGCCTAAATATGTCTTCGATTATCTAATTTTAGTGCGAACTCTCTTGAATGTAGAAACGTGAATATTGGAGGGAAGCATTCAAGTGATAAAGTTAGGGAAACGTAAAGGTATGTGAGGCTAGTCCCTTCTTTTCTAATTAAGGCATGATTCCTATGACATGAATTCCCTTATCTCTTCATGACTTTCTTACGATCCATGAACCATGAGTCTATGTGATAAAGAGCTTCTTATGAGATAAAGATAAGAGATATGTTATGAATACGATAAAGGTAATGATGAACCTAAGTCTAGATATTCCAAAGCCTATGATACGATATTCTCACAATGTTCATGCTATGAATATGATATGACATCTTACGAGGCTAATGATCATTATACGATTCCTTGATGTCATTCATTGTTGCTAGACCCACCTTCTAATGTTAGTTCTTTCAAGGTAAGTCATGATGATTATAATTAGTCCATAATGGAATCGGGGGTTCTCGACCTTATGTCACCCCGATAGAGTTATAGATTATCTTTGAATTCTAATGCATGTTTTATGATAAGTTTATGATAAGTATGTGATGATGATGATTACACCGTGCCTAGATGGCCGGACATGTCACCACTAATGCGGGCTGCTTATGATGACACCATGCCTAGAGGGCCGGACATGACACCACTAGTGGGCGGCATATGATAGTTACCCGAACGCGGGTTAACGATGATGGTATATGTGATATATATGACATGTGTTTCCTTTAAAGGTTAAGCAGGTTATACTTTCAACTCATATTTCATTGTTCCTTTATTATGTCATTACTATTCATGCCTTACATACTCAGTACAATGTTCGTACTGACGTCCTTTCTTTTTAGACGCTGTGTTCTTGTCCACAGGTAGACAGGGAGGCGACCCGGATTTATAGGTGCTGATCAACAGAGCTACGAGAGCACTCCATTATTCCGGAGGTGCTATTTGGTTTATTGTTTTGTGTATATATCTGCGCAAGACGGGGTCCTGTCCCGACCTTATGTCTAGTACTCTAGTAGAGGCTCGTAGATACGTATGTGTGGGTAGTATGGTCTCATGATCGCCTCATTTTATATATGTACATATATATTATTATTATTATTTTGATAGCCGAAGGGCTTATGTATATAAAGGTAGTTACGTCTAAAAATGAAAATGGTTTCTCTATGATTAGAAGGATGAGAGCAATAAATGAATGCAGACAAGAGAATGAGTGCCTTGGCAAGAAAGAGCTTCGGACACCGGCCACGGCCCTAGTTGGGTCGTGGCAGAGCTAATGTTGGTTCAATAATGTCTTGAGGAAAAGTTATGACGCTCCTTAGATTGTTAATGAAGTGTTAAACAAGTGCTAAGAAGGTTCCATAAGGATCGGAGATCAAACGAAACGACGAGAGCAACTTCAAAAATCGGGAATTGTACGGCCTGTATAATCTATACGGTCCGCATAAGGGACCATATAACCTGTCTAGAGAAGGTCCCTCCACTGGAAGTATTATACGGTCACATATACGGACCGTATAAGTTATACGAACCGTATATGTGTCCGTATAATACCCGACGGGCAGATTTTAATTCTTTTAAAAGAGGCCCCAAGTTTCATTTTCTTCATTTCTCATTTTCCCCTCACTTCTTGAAACCTCTAGAACCCTTCACACCTCTTACTAACGCATATTCAAGGGAAAGCAAAGATCAAATACCAAAAATTAGTAGAATCAAGTGCAAGAATGCTAACTAGGGTTGATGGAAGCTAGAAATCTCTTTGGAAGTGAAGCTAGGGTTTTCTCCAAGTGAAGTATTTCCATCCAAAGACCATCCCTGCACAATCAAAGGTGAGTTTTATGTTCATTTCATGCTATTAAGAGTATTGAATGGTTGAAAGACTTGGATTATGGAAGAAAGTAGAAAATGGAGTGCAAATATGAGAATAGTAGCTTGACATGAATCATAATTCTTGAGATGTTATGAGTATGATCTTGTTATAAATGATATTAAGAATATTGGAGAAGCATTATATGAGGATGAATGTGGTGTCGTATTATGACTATGATTATGAATGACTTTGAGAGGGAATATTAAGAATTGAATAATGACTAACTTGACGAAGTTTATCGATTATGATATTGTGGGTGTGTTGTTAACGTTTGGGATTTGTTATATGATATGGAGAAAGTTGTAGAAACAAAAGAGATGCTGCCCAATTTTCATTAGCTTTAGCTTAAGCTTAAGTATGTTTTCGATTATCTAATCTTAGTACTAATTCCCTTGAATGTAGAAGAACGAACTTGGAAGGAAGCGTTTAGTCGATAAGTTAAAAAGGTGAAAAGGTATGTAAGGCTAGTCCCTTCTTCTCTAAGGCATGATTCCTACAATATGACTTCCTTTAGCCTTCCATGGCTCTTTTATATTCCAAAAACTATGAGTCTATGATTATTAACAGCCTTTCATGAAATAAAGATAAGAGATGCATTGAGAATATGACAATGATGACGAGGAGTCTAAGTCTAGAGATATCAAAGCTTATGATATGATATTCTTATGAAACTAATGATTTCTTGATGTTATTCATTGTTTCTAGACTCACCTTAGTGCTAGTTCCTTCAAGGTGAGGCGTGATGATCATTACTACTCCATAATGGAATCGGGGGTTCTCGACCTGACGTCACCCCGACAGAGTTATAGTTTGTACTTGAGTTCTAATGCATGCTTTATGATAAGTATATGATAATGAGATCACACCGTGCCTATACGGCCGGGCAGACACCACTACAATGGGCGTAGTGGGCGGCTTATGATTACTCCGTGCTTAGTTAGTCGGGCAGACACCACTAGTGGGCGGCATAATATGGTTACCCCGGACGCGGGAGGCCTGGACGCGGACTAATGATGATCACACCATACCTATATGGTCGGGCAGCTTATATATATATATACTTGATGTGATATTGTTTATGATGTAAGTTGGCATGCATAATTCTGTCTTAAGAGACATTCAGTTGTATGTTGTTTCCTTACTTGATGTTTCCTTATCTCTTGACATGTTATTATCGTTCATGCTTTACATACTCAGTACATTGTTCGTACTGACGTCCTTTCTTTTGGACGCTGTGTTCATGCCCACAGGTAGACAGGGAGGTGGCCCGCATTCCTAGAGTTACTCGCATTGACACGGGAGCGCTCCACTATTCCGAGGTGCCTTTTTTTTTTTTTAAGATATTATTTTGTGTATATATTTGGGCACGACGGGGTCCTGTCCCGTCCTTATATCTTAGCACTCCAGTAGAGGCTCGTAGATACGTATGTGTGGGTAGTAGTTGTCTCATGGATACATCAGTGTATATTCTTGTATATCATTTTTGCAGCCGTGAGGGCTTATGTATATTTATGTATTGCTTTTAAGAGTATATATGTTCCGGTGGGGTATGATGATTAGCATAGTGAGTGGTGCTTGATAGTCAGCTCCGGGTACCTGTCATGGCCCCCTAGTCGGGTCGTGACAATTCTAAATCCTTTTTCTTCTATAATTCTAAGTACCCAAAAGTAAAAACCGTGTTTCTATTTTATATTACCTCTAATAAAAAAAAATCTTTATGTCTAATTACCCATGCCCCAAAAGGCAAAAGAAATCAAAAAACCACATAGGCGCTAAGCTGCAATGAACCAAAGGCAAAAGAATTTAAAAAAATCCATAACTAATGGTGAACCCATCCTCTTGAAATCCTGAATTCGCTTCTGGTTTTGCTTTGAGTATATGCAAATGCTCTTAAAATGATATTTTTCAACGTGCGTACCAAACACAAAAAAATGAGTAGGAAAACCACTTATTTTCCCAGAAAATATTTTCTGTCATACCAAACACACCCTAAATAGCTTAATTTTGTTTCAAGTGGCTGCCAAACGGCTGCGCTTATCCAACATTTTCAATCAACACTCTACTAGTTATATTAGTTTCTATCTAAAATAATACTCTTGTGATCTTTTAAAATGTCCTTTTTTAATTGCTTTTTGGTGTATTCTAAATAATAGTACTATTACTATGTTTTACTCCCTCCGTCCGAATTTATGTGGCATTTTTCGATTTTCAAGAGTCAATTTCATTAAACTTTGAAAGTAAATTGGATTAGATTAACTCAATATTTTAACATTAAAATTTATATATTTCGAAACTACATGAAAAGTAGTATAAGTTGCAACTTTTCTCATATCAATTTGGTGAAATATACTACTTAAAATGTTGGTCAAAGTTCATTCAGTTTGAATCTCGGGAAGCGAAAAATGTCACATAAATTGGAATAGAGGGAGTATTACTTTACATTAAAATTACGACTGACAGAATATATCATACCCCCTCTGTTCCAATTACTTTATGTGTCGTAATTTGAATTTTAAGATTCAAATTTCTTAATTTGATCGGGAATTCGAACATAGAATTTTTACGTTCTTTCAAATAAAATCACATATTTAAAAACTATGTACGTAGGAAGTACTATAAGTCAATAATTCAAAATATTTAAAAGGCATATGAAAAATCGCAATAAACAAACTCGTCTGACTCGTGAAATGCGAACACCACAACATAAATTGAGACAGTGATTTTTGGTGTCCAAGCCTAGTGGGCTAGTTGCTCATCATCCCTGCCAGTAGGGGTGTACAAAAGGACCGATAATTCGAGTCAAACCGAGAAAAACCTGATTATTGGTTTCGTATTGAAAAATAAAATCCGATTATAATTGGTTTTGTTTGGTTTTAACTAAAAAAGGTCAAATCAAGCTGAACCAACCCGACATAACATGTATACAAGTTTTAAAAAAAAATTATACATAAAAATATTTATTTATAATGTAATATATTTGTTAGTTATTGTGTAGAAGGCCCCGCCTTTACTAGATAGATGAATGACTCTGCTTTGGTGATTAATGAAAAAAGACTATCTTATATTAACCAGTCCAAAGGGAGTGAGCCTATGAGGGTAATTGTGATTCTCCACTTAAAATATTTGTTTATCGTGTTGTTCATAGTCGTGTAACAAGACAACACGTGGCTGCACTTTGAAAAATCTATAGGATTAAGGATAATAGGTGGAGAATGATATGTGGTTTAAAGACATGACAACAGAATGTCAATCATATTCTTGCTAATGAAGAATAAGTGGAGATTGATAAACTAAAAGAGAAAAAACATATTAAACGAACTACTATTTCATGCGATAATATATTGTACTTCCTACGTCCCATATTAGTTGTTAAGGTTATTAAAAATATTTGTCCTAAAATACTTGTTATTTCACAAAATCAAGATGAAATTAATTATTATATCCCATTTTAGTGCAATTTATTGAAGAGAGATAAAAGTAAGACAGTAAAAATGTACCTTTTGTTTATGATTTTTTAAAGGAGTGTGAACAAAGAAAATGTGACAACTAATATGGATCTGGCTCCTCTCCATTTCTCTTCTCTCTATTTTTCCCAAGTTCTAGCTTGGATTAGGGACACATGGCATAGGTTAGAATTAATGGCTAAGATTTAATTGACTAAAACAAGCCCTAACCATTATTTAGATAATAAAAAGCCCAAAATTTTATTTAAAAAAAGGATGATTTTAAAAATAAATATTTAAATGCAAATAAACAATTTCAATATAGAAGTCGTTCAGTTCTAAAAAATTCTCATGGCAATTCATACTATTAACATTTGACAAATAGAATTGGTCATTTACACAACCTAACTACTTCACACATCAGTAGTGTAGAGATTTTCAGATATAATAAATTGAAATAATTAACTAAAGCAAAAGATAAATACTGGAGAAATTAATTTTCTATTATTTGGACAGGAAAAAGTAGTTAAATTAATTGGAATAGCTAATTTTAAAGAAAAAGATCCAAAGACAAAATACAATTAAAAGATTACTCAACATGGAAAAAGATTAACTTAATTATTTGAAAGATGGACACTGAGATCCAAAGAAAAAATACAGTTAAAAGGTTAAATCAATTGTTTGAAAGATTTTTACTGCGTAGGGAAAAAATCTTTAGGAAGGGAACGAATAGATTTTAATATATTTATGGTCAAGTTATTAATTATCTAAATCATAGTTAGGGTCTTGCTTTAGTCAATTAAATTTTAGTCATTAATTCTAACGTATGTCATGTGTCCCTAATCCAAGTTTTAACTCGAAAAAATGGAGATAATAAATGTATAGGGTTCGGATCCAACTAATATGGGACGGAGGGAGTAGTTAAGAAATGACTAGGTTTCAAAAGTGTGTTGCATTAATTGGCCACACTTTGAAGCATATATAGGATACAATTACTATCTTAGTATGTTACAGTACTTTATCAAACATTTAATAGTTCTTAAAAAGTAGAAAACAGTTGATAGTTGGAACCAATTTGAATTCTCAAATTGATGGGAATTATGGTTGAACTGACAACAAGACTTAATTGGACTCACAGAAAGTCAATACTTGACATTATTCTAAAAGATTGCCATGAGATTGTTAGAACTTAGAATCTTTCAACCCTATGAATGGAAAAATCTTCCAGTAGAAAACGTCTCCGCTTAATGAAACTACATATTCGAGATGAATTTAGATTACGCGGATCACTATATTTTGGAATCAAATACTAATTAAAATGAAGTAGTACTTAATAATAAAAAGATCTCTGCTGTCAACATCACATTTTTTGTATTTTCTTAATTATTACTCTCTTTGACCTTATTATATATCATCATTCATATTTCGAAAGTCAAATGATTTTTTTTTTTTTTTTACAGCAAATTTTTTATATGGCTTTTAACTGTTTTGAGTTGTCAACTATCGTGATTTATAGTACCTATTACGTAGGTTTCAAATATGCAAATTTTACTTAAAAGACTTGAAAATTCTATATTCAAATTCACTATCAAATTAAAAGTTTGATTTTCAAAATTTCCAATGATTCCACGTAAAATGAGACAAAAGAAATATTTAATTTTGGCCGACAAATGTGCTGCCCAACTAATCCTAATTGCCTTCTTATCCTTTTCAATAATACACATATCCCCTCTCTATATTTATTCTTATATCTGGAGTACCATGGAATAAGTCCACCAACGCCACCGTCCTTGTACATTTGTATTTATTCACACTTTCTAGTAGAAAGTTTCTACTACAAAAATCCCTCACATCATTGCAAACAAACAAATCATATCCTCCAATTTTTCCACCTTAGTTTTTTCGAACATTCCAATTATCCAAACCATTGAAATTTTGAATTTTTCACAATCTTGCTCTTCCTCAAATATATTCAAGTCCTTAGCTAGCTAGTGCTAAGGGAAAAAAGAACACATAAAAGGTGAAAAATGAAGAGCAAAGTGAGTAAACAGAACATATTCATGCGAATTCTTGCATTACCATGGAAAGCTTTAACAAAAGCAAGAGATTGTTACGTGAACAAAATGACAACTTACGCAATGGTGAATCCTCGAACGTTGCCAAAGAGTTATAATAGAAGTGTTAGCAGCTTATCGAGGTCTATTAATAATGACAGTGAAGATTTCAGAGAGTTAGTTAGAGCAGCATCTGCAAGAAGCATGAGGGATAATAATTTTGACTTGAATTTTCTTGTGCAACAACATATAAGGCAACAAATGCCATCGAGGAAATTAGTGACAAGGAGTTGTAGTGTGGGAATGGCAAGAATTGATGAAGAAAATTCTTGTGTTTTAGGAGAGGGTGAAGAAGATGCTATGTTGAAGAAAGATTTGAAGTATCCAAGAAGTAGAAGTTATGGGATTATGAAGAAAAATAATGGTGTCTTTTGAGTTCAATGGTTCTTGGTTAAGTTAAAATTGGAGCATGTGTTGGAACATGAGGTGGATCGAAAATTCAAACTTGGATGGGTTCAAGTTTAAGGTTTTTAGTATACTGAACTTATTGTATTTTTGAATTATAAGTTAGATAATTGCATATTTACATTTGTGTCTTGACAATCTTCCAAAAGCTTCTTTAGCAGTATAAATTTGTCGACATTGAGGTATCAAATGACTCCGTTGATAAGAGTTTTTGCGAGTTACCAACCTGTTATCCCCCTAAGATACCTTTGATCTGTGTTTAAAAGGCCTTCCACACGAGATTCCGTATCACTATGGCCGACTTTCGTTTACGTGCAACTAGTTGATCTCATAGTCAGGCAGGCACCAAATCATTAAACCTGATGGTTGCTCATTCATTGATCTTAGTGATTCACCGTTCACTAGATCTAGGAAGAACCCTTTAAAGTCATTGACTCTATATTTTGGGAACAGTTGAACTCCTTTTTCGACCTCCCTCATCTTTGGAACTCGGAAAGTTGGCCTGCCTTTCTTTCAACACTTTAAAATCTTACTCCCTCCTTTTTATGCGCCGGGATTCGGCATACAAAAGTCAAATTACTTAATTTCCATTGTGAATTCGGACATAAATTTCTCATGTTTTTTAAGAAGTTTTCATATTTAGAAACTACATGAAAAGTACTATTAGTCGCAATATATATTTCCTCCCTTTCCTTTTACTTGTTCAGTATACTAACAATAAATTTTTCATGTTGCTTGCCAACTTTAACAAAGCAAGAAAGAATGGAGTAATTTTTTTTCTAGTTTTATCTTTATTATTAGGTAGCCGTTTCTCAAACTTGTTGATTGAATTAATAGTAGTTGTAATATAGTACTTCCTCTGTCGTTTGTCCCAAAAGAGTGTCTCTTTCTATATTTAATAAGTTGACAATTCAAACATCCTACTTGGCAAATTTAAAACCACAAAATTCAAGGACATTACAAACATCCTTAATTAGGATCACAAAATTCAAAAATATCTTTTTATTTTTTAAATTATGTGCCCAATTAAACTAAGACACTTAAATTGAAAAGGAGGAAGTACTTTTTTATGAATTTATTTTAGTAATTAGTGAAGTGATAATTCAATCAAAACATTACACTTGTTATAGACATTTTTCCGCAGCTTTTCTTCAGCTGGTGTGAGGTTTTTCTACTATTTGTTGCGTTTATCATTTTGCTTTAATTTTTGAACAAAACATCACCTGATGGTTTAGTTGCTATGATGTATTAGAGGAATATAAAAGTGATGTTTTCAAAGGAGTAGGTACTTTAAGGGGTTGATTTTATTGAGGGTTATCATCAATTCACCCGAGTCGAGTGAGTACTAGTTTAAATTCTTTTCTCATAATGACTTTTTGTGATACTTGATTGATTATTTTGTTAAAAGAAAAATAATTTAGTAATTTTTGTGTTACCTAGATAAATTAAATAAATTTGTTGTTACAAATATATATTTAATAACTTTAATCGAAATATAGTAATAGCTGGATGGATTAAATGACCCTCTACAAAATAACAGATCGCCTCTATGTTATGTCAGAATCGCCCATGTACACAGAGGGTCATATAAGGGTCATTTACCTCTATTTATTTTTGGACAGTAGCAGGAATGCCCTTATTATGGGGTGGTCTTTAAGTTTTGCCCTTCAAAATGGTGGTCTTTAAAGGTTGGCCTTCGCTAGGGATTGCTTGGTTACGGGTTCAAACCCCTGTGCGAAAATTAAAAAAAAAATCGCAAGGCATAAATTCAGAAAAAAGGCAGAGTTATAACTCTATAAATCTGCCTTAAGACAGAAAGGACGTAAAATTGCAAATTCTACCCATTTATGCCTTAAGGCATAATTTGCAAATTCTACCCCATGCAATTACGCCTCCATTTTTTTACAACTTCTTGCAAAAAAAAAAAAAAAAAAATTAAATTTTCATTGAGCGGGGGTTCGAACCCGTGACCGAGTCCCTAGCGAAGGGTAAACATTAAAGACTACCAATTTGAAGGACAAAACTTAAAGACCGCCCCAAATGAAGGGCAATCCGTGCAAAAAAAAAAAAAGCTTATTTTTTTAAAGACCCCTTTTAACTAATTTTCTCAACTTTTTTTTATATGATATTTAGGCCGGTAAAGTTGAATGACATTTTTGGTTATAAAAAAATTGTCTAGTGGCTTGCTATAATTCTTAGGCAAAGTTAAAAAAATTCGTAAAAAATAGTTTAGTTCCTTTTTGTAATACTAGAGGAAAGTTAAGTGATTTTTATGGTACAAAATATGATTTACTTGTGGAACTAATTATTTACAAAAGTTGAGTGGTGTGTTCAGGTATATAGGAGTGGGTGATTCTGAGATTAGACCTTCTCTGTCATTACTAAATAATTGCTAATTTCCAGAATCTATCGGAATCAGCAATATTTCTTATAGATTCTGACGGAAATTCCTTACCAATATGCTAAATTCCAATGAAACATCCATCAAAAATTAAAGATTTTCTCATAATATACTTTGGATTACTTGAGTCCTGATTATTTTTGCTTTATCTGGCCTTATCAATGAAAAAATAGGAAAACTATTCCATCATGTGTGTGACATCAAAATGAAAAAATTAGATTATTCTGATGTCGTTTTTCGTCTAGGAATATTTCTAAGCGCTAATCACATGCCCTCCACTTTGAAGTAATTATACAATGACATATTTTGATGTTAGTCTCTTTTGGTTTTATTAGTAACGTACTCTCTCCGTCTCCGATTAAATTATTTATCATGATTATTAAAAATAACTGTCCCAAATTATTTATCATTTAAAAAGTTCAAGACACAATTAATATTTTTTAAAGGACATATAAAATAAAAAAATGATAAATAATACGGAAAAGGGCCAAAATTACCCCTGAACTTTGGGAAATAGTTCATCCATACCCTTCGTTATACTTTAGGGCCAATTATACTCTTCTTAGTTATATTATGGGGTCAATTATATTGCTTGTCTAACAACATTTGGCATCATAAATCCCTTCAAAATTATTTTCCCATAAATAATTTTTTACCCACTAAAATAACCCAACCTTAATCTCGATTTTTTTTCCAGCCAAATCGATAGGGACCCAACCCATTACCCCTTAGCTGAAAAAAAAAAAAAAAAAAAAAAAAAAAAAAAAATCGGGTCGGGTTGGATATTTTGGGATAAAAAATTATTTGAGGGGTGAAAATAATTTTGAATGATGATGCCACGTGGCCTGTTAGACATAAGGATAATTATTTATAGTATAACGGTAAGGGTTTAAAGAAGATAAAAAATGGATATTTTATTTCCAAAGTTTAGTGTAATTTTGGCCCTTTTCCGTAAATAATATGAGATTGATCAGTAGTAATTATGCAAATTAATAATTACACAACATAGTAGATTCAAAGACGCGTGTTTCATATCATCAATGATGGTACCTCCAAACTGCTTTGCCCTTTTAATATTTCTCCGTACTATAATAGAATGACCGACAAGATATTACTCTCTTCCCAATTTATTTGTTGCTACTTTTCTTTTTTGTATGTTCTAACAAAAATGTCATATTTTTTTTATTTAAAAATAATATAATTTTGAATTTCTTATTTTATCCATAATGAGATATAGAGGTCTTCAAAAAATGGAGGCCAAATTGTTACTAAGGGAGAGTGAGAGATAAGTAATTGTGAAAAAAAAAAAATTACACAAGGAGCATGACTCACGAGACTCACTACCATTAATTTGCAATAATTGTGGTGGATATACGTCATTGATCACCAGTTATAGTAATTTAATTACTTAGATTATTAGCAGAACTGACCTACTACCAAACACAGCGACTCTAGAAAAATCAATTTCGTGGTCAAAGAATAAATTTATTTTTAGTATAAGAGAATAAATGAAGTACGTAAAATAGACGAAGACAATAAGAGAAGATGCACCGACATGCTATTTAGTTCCCGTTTGTACATAAAAAAAATTTACTTTTTTTTTTTCAAAAAGATTCTGAAAATATTATTTGTTCATGGAATTTGATCGGTTTTTGGAAAAATTGAAGAAAAAATTTCAGCTTCTAAAAAACATTTTTTAACACATCTTCAAAAACTCTTTTTTTTTTTTTTTATATATATATATATATATATATATATAAGTTTCAACCAAATCTATGTCCAACGCTAGCTTAATATTCAGTGATGGATCTATAGCATGATTTTTGGTTTCATGGAAATTAGTAGCTTTAGAGCGGATCATATATATTTATTTAAAAATTATCAAATATTTTTAAATATGTGATTCTAAGCTCAATTGTTATGGTATATCTACTTCTGTTTTTTTTTTTTTTTTTTTTTTTTTGGCACGCATTGCCTTACATTTAGGGTGGTCTTTAATTTTTGCCCTTCAAATTGGTGGTCTTTTAAGTTTGGTCCCTCAAATTGATGGTCTTTAATTTTTACTCTCTACCTTTGCAAATTCTGCCTAAAGAATTAGTCAAAATTTGCAAAGGCAGAGGGTAAAAATTAAAGCCCACCGATTTGAGGGACAAAATTAAAGACCACCCCAGCTAAGGGCAATCCTGCAAATTGCCTATCTACTTCATATCATTATAAAAGCCCATAAATTTTGTAAAAAAATGGAGGAAAAGTAAGAAGATTTCAATTGTGGAAAATATCTGTGTATTGCTTTGTACAAAGAATCATCTATATATACACAATTACTAAACCTTATTCTGACAGAATTTGAAACAAACTAGCAAAATTAAATACAAACTAAAATGTATTTACATAGTAGATGGCATAAATGCCCTTATTCTATTCCATTCTAGAACATACCAACTAATAGGCCAAATGAGATCAGTTTCGTACATATATATATATATATATATATATATATATATATATATATATATATATATATATATATATATATATATATATGTGTGTGTGTGTGTGTGTTGGAGAATTAAAATAGAAATGCGCGTGTATATATGAGAAGAGAATAAATATTTAGTACTATGGCATATATCTACGTGGGATTTATTAATTCTTAAAGAATGCGAAAAGTCAAAAGTGAACAAATTAAAGTGCATGGAGGAAATAAATTTTTGTAGGAAAATTAAAATTGAACTGCATATGTCTATACATGAGAAGAGAATAAACATTCAACTAGAACACGAAAAGTCAAAAGTGAACAAGTAAAAAGTGAACGGAGGAAATAAATGTGTCGGAGAATTAAATTTAAAGTGCATACGTCTATATATGAGAAGGGAATAAATATTAAGTATTATAACACATGTCTACATGGGATATAAAAATAGTTGGATAAAGTGTACAAATTATATAGCTCATGGTACAAGAATTTAATGCGGGTACAATTCGTGAAGCAGTGGGTACAAGGAGGGACTGCTGTGTTCGTCCCTCCATGGCACTAATTATATATAGAAATACTAGCAAAATATATCCGTGCGATGCACGGGCTCAACATGTTTATTCATTTTAATTAGCCAGTTTTTAAAGTTTATATTTCGTAAATAACTTTTAATAGCATTCTAATTGTTATTATATATTGCAACATATACAAAATATATTTTACGTACCATCACTTTAGTTATAATAAAAAAAATGGAGTTAAAAATTAAAAACATATGATGGAATTAAGTCTTGGAGATGGAAGGAGTCGAAATTTTTTCTCATTGTCATGACAACAAAAGTTGTTCATCGGTGTGAAAAAGAAAATTAGTAAGAATATAATAGAAAATTAATATTTTGATTCTATTTTTTCTTTTAAATTCTTTAATATCTTATATGTATACCGACAGGTTGATATCCATCGCAATTAACTAACTGTTCAGATCTAAACATAAGAACCATTGTTGTATATATTGAATTTTTTAAAAAGCAAAACTAATAAAATATTTTTATTAAATTAATTAAAAAATATGTTAATAAGGGATAAATGAGTTACATTATAATTTTTTATATTAACAAATTATAGATAAAAAGAATTGTTACGAAGAAATCAAAATTAGAAAGATATATGTTATATCATAAGTCACCAAATTTTAATTCCGAAATGAAAATATAAAGTAATAAACTTTATAAATGTAAAGAACAATAATCAGAGAATGCAAAGGAGAGTAAAATAATTAAAGTATTAACAAAGAAGGAAAACGGAGATAAAAGTCACTTCCTCCCTTCACTTTTAATTGTCCATGTTAACACATCAACACTCAAGAGAAAGAAAAAAAATTTATTTTACCTTTCACACTAATTACTCATTTTCAAATAATTTTCTAAGGTTATTGAGACTATACACCAATAAATATTGATATCATGATAAAATATATACTTTATTTATTAATTCTTAAAGAACGTGAAAAGTAAAAAATAGACAAGTAAAAGTGCACGGAGGGAATTAAAGTGTAAAATTTATATAACTTTAGGTACAAATTGCATTGCTATTGTTCGTCCTCTCTTCACGTTTAAATGTATTGACAAAGATGGAATACGGGGATAAAAGTCACTCCCTCCGTTCACTTTTGTTGTCCACGTTAACATATCAAGAGAAAGGATTTTTTCTTCTTTTTATTAACTTTACCCTTCACATTAATTACTCATTTTCAAATCATTTTTCAAGGCTATAGAGACTATACACCAATAAATATGAATATTATGGTAAAATATATACTCCCTCCGTCTCATATTACTTGCCCACTTTCTCTTTTGCACGCCCCTTAAGAAATCATAAATAAAAGATGTATTTTATATTTTACTATATTACCTCTATCTCTCTCCAATAAATACATTATAATCAAAATTGATTATTTTCAAGAACATTTAATACTAAGGGTAAGATGGGAAAGAATTAGTTAATTTTATCTTGATTTTGTAAATGAAAAAATAATTTGGACATATATTTTTAGTAATGTGGCCAAGTAGTATGGGACGGATGGAGTACTTCATTTATTAATTCTTAAAGAACGTGAAAAGTCAAAAGTGAACAAGTAAAAGTGCAAAGAGAAAATAAATATGTGTCAGAGAATTAAAATTGAAGTGCATACGTGTATACATAAGAAGAGAATAAATATTCATTACTATGATATTTTTTCACGTGGAATAAAAAAGTAATTGATTAAAATGTACAATTTATATAACTTTTGGTACAAATTTGCAATGCTAAAAAAAAAACAAAAAGGCTTAGTAGCAGCTGAGAATGGGCATAGGAACACTGATCAGGAATAGCACAAATTCAAAAAGCAAGGGAAATGAAAGTGATTAGGGTAATTTTGCATTGCTAAGAAAACAAAAAGGGTCAGTATGTTTACAAGTGTACCTTTCAATTGTATACTGACCCTTTTTGTTTTCTTAGCAATGCAAAATTGTACCAAAAGTTATATAAATTATATACTTTAATCAACTACTTTTTTTTATCCCACGTGGATATATGTCATAGTACTGAATATTTATTCTCTTCTTATATATAACGTATGCACTTCAATTTCTTTGGATCAATCAGCATATTCTAGTTCGCCTTGTATCATCCGATTTTAGGGAATTCATTGGATCGTGAAGTTGCTTCACACCTGGCCATATTGAGGGAATGAAAATGAACTTGTCCCTAAAAAAAAGAAAAAGAAGCTGGAATGGGAGAGGATGGTCATTGAGAAAGATGCCTTAACGGGTTTGTCATTTGTCGGGACGAGAATGTGAGTTCTTCTTATTATCGTTTTCAACGCCCTCATACTCTTCTTTCCCTTTTTGGGTCGCTCTTCTTACGCCGTGCCCCCAATCCTTCTTCATACGAAGGCATCGTAACATATACATCAAATCAAGATCATAAGAAGTACCTTTAGCATTTCAAGTACGGGTTCGAGCCGGGGACATCAACAAAGATATCCACCGGCGCGCCTTTGGCATGATGGCGGGAAGATATCTTGATCCATCGATGGCGAGCCACCGAGGGAATCGAGTGAATGACCTTAACGATCGTTTTAGAAGTAGCGCTTTACTAGCCTGACGACTCAAAGCAAGGTCGAAATCCATCCCCCTTTTTAAAACTGATTAATTAACGACCCACCAAGCAAGGGCATGTTGCGCGGTAGTAGCCAGTTCAAGGAAGTGAAACTAAGACAGGAGAAAATACTCAAGGTTCGACCTCAACCATTGCCTCAAAGCAAGGTCGAAAATCCATCCCTCTTTTTACTCTCAACCATTGCCGAGAAGAGAAAATGCTCAAGGTTCTATATATTCTTTCTTTATTCAATTCATTCCTATCCTTTTAGTTTCGGTCCGGGTTCCTTTCCTCTCCAAGCCAATCGATTACTTCTTAGTTAGCTGCGGAACCGCCCTTTAGCCATCTATCTTTAGATACGGAGGGCTTATGAGTCACGAAATTTCAAGCCCAAAAAGCAAGGTAAGAAAGGTGGGGAACGAGCGGCCTCATACAAAAAAAGATTTGTCAAGCAATCTCTTTGAGATTTTCAATAAGTCAATACCAAGATTTGCTTTACGCTGCGATGTGATGAGAATTCGAAGCTTTTTTTTTTTTGCAAGAAAAGGGCCTGTTCCTATGGGTTCACGTGCTAAGGCTCCACTAAAAAATGCTCTTTTTCAAGAGAGGTTTAAGGCGCATTAATCACGCCTTGAAGGAGGGAAGTAGTGGAGTAGGAGAGGTAAAGATGGATGGGAATAGATAAGTAAGGCGACACCGGCTAGCGAGCCGAACGGAATGAGAAGAAATCCCCGGGATGGAAAGAAGCTTGAAAGAAGAGAACCGGGAATGAAATAGCTAGACCAAACGAGCAAAAAGCCACGAAGGTTGACGATAAGAGCGTAAGACTTTATGCGAGAGGGTAGAGCCCTTGATCCTTTCAAGAATGTAATTATCGAATATTAAGACGATTTAGAACCTTTATAGTGGATTAAAAGAAAGAACGACTCATACGAAAGTTCCCCGAGAAAAAATGGTTGTTGTTGAATCATTTGTGAAATATGCTCTTACTCACGAATCTGTTGTTCTAGCTCGGACTAGGCTATCTCCGAGAAAATAGGGGTCCGAACGGGAGAAGAATAAAGCGAGTTTGTCCTTTGACTAGTTTGTCGTTTTTTTCCGGGGATTTTGCTTGTCAACGAAATTCCACTCATAAAGAGGTTCACATCGTGATCTAAGTTCCATTTCCCATTGAGAGGTTATGATCTTTGGTAAAGAGTCTTATTCTTCTCCTTGGGTTATGAAATAATTCAATAGCTCCGGGCTCCTCACCGCATTCCAAGGCAAGCTCTACTAGATCCTACTATTCACGATATTCCTCTTTGGATTTGAGCAACTCGAGTATAACTTTGTATTCTATGCCCCTCGCTAGCCCAGCTCTTTGGTTTAGGATGGATCAGTGGACTAAGCTTGAAGATCTAATTACGGACCGGAAGCGAAAATACCGTCAAAATGGCTTTTTCTTTGTCTCATTTGGACTCTTTTGTAATAGCTTGATGAGCTGAACCAACAAGAGATATTACGTTCTACCTATATGTCCAAATTACCTTTCAATTACCCTAATCACTTTCATTTCCCTTGCTTTTGAATTTGTGGTATTCCTAATCAGTGTTCATATGTCCATTCTCAACCACTACTGACCCTTTTTGTTTTCTTAGCAATGCAAAATTGTACCAAAAGTTATATAAATTGTATACTTTAATCAACTACTTTTTTTATCCCACGTGGACATATGTCATAGTACTGAATATTTATTCTCTTCTCATATCTAACGTATGCACTTCAATTTTAATTCTCCGACACATTTATTTCTTCCGTGCAGTTTTATTTGTTCACTTCTAATTTTTCACGTTCTTTAAGAATTAATAAATGAAGTACTACCTCCGTCCCATATTACTTGATCACATTACTAAAAATATATGTCCAAATTACCTTTTTATTTACAAGACCAAGATAAAAATTATTAATTCTTTCTTATCTTACCCTTAGTATTAAATGTTCTTGAAAATAGTCAATTTTGATTAGAATGTATTTATTGGAGAGTGATAGAGGTAAGATAGTAAAATATAAAATACATCTTTTATTTATGATTTCTTAAGGAGCGTGCAAAAGGAAAACTAGGCAAGTAATATGGGATGGAGTGAGTAAATATTTTACCATAATATTCATATTTATTGATGTATAGTCTCAATAGCCTTGGAAAATGATTTTAAATTGAGTAATTAATGTGAAGAGTAAAATTAATAATAAGAAGAAAAATTTCTTTCTCTTGATATGTTAACGTGTACAAGTAAGTAAAAGTGAACGGAGGGAGTGACTTTTATCCCGTTTTCCTTCTTTGTCAATACTTTAAACGTGAAGAGAGGATGAACAATAGCAATGCAATTTGTACCCAAAGTTATATAAATTGTACACTTTAACCAACTACTTTTTTATCCCATTTGGATATATGTCATAGTATTGAGTATTTATTCTGTTATCATGTATACACATATGCCTTCAATTTTAATTCTCCTACATATATTAATCCCTCTGTGCACTTTTACTTGTCCACTTTTGACTTTTCACGTTCTTTAAGAATTAATAAATGAAGTATATATTTTATCATGATATCCATATTTATTGGTGTATAGTCTCAATAGCCTTAGAAAATGATTTGAAAATGAGTAATTAATGTGAAGGGTAAAATAAGAGGAAGAAAATTTTCTTTCTCTTGAGTCTTGAAATGTTAACGCGGACAAGTAAAAATGAAGAGAGAGAGAGTGACTTTTATCCCCGCTTTCCTTCTTTGTCAATACTTTACTTATTTTACTCCCTTTGCATTCTCTGATTATTGTTTCTTTACATTTATAAAATGTATTACTTTATATTTTCATTTCGGAATTAAAATTTGGTGACTTACGATATAACATATATCTTTCTAATTTTGATTTCTTTGTAACAATTCTTTTTATCTATAATTATTAGTATAAAAAATTATAATGTAACTAATTTACCCCTTATTTAACATATTTTTTAATTAATTTAATAAAAATATTTTATTAGTTTTGCTTTTAAAAAAATCAATATATACAACAATGGTTCTTATGTTTAGATATGAATAGTTAGTTAATTGAGATGAATATCAACCTATCGATATACATATAAGATATTAAAGAATTTAAAAGAAAAAAATCTAAAATCAACATATTAATTTTCCCTCATATTTTTACTAATTTTTTTTTTCACATCGATGAATAACTTTCATTGTCATGACAATGAGAAAAAAGTCCGACTCTTTCCATTTCAAAGACTTAATTCCATCATATGCTTTTAATTTTTAAACTCCATTTTTTTTTTATTATAACTAAAATGATGGTACGTAAAATACATTTTGTATGTATTGCTATATATAATAACAATTAGAATGTTATTAAAAATTATTTAAAAAATACAAACCTTAAAGACTGACCAATTAAAGTGAATAAACATGTTGGATCCGTGCATGTTTGCTAAAGCCCAAGCAAAATTATGTTTTTGTCTTTGGGCAATTCGCATAATTGCCCTTCTTTTGCGGTGGTATTTAAATTTTGCCCCTCATATTTGTGGTCTTTAAATTTTGCCCTTCGGCTAAAATTCATAGGTTCCGGGTTCGAACCCCCGCTCAGTCAAAAATTTTAAAAAAATTTGCAAAGTAGAGTTTAAATTTCGCTATGCCTCCTCCGGCAGACTTTTAGTTATGTTTAACTAAAAGTACGCGGAAAAAGAAACGGACTTGCCTTGAAACATATATATATATATATATATATTTTTTTTTTTAACTTTTTTCAAGGTAAACTTTTAGTAATGCCTTAATTAAAAGTGTGCCCCATAAAACATAACTAAAAGTATGCCCCATAAGGCGTAAGTTTTCCTTAAGACATAACTAAAAGTTTGCCTTATAAGGCAAAGTTTAAATTTTATTATACTCTCGGCGGACTTTTAGTTATGTTTAACTAAAAGTCTGCAAGGGAGACACTTTGCCTCATTTTTTTTTGCGCGCAGTGCCCTTCTTTTAATTTTGGTCTTTATATTTTGCCCCTCATTTTATGCCTTCTTTAATTTTTGCCCTGCCCGCTTTGTTTAATGAAAGTTTTTTGACGAAATTACCCTTACCCCATTAAAACCCTTTCTATTTCGTCATTTGCCCTTTTCTTTTCTTTTTTTGCTTCTTCGTTCCTCCTTTGTTTTGTGTCTGTCTTATCTGTTCCAAAATTTAGGTACGAATTTGGATCTTTTGCTCGTTTCAATATTTGTTTTTATGTTAAATTGTTGTTTGTTGAATTGATATCTTTGTCTTCGTCGTTTTTTATATTTAAGTGATCCTTTTTGATTTAAAATTATAGTGTTTTGTTAAAGTGTACGTATGATTTTTTGAACTTTAGTTTTCGTTGCCCATGTATATATTTTGGTTTTTTGAATGTCGTATTATGAATGTCGTAATATGTTTTAGTTGATTTTGATATGCGTTTTGGTTTCTCTTCGTTAAATCTTTGAAGTTTTGCTGTGAGCAGTGTTTTTTATGTTGTTCTTGTTGTTTTTGTTTAATAATGGTTTTTGTGAAGAATGTGTTTGTGCGAGGCGGCATATGCTGTTCGGCAGAATTTTTGTTTTTTGAAACTACATTTATGCCTATTCGGCATAATTTCGTGATTTAAGTTACTTTGTATGTGTTATGATTTTTGGTTTTTATGATAGTTTATATGTTTTCTGATTATAAGCTTTAGTTTAAGATTTTTGGTGTTTTTTTTTGTTTAAACTGTGTTTTCATAAGGCTGTGTTTGTCGAGGCAACATATGCCCGGTCGTAGAGTTATTGGTTTTAGCGAAGTTATGCCGGTTACGGCATAAAGTTTTTTGCATAACTTCATGAATTAAGTTAATTTATGTGTGTCTTTGTTTTTTGGTGTTTTCTTGTTAATAATTTTTGTTTTTATGCAATCTTATGTGTTTTGGTTCTTTCTTCTATTATGCGGTATTTGTGAGTATGACATGAAAAAAAAGAGCCAGAAGAAAGCAAAAAAATAGATTGTTTTAGTTGAGCAAGATACGTGAAGAAAGGAAAAAATAGTTTGTCTTAGTTATTTTTGCACTATGTAATTTTGTTTTTTTTTAGTGCGCCCTTGTGTTTTTGTAAATGTTATAAGATTGTACGGTTTGTTTTGTGTTATAAATTTCAACTTTAACCACCTTTGTAATTTGATGGTGTTCATTTTTAATCTCAACTTCTCTATTCATAAAAATTTGCTATTTTGTTGAAAATCCAAGTTATCCGTTTCCATCACAACTTCATGGTTGTTATATAATAGAAGTTTGCGGGGTCGGCATAGTTTCTCATTATGTAAATAGAAGTTCGCCATTAAAATGAGAATTTAAGTTAAGAAAACTTGCCATAACCAACAACAAAGACAAACCATTTGAAGTTATTTGACCGGCCAAAATGCATTTATTGGGGATTATTTGTGACTCATTTTTTTTGTTGAAAACCAAATTTATGGTGGTTATTTAATAGGAGTTTGCGGGGTCGGCATAGTTCCTCATTTTATGAACGAGAAGTTCCACCCATACTGCGAGAAATCGCAACAAAGATAAAACGTTTTTAACACTACGAACGGTCGTAACGCATTTTATTGGGATTAGTTGAGACGCCATAATGGTTGTTTTAGTATGAATGAATTTTTGCTATGAATGAATGAAATATTTTACTTAGTATTAATTGTATTGTACTGAATGTTTTATCCAATTTTCCAGCATTTTAAAATGTTATATAAGCAACAAAGCCCATAAGTATGCCGCTAACGGCATACTTATTTATTTTGTAAGCGAAAGACTACGAGATTAAATATAAATGTGAAACATGAAAACAACATGAAGAGAATAATATTGTTATGTCCCAAGGCATACATCTATTAAACTTACCGGGATGTAGTATTTGAGATACCAATTTTGTTTCGGCAAAAAGCTGTATACACCTTACGGAGGCATAAATTATAAAACTGGATAATTAAAGTTGATGATTTTTTTTCTTTTTCCTCAATGTTTTATGGTAGAGAATTGTAGATTTCATGTAGGGACATTTATCTCTTTCTCTTATATAGTTTTTTATTATCAACAACAAGAAGATAACAACTTAGTAAAAGAAAATAATAAAAGAAAGAATGGATGAGAAGAATAAATGTGTGATTGATGCTTGAAGTCTCGGTCTTAGTACTACCAAAGTTTTGCCATTTCTTTCGGGCGAGTGCGCATTATGCGTCAAGAATCATAAGATCAATTCATATAAACCATGTATAAGAGTGTGATGTTAGGATGACAATTTCCTCTTCTGTATCGTCTTGAATATGGATTGAGGCTGATTTTGTGGTTACGAGTTGCCCTAGTGTGTCCAAAGAACTTGCATCTACCACATACGTATGTGTACTTTGTCGATTCTCTTCTTGGGCGATATCTTTTTGTTTGTTTTCTTCCAGGTCTTATTTTAACATCGGCGGCATTATTTTAATATCCATAATGTTTTGTGGAATAATCCATGAGTCTTGATTTCCAGCGATAGTATTTCACCTTTGTATGTCTCTTGGCGGCTTGTTTCTTGAACAGTCCGCACGGTATGTAGATTTTGGCAAACTTCTTTTGTCTATAGCGCCATGGCATGTGTGCACGGTAACTCGTCGGTTTGGAACTCCAAGCACTCACAAGTCATATTCTTCGGTCTACGTTGTATTGATATCCTTCATCTTTCACAACAAATTTGACGGGAGTTATGTTTTCTACACTGTGGAAATTGACAATATAAATGAGTGATATTTTTTCGGGCAATTTTCGAGATTATGTGAGAGTTATGCCCTTTCCGGCATACTCTCCCGTACGGTGAAAATAAAGTCGCTTCCACTTCCGTGGGAACTATTTATAAAATAGGGTCACGATTGTTCCTTTGTCCAAAGATAACTTTTGTGTTTGTTTGATTTTAAACTATACATTGCTCATAAAACTAAGATTTGAAGTGTATGTTGGTAAAATCTACTTACTTTCATTGTGAGTATAAAAAAACGTGTCATAATTATGCCCTACGCATAATTCCATGCTAGTTAAAATAAGAATCATTCCTTAAGGCGAACGAAGTATAAAAATGGGGTCATAGTTCTTCCTTTATCCAAGATAACTTTTGTGTTTGGTTAAAATTAAACTATGCATTGCTCACCAAACTAATATTGAAGTGTATGTTGGGAAAATGTACTTACTTTCATTGTGAAGCATCTACTTATCTTTTCGCGAATCTTTTCGACAACATGTCGTAGTCATGGGACGGTCTGTTGCATCCAATTTTCTACGGTAAAACCAATTTTGCGGCTTGTTCTGGATGTAATCAATACATGCCATTATTGGCAACTCCTTGCTTTCTCGATACGAGAATTCATTGTCTCGGCATTGTTCGTTGTGAGCATGTTGTAACGCCCATTGGTGTGGAATGAACGTGCCCATCTTTACGGTGGTTCTTCTTTATGTGTACAAGCTTTTGGGTCGATTTGTTGTATACGTGACATATAGGTACGAAAGCTGCTGTTTGTAGTAGTTCTTTGCATTGTAGAACAGTGATAGGATCGCTTGATGGGAAATATTTTTGCAAGTTCTTCTCCGTAGTGGTAGATGCATATTCCATCTTCCGGGTATGCGGATACGGATTCTTTGATTGCGTTGCAATTGATGCGTGGCGATCGGAAAGAATTGATAGGTCTTTGCGCGTGCCAAACACCTTTTTCACGTGTACGAAGAACCACTGTGGGATTCATTATTCTCGAGTACGCAATACCAAATGCTAGAGGAAATATGCTGTTGTTTCCATCTTTTGCTACGGCTATCATGAGCACGCCGCGGTATTTTGATTTCAAGAAGGTTGCATCCACCATTATTCGGTGCACGGTGTTTCCAACCTCAATTGATGCTCCATAAGCGAAAAAAGCATACTTAAACTTATTGTCGAGTCCATTTGATGTTAGCAACTGTCCCGAGATTTCTTAATTTCATCATGTGAAGATATTGCGGTAGAAGTGTGTAGTTATTTTACGGCGTTCCTCTTTATGACATTATAAGCGTGTTGGAGGAACGCCATGCTTTGTGGTAACCAATGTGCAAGCCATATACGCTTCTCATTTCTTCAATGACAAATTTGGGTGTTATCTCTTGTAGTGTATGGCGTACTAGGTACGTAATGTATTCCGCTATGACTTTTGAAGTTGCATTCCTCATGTCAGAGGTGATGAAATTTATTGAACAACTATGTCTCTTTTCAAAGTTAACTACTTTGAAAAGTTCGATCCTACGAACCTTGAGCGTGGAAACGCCAAATGCGGGTTGGTTCACACACGTCGATGTAATACCGTTGCGTGCATGACTTTTCTACCTTGTCTTGTTGATGACGAGTAATTGCAATGTTATTCATGCACTATTTCACGGTATCTTTGTCTTTGAATAAAATGCCAACTTATTTGATCAATCGATGCACTAGGTGTCAAAATTTGTGTATCATTTTGTATCCTCTTCCTCTTGCGAGTGTCTTTATTTTGTTGCATGTTGTGTGTTTACGCCTCTTGCTTGTCATGCTCGGAGTAAGTGATACAACATTCATTGAAGTTGGATCTTGAGAAAGGTCATTGTTTACAACTTGCTCAATGTTTGGCGATTGCCATTGTAGGCTTCTTGAGGTGTACGGTTAGGAGTTACTATCTCGCTCGCACCATGTGGAATCCCGAGGTTATGTCCGATAGGTACGTGTTGTTCATCATCCAAGCCAATTTCGGACATGTCTTCTTCATAAGCAATGCAAAGTTGTTTGTCGATTTCCTCATGGTTTGTCCTTGTCATTAGGATAGAGTCATTATGATGTTCTTGTAATGGGTTGTTCTCCGCATCATTTGGCCGAATTGAACTCTAATATGAAACGGGAATTTACGAAGTTGTCATTGTTGTTGAGCGGTACAAGCGAGTGTGAAGATCAATGTCGTTTGTTACACGCATCCCTTTGGATGTTTTCTCGGCTGGTGTCAAACCATATGTTGGTCTCTTTTTCTTGAGTATCTTGTGTATGCGCAAATATACGTTGAGTGAATTGTTGAAAATTTACACCATCATTGACAAGTATTAGCTTGGTTTCATGATTAACATAATTGTAAGTGGCGTCCATTTGCCGTTGAAGGCTACGTAGATGCATCTTGGTGTCATTTTTTTGTTAAACTTCTGATAAAGAAAGATTCACTTGAGAAAAAACCAAAATGAAATGTATTTAAGTTGTTAGTTTTGAAAATTTAAGTTACGCCGCTTCCCGGCGGACTTTGCATGTAAAGTCATGATGTATGCCGGACACGGCATACTCTACCATTTTGTAAACGAGAAGTTACGCCGCTACCGGATTCTTCAAAAACGGTAAATCGTTTACTGCGAGTTATTCCAATGAGATTGCAACGATTATTTTCATGAAGCTCGAAAAACCTCTCTGTCTTTATCCAATTTAAATCAAATCCATCCAACGATTGCGTTGGTTTATACTTCTATATAAACCAACACAACTTTTGGAAGAAGGAAAAAAAAAAAAACACTTTCAAAATCAGATATAATCACATACAAAATGAACCAAAATCAACATATTGTACATGTTAATGGTGGCCACGGGCAAGCACATGAACATGCCCGTCTTCATAACCAAATTCATCCTAATATTGCAAATTTGCAAATTACTCGTGAAATTTTGATATCAAAAGAGACATAGATTTTTACGAGGGCTCTTTATGGTGCTCTAAGCGTGAGAAAATGATGATGCGAAGAGAATTACGATTTGTAAAGGCGAGGTTATTCCGGCTTCTTGGCCAAATTGACGATGGGGCAATTTGGAAGGGTACACACATGAAATTAGGGCGATGTACTTATGAAGTTAGGATTTTATGTTTTGTGGACATATATATATTTAAATGTATGTGTAATGAAGTGTAAGTATACGTAGGTTTGTAGAATTTTACTTTAATGGCTTCTAAATAGAAGTATTGCCTTCTCGACATACTTGTTCGAGGAAGTTTGTTCACAACATTGATAACGGCATACTATACTCTTTTGTAAATTTAACTTTTGCCTCCTAAGGCATGAGCACTTTTTTTGTTTCTTGATGATAATGCACTAAACTTGTTTTTGGTTTAAAAAAATAAAAAAAATGAAAACCTCTCTACCTTCATCCAATTTAAATCAAATGCACACAGTTATTGCAATTAGAGGATTGACGCATATTGGACTAATTTATACTTCTATATAAACGAGAACTTTTGCCTTCTCCGGCATACTTGTTATGAAATTGGTTCACAACATTGCCGATAACGGCATACTATTCTCTTTTGTAAATTGAACTTTTGCCTCCTCCGCATGAGCACTTTTTGTTTTGATGATGATAATGCAATAGCTTGTTTTTTGGTTTAAAAAAATAAAAAAATTGAAAACCTCCTCTACCTTCGTCCAATTTAAATCAAATGCACACGGATTGTTGCGATTAGAGGATTGATGCGAAATTTGGACTAATTTATATACATATAAACCAGAAATTTTGCCTTCAAAGATACTTGTTATGAAATTGGTTCATAACATTGCCGATAACGGCATACTATTCTCTTTTGTAAATTGAACTTTTGCCTCTCCGGCATGAGCACTTTTTTGTTTCTTGATGATAATGCAATAAGCATTTTTGGTTTAAAAAAATAAAAAAATTGAAAACCTCCTCTACCTTTCAATTTAAATCAAATGCCTGCTTGATTATTGCAATTAGAGGATTGATGCAAGTTTGGACTAATTTATATACATATAAACCGAAAATTTTGCCTTCTCAGGCATACTTGTTATGAAATTGGTTCATAACATTGCCGATAACGGCATACTATACTCTTTTGTAAATTGAACTTTTGCCTCTCCGGCATGAGCACTTTTGTTTTTGCATGATAATGCAATAAGCATTTTTTGGTTTAAAAAAATAAAAAAATTGAAAACCTCCTCTACCTTCGTCCAATTTAAATCAAATGCCGCAATGATTATTGCAATTAGAGGATTGACGCAATTTGGACTAATTTATACTTCTATATAAACCAGAAATTTTGCCTTCTCGGCATACTTGTTATGAAATTGGTTCGGAAAGTTGCCGGTAACGGCATCTTGTACGCTTTTGTAAATTGACCTTTTGCCTCACGTACACGGTTGCCTTAATTCAAGTTTAAATCGATAAGCATTTTTGATTTAAATTGAATTTATTGTTATTACAATTTCAAGTAAATAAGCATTGTATACTAATTTAATTAAGGTATAAAGTAATTAAAATCAGAACAAAGCAACAAATCCAATCAATTCTATTTTTGTTGATTAATTTTATCATGCGCAATTTTCAATGTTTTGTATGTCATCATTTGTTTCTTAATAATCGGGTCGTAGAAGATGATTTTTTTCAAATATTAACAATCTAAACTCAATAAAATCGTTAAATTGAGTTGAATTAAGATTTGTACCTTTTACGGATGTTTGTACAAAATCAATTGAAAATCTGGCTTGGAACAACGATTTGAATAATGTGAAAAATTGGGAACGAAGTTGGCACGGGTTAACGATATGAAAGAAGCAAGGATTTGAGAATAACAATATTTGTTTTTATATGTAACGGTCGGGGGGTAATAATGTCTTTTTACTATGTTGCTTTTGCTCGGAAGGGCAATAATTAAAGACCACCATTTTGAGGGGCAAAATCTAAAGACCAGCCCAAAAGAGGGGCATTCGCGCCAATTGCCCACTTTGCCTTATATATATATATAAGGCAAATTATTTAATAATGTTATTAAAAATTATTTAAAAAATACAAACCTTAAAGACTGACCAATTAAAGTGAATAAACATGTTGGATCCGTGCATGTTTGCTAAAGCCCAAGCAAAATTATGTTTTGTGCTGGGCAATTCGCATAATTGCCCTTCTTTTGCGGTGGTATTTAAATTTTGCCCCTCATATTTGTGGTCTTTAAATTTTGCCCTTCGGCTAAAATTCATAGGTTCCGGGTTCGAACCCTCGCTCAGTCAAAAATTTTAAAAAAATTTGCAAAGCAGAGTTTAAATTTCGCTATGCCTCCTCTGAGACTTTTAGTTATGTTTAACTAAAAGTCCGGAAAAAACGGACTTTACTGTAAGCATATATATATTTTTAACTTTTCAAGGTAAACTTTTAGTAATGCCTTAATTAAAAGTGTGCCCCATAAACATAACTAAAAGTATGCCCCGTAGTAAGTTTTCCTTAAGACATAACTAAAAAGTTTGCCTTATAAGGCAAAGTTTAAATTTTGCTATGCCCTCTCCCGTGACTTTTAGTTATGTTTATAAAAACTGTAGGAGGGGGCGGACTTTGCCTTGAGCCATATATATATATATATATATATATATTTTATTTTATTTTCTTTTTTCGAGGCAAACTTTTAGTTATGCCTTAACTAAAAAGTATCCCAAAGACATAACTAAAAGTATGCTCGTAAGGCGGAACTTTTATTAAAGCATAATTTAAACTTTGCCTTATAAGGCAAAGTTTTATGCCTAAGAAAAATTTTTTGCCTTATGGGGCATAATTTTGTTATGCCTTAACTAAAATTCTGCCCCATAAAGCATAACTAAACTATGTCTTAGGAAAAATTCTGCCTTATAGGGGCGGACTTTTAGTTATCTTTGGAATCCGTAACTTTAGCTTTTCCTTAAAGATTGTATGCGGATCCGGCATCTAGCCCCGATCTGCACTTGCGAAATTTTTTTTTATTTTATGCTTGAGCGGGGGTTCGAACCCGGAAGCTTCGTATGATGGCCGCTTTCAGCGAAGGGCGCGGCCTGTTTTAAAGACCACAAATATGAGGGGTAAAATTGAAAGACCACAAATTTGAGGGGCAAAATTTAAAGACCACCCCAAAAGAAGGGCAATCCGCGCAAAAAATTGTTTTGTGCCCAAGTCCAATTCCTTTATCTTCTTCTTGAAGCTCCTCTGTCTCTATACTTGTTGATCAACTTTGAGAAATGTCTACAGGAGATTTATCCAAATTTTAAGTTGTAGATTTGTCCCTATTAATACTAGTAGCATCTATTTTCTTTAAATTGAGTGAGACATTTGCTGACTGATATTCTAATTTTCTCTAAATTCTAGCTTATGAGTTTAGAAGATGTACAATTCAGTCCTATCTGTCATCAACTTTGTCTTGCTGTTTCAATTATTAAATATTTCTATTTCTCACTCAACCATAATTGAATTTCTTCCTGGATTTGAAGGTCGCCTTCCCTTCCATCTTGAGACCGGGTGAGTTAATTACCTTTTTTCTCCCTTTTAATTTACTCCTACATCTTTAACATTAGTAAATCTTTTATATAGAGTAACTTTTTTTTTTTTTCTTCTATTACACTTGTATCCGTATCGTGAACATTAACTTTAATCATTCATGATAATAGATCTCTTCAAACAAGCATGAGCTTATCGCCAAATATATCTTCTTTTACGAAGACCATCCAGTGTTGAAGCTTATATCCATTATAGAGCCCGTTTGGATTGGATTGGCTTATAAGAACTTATAAATTTGTTTTCGAACTTTTTGAGCATTTATTGCAGGTTTAAAGTCGTTTTGGGATTAAAATAGGCTCAAAAAAATAATTGTTCCGTTGTTTGACTTAACTACCTTCTTTTGGGGTGGTCTTTAAATTTTTTCATATTTGAAATCTTTAAATTTTGCCCAACATTAAAACATGGATTAAAGGTTTGAACCTCACACAGTCAAAATTTAAAAAAAAATTCGCGAGCGAGTTTAAATTTCGCTATGCTTGCCATACACTTGTGAAGGAATTACCAAAGTTATGCGAACCGGCATACTTATGCCTTATGGGGAGACTTGGCATAAGTATGTCGGGTCGCATAACTTTGTAAGCTCCAAGTTTATGAGTCCATTTATAAAAGTTTGCCCATTAAAACTATGCCCCCACCGGCATAAACTTGTTAAGGAATTACCAAAGTTATATCGGACCGTATCTTATACCGAGTACATGAGTATGTCGGGTCGGCATAAATTTGGTAATTTCTTAACAAGTGTATGCGGATCCAATACTGTGACTCAAACCTTGCGTGCAATTTTTTTTTTTTAATTTATGCTTGAGCGGGGGTTCGAACTCGAGCCTCACTGATTTACGCGTGAACGCTCGAGTTGCAATGCGAAGGGCAAAAATTAAAGACCAGCAATATGAGGGGCATAATTTAAAGATCACAAATATGAGGGACAAAATTTAAAGACCACCCCAAAAGAAGGGCAATCCGCGCAAAAAAATGTATCTAAAGCAGCTTATAAGCTGCTTAAAATAAGCCCATTTAACCAGGCTCATAGTCTTTTTCTTTAGCTATTACGCTAGCCTTTTAATTGGCTAAGATTGAATTTGCTTTTGCTTAGTTGTTATCGTAGATCGAACTTGTGTTCTTCAGTTGGGTAAGAATTATGAAATGCATTGCCGGATTTAAGTTTTTTTTGTGATCATACTCTATGACATAAGTAAATATTTATGATGTTGGCTAATAATGTTGGGCAGGTATATTGGAGTGGGTGAAAATGAAGAAGTGCAGCTCTTTTATTATTTTCTTAAATCAGAATCAGAACCCACAAAAGATCCTATTATGCTTTGGCTCTCTGGAGGTCCTGGTTGCTCTTCCTTCACTGCATTTGTTTATCAAATAGGTACGACCTTTTTTCTTATTTTTCTCTTATTAAAATGTTTAGTAGGTATATGAGTAAATATTTTATTAGGTACATATATATTAAGGGGTCGTTCGGTAGTTGGTTGGAGTTTTGCATGTATTAGTAATCATTGCTAGAAACAAATATTTTTTCCGTCGATAATCAGTGGAAAATTTGTGTTATAAAATATAATTTTTCCATCCCATTCCCACCGAATCAGCTTACTGGGAAAACTCATGACGGAAAACTGGTTGTCATTGAAATGCTAGCCATGGGAAACTTCCGAATTTTTTCTGTGTGAAAATACTACTATTTTTTCTTTTCTCACTGATTCACTCAAAATATCTATAGGAATAGTCACTTAACATTTTTCAGTGGAAAAATAGTAATTTTTTAGTAGTGACTAGATGGATTAGTCATGAGGGAATCTAGGTTCTACTGTTATTTTATTATTTTATGTAGAGATTGATTAATAATGCAGAGTTTAGTTAGTTATTAATTCATCTTCTATTTTGCATAAAATAATGCATAGATTCTCTTGTAACTTACACATGTATTAGTTATGCGGTTTTTAAATTACAAATCAAACACCGTATTAGGTTAGGTGTGTTGAATTTTATACATAGCAAAAGAATGCTACCAAACTTGATATTACTTATGCAAGATTTGATACACGAATAATTTATCTTCTAACTTAACTACCAAACAACCCCTAACTGCTTTCTTTAAATTAATATTCGGCTTAAAATAATCACTTGCTAAATTTACTCTTTTTTGGTACTTCTACTTGTAATATCTACTTTATGATATATTCCATCGCATATGTAGGGCCGTTGTATTTTGAGCCACAGGTTTACAATGGGAGCCTACCAAAGCTGACACTGAATCCAAACTCATGGACCAAGGTTTGATTAAATCCCGATATGCAAATACTCACTTTATATAAATAAATACTCACTTTGTCTTAATTTATTTGATGAACTTTTTTCTTAAGTATGTTAAAAAGGAATGATATACTTTTGTATTTAATATAAAATGAAGAGATAAAGGTCAAAAACACACCTCAAGTATTACTTTTTTCTTAGTTTCATATCTGAACTATATGAGAGTTTTCTACTTAAACTATCACCAACTAGTTAAGAAACACACCTAAACTATCAGTTGTTCACTTTTCTTACCTCAAATATCAGGTAGGAAAAGTGAACAATTGATAGTTGAGGTGTGTTTTGCTAACTAGTTAGTGATAGTTTAAGTAGGAATAAATTCTCACACCTGATAGTTCAGGTAGAAAACTAAAAAAAAATATTATTTGAGTGTGTTTTTGACCCTTAATGGAATGATTAATAGCAATATAAATATTTATAACTTGTTTTAAATCATAAATTTTAAAATTTCTTTTCTCAAACCTTATGTCTAGTCAAAATACATCACAATAATTGAGATGTAAAGAGTAATGTTATGTCATTTGCAAATGAATTTTAGTGTAAATTTTGAGAGGCCACGTGTAAAACTGGCAGGTATCCAACGTAATATTCTTGGATCAACCTGTGAATAGTGGCTTCTCTTATGCAAAAACTTCAACAACATTCAAGTGTACTGATCTACAAGCATATGCGACCACACCTACCAGTTTTTGCGAAAGGTACACATCACTCCTTCATGTTCCCAAAAGGTTACTTATAAAAAATAACTTAACATTATTTTTTTTTAAAAAGGCTTTATATATCGACAATCCCTTAAATTTGTCAGCAAATTTCATTTAGAAACTCGAAGTACGGTTTGTTCGAATTGAGCATCTGAACACGTGATAAAGTATACTTATTAGATTTTTTCAGTTCAAAATTTGATTTTTTTATATTTTTTTTTTGTGTTTCAGTTTCCCATTATGTAGATAAGTTAACCGCTTAAAATATGTCACCTCATATAAGTTATACGAATTAGTCTTAATAAGTCATAAAACCTCAGACATGTTCCAATTGAGGATGATGCATATAATTAAAGAGATGCATATTTTAAATGGTTAACTTATCTATATAGCGGACATTTGAGATCACGCGCAAAAGTTTTTTCAAAATTTGAACAGAAGTGTCTAATAGGAACACTTTATATATGTTCGGATCTTTCAATTGAAACAAGCTATAGTTTGAGTGTTTAAATGAAATTTATCAACAGATTTGAGAGGTTGTTGGATGTATAATTAAGCCAAACAAAAAAGTAGAGTTATATTTGACTTTATTATTTTCTTTTTGTTAGTGGTTGATTAAGCATCCAAAGTTCATTAAGAATCCAATGTACGTTGGTGGAGATTCATATGCAGGCCTCACTGCTCCAGTTATCACTCAACTAATAGCAAATGGTAATTAAGGCCATATATGTGCTGTCAAATTTCATCATACAGAATATTACTCCTCTGTGATACCTTTTTTCTTTTAGTATGTTGTAAACAGAATTACTTACATTTCTATCTTTTAAAAGCACTTTGACTTTACACTTTTTGTTTTACTCTCAACGACATCATTTTATAGCTAGAAGACGGCAAGCTGTAAAATTATCTTTTTTCTTACTCAAATGATAAATAGTATTTACCTGTACCGTAATATTTACAGTGCCTAGTCAAATATCTTCATATAAAAGAGAGAGTTTATATATGTATGGTTCCAGAATGTTTATGAATGCCTAGTAAACCTTTGAAGTCTTTGCTGTGATATTACACTTCCATTTCTATAGTGAATAATAAGGATATATTGTAAAAATGCAGGAATTGAAGCAGGACACAAGCCTTCAATTAACCTTAAGGTTTGTAGTCTTTTTTTGTAACCATTTTTAATTAAGAAGAAATTCCTTTAACATAATATTTTGCTTATGGAGAATTATTGTTCTGACAAATAATTAATTGGGTTCATAGGGATATATACTTGGGAATCCTAGCACGTTTCCTCTTGAATCAAACTACTGGATTCCTTATGCTCATGGAATGGGACTTATCTCCGACGATCTTTATAAGGCTAGTAGTACTATTCATTTATTTTTAGAGATAATGGTTAAAAAGCACACCTGATTTTTTTTATATTTTTTTTTACGAATTTCACACCCTAAATATCAATTGTTCCTTTTTCCTACCTGAACTATCACCATCTATGTATTAAAAACACACTCGAAGCTGATTAGGCTAACTATTAGTTGTTTCCTTTTCCTACCTAAACTATCACTATCTACTCAACTAGGTGTGTTTTAATATATGGGTGGTACTGATAATTTAGGTAGGAAAAGGAAACACTAATATTTGGAGTGTGAAACTCGTGTAAAAGTGATAGTTCAAATGTGTTTTTGACCATTATCTCTTTATTTTAAAGCTATCATGGTAGATGCAATTTCAGCTTAAATGCTACTCATGAAAATGACAATCTAACCCTATTTTACCTGTCGATTTTTTTTTTTTTTTTTTGGTTTTGTTTTTGTTTCTGTTTTATAACCATGCTAGCAGTCATTGGAGGAAAATTGTAATAAGGAGGAAGATTTAAGATATGTTGATCCCAGGAATGTCTTGTGCTGTCAACACTACCAAACTTTTGAACAGGTATATATAGCATTACTAGTTACCCGAGGTCCGTGCTAAGGCCGGACCCAAACTCAAGATCTAAAAATAGTCATATGTTTTCTTACTGCATAATTAACAATTCACTTACACGTTAAATGTTTATTGATAAGTCTTCATTATTATTAATGTTTTTTTAGTCAACTAATTAGATAATTTTTAAACAACAAATTAATTATGAGGAAGGAAGTTTAGCAGAAAAATTATCAAATACCAAAGGGACAGGAGCGACTCGACATTCTATAAGGTAACATAATTTAAATTATTTAAAATAATACAACTCTATGGAAATCATAAATTGAAAAATATTGACATTTTCATGAATTTGTGAGCATATAAATTTTGTATTTATAGATAGAAATAGTTTTTTTATTTTTTGTATTATTAAGTTTTAATTTCACTCATAATATTTCATGTAACAAAAGTTTATGCTAGCTAAATGTGATGATTTAAGCTTAGTATTAGATGAAATTAAGGGAAAAATTAAATTTATTAAATGAACGTCAAGAATTAATTTAGTTCTTCATATATAGTTTATGCTTACAACTATTTCTTCTAAGTTAATATTGCAATTTATAGTACTTTGGTATTTTTAATATCTAAATTGAATTTAAAATACATAGTTGATCTAATTCAATTTGGCTTCATAATTTAGTCAAATACGGTGGTGAAATAAAAAGTGTCACATAAATTAAAATCGAGGCAAGAGTAATTGGTAAGATCTAATAAATGCTCCGGTTGAAAACGATAATATGGCTCCATAATTGCCTAAATTTTATTACATAACATGTATGATAACAAATAATGTAAAGGGCAATTTAATAATCCTTTTTGTCCATATTATATGGTGCTTTAGCTTGTGCTAGAAAGTAAGAAGCGTTTTACTAAATTATTTTAGTTAAGTAGTATCAACTTAATATGATTTTTTTTAAAATTCACTTATCTAAATAATAGGAAATTTTGTAAAAAAAATAAAACAAAATTAACACCTTCTCAATTATATATAAAAAAATTATTCGAATTAAATATAAAAGCTAAAATGCCATATAATATGAACCGAAGGAAGTAAAGAGTAAGAAAAATTCACAAAAAGCTATTACAATTCAATATACAACTATTACATAAGCCCACATAAAAATTTACTTAGGATAAAGAATGATTCCAAAAAAGAAAATTAGGCAAAAGACAAAACAAATTCACATGTAGCAAAACCATAAGATTAAAATTTTTGTGAGGACTACAAAAGCACCTCATTCCCTCTTATATTGTATAGTAGTAAAGTAAAGTAATACACCAATTACATAAGACCACATAAAAATTTACTTAAGGTAAAGAATGAGTCCCAAAAATGAGATTAGGCAAAAGATAAAACAAAGCCACATGTAGCAACACCATAGGATTAAAATTTTAGTGAGGACTACAAAAAGCACCTCATTCCCTCTTATATATAGTAGCAACGTAAAGTAAAGTAATACACCAATTACATAAGCCCGTATAAAAATTTACTTAGGATAAAGAATGAGTCCAAAAAATGAGATTAGGCAAAAGACAAAACAAAGCCACATGTAGCAATACCATAGGATTAAAAATTTTGTGAGGACTACAAAAGGACCTCATTTCCTCTTATATATAGTAAGTAAAGTAAACTAATACATCAATTACATACGCCCACATAAAAATTTACTTAAGGTAAATAATGAGTTCAAAAAATGAGATTTGACCAAAGACAAAACAAAGCCACATGTAGCAACACCATATAGGATTAAAATTTATGTGAGGACTACAAAAGCACCTCATTCTCTCTTATATATAGTAGTAATTACAATTATTTGGATATTTCAACTTTAGTTTTGCTTTAAACATACTAATATATATATATAAATAATAAAAATGGAAAAAGCTCAAAAATGTCTTTAAAATATGCGAGATTCATCAAATTTGCTCTCGGTTAATAGTTTTGTCCAAAAATATCTTTATTTCACAAAAACTTAACAGAAGACTAATAAGGGCATGTTTGGACTTTATGTGCATACTTTAGGGGTATGTTTGATCCAGTGTAGTTCCTAATTGCAATTATGCAAGAACTTGTGAATTAAGTTGCCTTTATGAAATAATATGGTTAAATTATAGTGAATTCTCTAACCAATTTAAGGCGTCACATAGGCACATTATGAGCCATTTTTTAAGCAACTTAATGTGCCACTTGATATAATTTAATTTAGAAGTTCTACGTAAAGAAACAACAACCATAATATTATAAAATAAGAAGTTATTGATGACAATAGTGACATTTTTAGACCAAACTATTAATGAAAAACAAATTTGATAAATTTGCAGTTGATTAGTGGAATAAATAAGGCACACATCCTAGAGCCCTCCTGTGGTTCAGATTCAGAAACTCAAAGTTCATTTCAATTGTATGGAGAAAGAAGATCTCTTGATGAAAAATATTCTACTTCCTTGGAATTTGGATCAAAGTGCCGTGTAAGTCCATTCAAACCTATATAAACCCTTCATTACATTATATGTGCAAGTGTTACTGTATGTGTACATACTCAAAAAATTATTTTACTATGATCTTTTTCATTTTTTAAAAATATTTTGAATTATTAGTTATATTAACTTGTATATACGTAATACCTTTTTATAGTTTGGAAATATGTAAATAATCAAATTCACTTTATTTTGACTCTTGTATTCTGAATTCTCACAAAAATTGGGACAAAGGAATTTATATGAATACTCTTCCTTTTGAAAAGGAGACACATGAAAAATAACATGTTGTGCTAAATCAATTTTATTTTGTGTTCCTTAAAGCATTTAAGTTATATACAATTTGAAGTAACGTGATTTTACACCATCTTTGTAATTTAACAAGTTATAATAGGGTACTTATAATTAGAGATGTCAAACTGACTGATTTGGCTAAATTTGGATTGTTCAAAATGGGCGGGTCATTTGCCCAACAAAAGATTGGTTGAGTCAAAATGGGCTAAACCATAGGTTATACCTCAACCCACTAACTCCTATATAATTTAAATTTCTTTGTTTGTTTTCTTATAATTTGTTGAATTACCCAATAACTTTCTTTTTTTTAGGATGACTATATATAACATATTACCAAAAACAAGTCTTTTTAAAGTATGTTGACAAAGTCTGTCTGATTTAACTTGGAGTACATATTAAGCCCAAATCAACCCATTTTTTAGATGCGTTAAATTGGCCGAATCAAAATGTGTTGAGAATAAACGGGTGAGTCATTAACCCACCCAAACTTAGAGCAGGTAAGCGAGTTATATTTTCATATGCTAATTTAGCACCCTTACAATTTATTCTAGGTTACTTTAAGCGTCCCGCATAATTGAGGGGGTGGTTTTGTGTCTCTTTATATACTCTTAGATAATCTTCACTTTATAAGTAATTTTTTGAGGTTGAGTTAATTAATTAGGCCTAACGTCATTCTTATTAGTTCACAAATTACTACTAATACTTGTTAAAAAGAGTTTAAAACCTTTTAAATGAACAGATTTTGTAATTGTTTTTAAAATTATCGATCCATAGAACTTAAACTCAAACATCAAACTCTTTTCCTAATCCTTAATTGAACATCACAACTAATGATTTATATGGTCATTGAGCATAAATAGTCTGTTTAGAAAAGAGATGTCCATAATTATATTGTAGGTTGAGGTGCACAGATTATCTACTTACTGGGCAAATGATCCAAAAGTACAGGAAGCTCTTAATGTTCGGCAGGTACGTCAATTAAATTATTGCTAACACTTTAGAAAATTTAAGGATGCTTCTATCAAATTAATGACTTGAAATTGACGTATTATCTACTAATGCAGGGAACTATAGCAAGATGGACAAGATGTAGGAAAAGTATCGTAAATAATACTTACACAATTACTTTCCTTGATAGCATACCTTATCATGTGGAACTCAGCAAAAAAAATATTCCATCACTTATATATAGGTTAGATGATTATACCTTGATATTTTACATATGGAAAAGATTCCAAGTTTCTCTTGTACTATTTGAATTTGAGCATTTTTTCCTCCGTTGAATTTTTGGTCTAATATTACCCTTGCCATTGGAAAAAACTCTTTTTTTTTCTTTGACCACTGACAGAGCTCCAACTGAGGGTAATTTTAAAAAAAAAAATCATAATCAAAAGTTAAAGGTAAATTCTAGCCTTTTCTATGGAAAAAATTGGGCACGTGAGATATACTCATTTGACAAATATGAGACAATTTGCTAAAATAAAAATATAAATGAACCAAAAATGTTACGGAATGCAAAATTGAGCAATTTCAGATGGTACAACGATAAATTTGAAGAGTTTTCCCTTTTTACATGTAGCATCTTGGTTTCTGCCTTGTATAAGGTATAATTAAGCAAAAATTAAATTGTTGCAAACACATTGAAGTATATTTTGTTGGTTAAACAGTGGGGATCATGATATGAATATGCCATTTCAATCAACTCAATTTTGGATAAAATCTCTAAATTATTCCGTCATAGATAATTGGCGGCCATGGAGTGTTGAAGGGCAAGTTGCTGGGTAAGTAGCTTCTCAAATTAATTAAACCATTTTAATTCTTATTTCTTAATTCTTCATCAGAGACACACACAAATATTGAGAAATGTGAAATTGATTTGGTCTTATTCTTGTTGTTCATTTGCAGATATACAAGATCCTACTCCAACCAGATGACATTTGCAACTGTCAAGGCAAGAGTTTTTTAAAATCTCAGTACTAACTTTTTTTCCTTCATAACATTAATAAATATCCCCTTCATTCCAATTTATGTGACATAGTTTGAATCGATGGGTAGTTTAAGGAAAAAATGAAAAATTTTGAAATTTGCAGCCTAAAACATGTGATAACATTTGTGTGACTATAAAACTTTTGAATTTGTTTTGTTAAATGTGCCATAACATTTGGCTGGTTATAAAAGTTTTCATTAAGAATAAAATGAGAAGTTTAACTTAACTTGCAACTAAAAGATCACTATTTTCCCACGAAATTTTTCATTGAAAAATGTTCAATGGCTATTCCCACATATATTTTGATTAAATAAAAAAAAAACAGTAGTGTTTTGACATGGAAAAATTAGAAAGTTACCCAGCATTTCAATGGGAACCTGTTTCCCACCTTGCATTTTTCTAGTGAACTGATTTGGTGGGAATGAGGTGAAAAATCATATTTTATAACAAAAATTTCCCACACTGATTTTCGGTAGGAAAAGCCTCTATTGCTAGTAGTGACTGTTTCGAAATATAGAAGCGTGCCATTTTTTTTTTTTAACAGACTAAAAAAGAAAGTGTGCTCTATAAATTGGAACGGCTGGACTAAAAAAGAAAGTGTGCTCTATAAATTGGAACGGCTGGACTAAAAAAGAAAGTGTGCTTTTTTTAACACAAATTTTCCACTGATTGTAGGTGGAAAAAACCTTTATCGTTAGTAGTAGTTTCCAAATTTAGAAGCTTGACATTCTTTTTTTGAACGGACTAAAAAGAAAAGTGTGTAACATAAATTGGAACAACGCCTAGATTAGAAAGTACATTTCGAGTATAACCATTTATTCTACTTTGCTAATAATTTTGTGCTTTATTTGTTTACTTTTATTTTTGGACAGGGAGCAGGACATGTTGCTCCTGAGTACAAGCCTAAAGAGAGCTTAACCATGTTTCAGAGATGGATATCTAATCAACTTCTTTGAAGTATATATATTCAGAAGCAGTAATAAAAACCTAAAATGTGTCACAATTTTCTGCTTATTCTATGTAGAACGTGTTTGTATAAGCTGAATTTAAATAGCTTTTAAGCACTTAAAAGTATTTTTTGTAAGTGTTGGAGTTGAATTTATGAACAAGCAATTATGTGTTTGGATAAAAATGTTGAAGCTGAAAATAAGTTATTGATGTGTTTGGTAAAAAAGAGTTGATAAGCACATTTCCTCTGGTCTCGTTATTAAAGATTAAGGGCGCGATTTTTTACATTTTGCTTAATCAACTTTTATAATGTCTGTTGCAGAATTTCATTTGTGCTAATTCAGATTTCAATTCAATTCTTCGCAATGCAATTTTCGAGCTAATTTTTCTTTTTGAAGTGTTTGATTGATGTTCGACTTTGTTTTTTTTTTTTTTCCCTCCAGTTTTTCATCACTTTCGTGCTTTGAGTTTCTGCTTATACACTTCTTTTTTCTCAGATTTAATGTATGATACTTTTCTTTTGAATTTGCTTTTTAGTCTTTATTTTTCTTTATATTCACTATTTTCTTTTTCCAGATCTTTTCAGTTGCTAGGAATAATAAGAGAAACATAAAGAATATACTATTATTCCCATATCAATTGACTTTTAGAAAAAATATTACCATATCAATTGACTTTTAGAAAAAATATTATTTAACCTTAAGAATAGCTACCTATTGTTTATACATTAAACGGAAAAGGGCCAAATATACCCTTCGTTATACTTTTGGTCTAAATATACCCTCCCGTTATTTTTTGGGTTCAAATATACCCTCCTCTATTAAAAGTCTTTCAAGGTGGACATTAAATCTGATGTGGCGCTAACAACTCAGTGAGGTGAACACTACGTGGCACGCCACCTCACTACCCAACTCATTTACCCCTCTCTTTCCCTTCTTCCATTCCTCTCTCCAACAACTTAATTCATCAACAAACTCACCATTTTTTCTCCTTCCCTTTCTTCGATCCATGTCTATTTCCACCAAAATTCCACACCCTCTCTTCACTTCACCATCCCTTAATTCCCTATAACCCTTTTCTTTGCCTTCAACGCTCACTAAATTAACCTTCTTTAAGTCCATCAACAGTAAATAATTTTGCATATTAAACAATAAATTAATAGACTTTGAATAAAAATATTTAAAATTTCTCAACACTATTTGATTTTGAACCACCAATTTTATTGACCTTCTCTTGGATACACATCTTGTGTCCTAATTTATGTGTAATTCTTTTCTTTTTGATCGGTTAAAAAAAATATTTCTATATTTAATAATAATTCAACTTTAAATTTATCTTTATATCCTTAATAAAATGATTTCTAGCTAAATATATTTTTATATTTAATTTAAACGGTTTCCCATGTAATTTAAACGGCTTCCCATGGTTTTTCAGCCAAATAACACAATGTAATTTAAACGGCTTCCCATGATAGACATAGCAGTGCACTCTTTTGAAGCACAAATCATATAATTGATTTACCCAAATAAACATACAATTAACAATATTTATACATATTTACCGAAAAACGGAATATTACCTTTTAATCGAAATACTACACAACTGGACGAATGGACAGCTCACTCCAAGATCGAGCTTACATCGGATAGCAGAAATTACAAGCAGGAGAAATTCCTTCCCTGCAAATCAAACTAACTGCATGATAAGAATTAATTTTCTTTTTCTTGAGATTAAGAGCTATGAGGGGAATGAAAGAAAGACCACACATAACAACTATAAATAAATTGGGCAAAATCACTTCTTTATCTTGGGTTATTCAGGTAACAGATATACTTAAGTTCTGTGTTACAATGAACTTAACCAAGACCAGTAAAAATCAATAAGGTTGGCAACGTGCCGTTTTTATCCGTAGGCATTTGTAATTTGAATAATTTAAACAACTTCAGCATCAAATCTCGAACAATGAAAAGCACAAACAAAATATACACACACACAGATTCAGAGTGCAAAAAGTAATCTTTTGTTCTGATCATCTCAGTAACAGAAGAAAGTGCTAGAAGCGTATGGAACAGAACTTAGCTGAATAGCTGTGGAGGATAGAAGACACGAATAAGTTTATAACTGAAAAGTCTACTATGCCGTTAAGTAGGAATTTATTGATAAAGAAGTGTCGAAACCATGGCTCTTCTAATATATAGAAGATATAGACTAGGCAGAGTTGGTTGGGAGTGTATGCAGATACAATTGATGTACTATTTGTTAGATTCAGTTTGTTCATAATGAGTTAAAGACAATATTTCCTATTGAGTGTGTGCAAAAAGTCACAAGATTGCACAGTTAAGATAAGTATCCATTCATGGATATTATGTTGGCAAGTGCTCCATTGTGTACATCCATGGCTGCATTATTTACATCACATTAGAAAACTATCTACAGGCTATACTTTTTACATATAGGAAATGATGGTGCATTTTCTGTCATGTATTTCCTCTGCTCTGTAGCCTTCTTCTTAGCAGCTTTTGGCAGAAAGTACCTGTATAGTAATGCGTGATATTAAGATAAGAGTAGTCAGAGAAAATAAAATCACAACTAAAACAGATGGAAAGAGCTTCAATATGCCTGAATATTTTTAGAGAAATGAGCACATTTATAACTAAAGCAAATCATATGTTGTCATCAAGTATTTTTGTACCTGAACTCATCACAAGGATTGGAATTTGCTAATTCAATTATCAGTAGATCATCTAACTGAAGCTACAAAAATGACAGCTGAACAGATGACCCAACCGGTATCGCACCAAAAGTGTTTTTAACCATTTCCAAAAAGCATGAAGCAAAAGTGGGACGCGACTGCATCTCGGGCAGCAGCGAAGATGTACATTGCAATATTCAACAAGTAGTACCAAGAGTAGCTTCAAGTGCATTAAAAAAGACAATCATATTGCAAAACAGTAGCGGATCTTTCACAGCAACAGAACATGTTTGTAGTTGTGTCCATCAAAAGGAAAATTGATTATCCAACTTGTGGAGGCTAAACGTATGCACTTTTGTTTGAGTGTTCACATGGTGCAAGTTGGTCAAAGAGATATTGCTGGAAAATAAATATGTATGCTAAAGTTAAGGTATAAACTGAAGTTATAACTTATCCTAAAGATTTTAACCTTCCGCTCTCCCAACAGTATATCAAGATATTTCCTTTCATGAATTGTATGCAGAAAAAGCATTCTAGGATTGTAGAGAATTACATTAATCTATTTAGAGAACTCAACCAATAAGCACCAGAACTGAATCAGAAGATAAAAACAAAGAGACTTAAGGTAAGGGTGGTAACCAGTTGAACCTCTACGCAGACACTTAGAGAACCATATTCAAATACAAGCAGAGTTAAAGACAGAATATCAACATCATCCATCAACACCTACATATATCACAATAGAAACAGATGTTCCGAACATTTAACTGTACCTGCGCCATGCTGAAATGAAAAATTTGGACATTTTTAAGTCATATCTACTACGTTAAGGGCATTTTTGATCAAATAGGTGGAAGGAGGGGAAAATCATTTTTGAGCAATTTTTAATACGTTAAGAGACATTTTTGACCCTTTCCATTTCCAGTTTTAGGTCAAAATTTCTCTATTTTGCTTTCAATTTATCTTTGGTGACTGTTGTATTCTCAGCTTCGTGAGTTTTCACCCTTTTCCTTTCTTTGTTGCGGTATTTGTTGGTAATGGGAATTTGGTGTTTATACGTTGTTTTCGTATTATTTTGGGTAACTTTTTGCTCAACCATCTAGCACAAGTTTATTTATGATAAAATAAGTATGACTAAAATGGGGCAACAATCCATAATGTAGTCCTAACATGTGGGAAAGCCTTATAGCAGTCTTGTCTACGCCCCGAGCAAGAGCGACAGACCAAGTCCAGTCAATGATGGAAGTGTAAACGGCATAACATAAAAGGGAGGGAAAGTCAAGTTTTGACCATTGGACCTTGCAGCAGCTATCTTACTGTCAAACAGTCCAAGATAGATATACCCTGCAGGCGCATATCCAATGAGACACTATTCTCTCTAGTTTATAAAATCAGTATAATGACTTGATAATAGACCAAGAATTTTAAACAGCTACTCAAATATCATAAATAATATGACATGCCTAAGCTATGTTGGGATAAGTGATAACTCACTTCTTTCTGTGAAACTGCCACATCCGAGCCTCCCATCGTCCACATTTGTGCAGCGTGTATTTTGAACTTCCTCTAGAGAAACCAGTGCTCTGACGTCGAAATACATGCACAAACACTCTTCCTTTGAGAAGTTCGATATCTACATATCAGTCACAAAACAACAAAAATGAACCAAATTTCAGTTTCCTAAGTGAGAAAATAGATTTCAGACATAGGTGACTCAATAGTTAGCTATCCCACACACCTACTTTAGATCATCATGATAATCAGTGACATTGAAATTGATATCTCCAACAAGTCCTCTAAATTTTAATCATATGCCCTGAAATTAATAGGAAACTTTAACACCATAACAATCCGATTTCTGCTATTTAATGGTGCCATTATAACTTCACTAATAAAACTCAAAATCTAACTATGTCGTCACCTGAAAGATTCAAATTCTCGTTAAAAAATGTCCAACCGAAGATTGCAGCTAAGAAACAATTCATGAATTAAGTTGAGAGAAGTTTAAATAAACAGAGCAGTTGTATATAATTAACATTTTCTTACCCAAGTAAATTTGTTTTTTTGTTTTTGGCAATCCCTGCATAGAAACTACAGTTATAACTTTGTATAATTTCTTGGTCAATTCCTTTCCCAAACAAGAAAATGAAATGATGGAAACATAACACGCATCTGATGAGTTTTTCTAATTACCTTGTGGCTAAACATCAACTGAGTAGACGGCGGTGGGGATAGGTGTCCGTTCAATACACCTCACGTAAGCTGTAATGAAGCACTAAAAGGACAAAAATGCCCGTAGATTCGAAGGATCATAATATAAGCAAACACAAGCCTTTTAGAAATAGAAAAAACTAGGGTATGCACATTAATTCATCATCAACCTTCTTTAAATCCATCATCACTATTCCAAGAATCTCCACCAAATTATTTCAGCCACCCCCCAATCATCATCTCTTCAAGAAATCATCAAACTCTTTCAAGCAGTTGAACAACCAAAAGCTAAATATCAACAACTTTTGTTTTATGGCAACAACTTAAAACCACTTGATGCTCGCTACAAGACTAATGAAAACAAGGTTCAGGGTTGTGTTTCACAGGTACGTAGAATTTGGGCGGGTCAAAATGGGCTGAGTTAACACTCTGATTCGATGGTTGTTACATATTGTTTCATATTATACTGTACTGTATTGTTTAATAACGTTTAGATAGATTGTATCAGTCTCCCATTGTGTAATGTTACACAATGATGGATTTAAGATACAATACAATAGTTAACAACCATCCAAATACTGTGTAATAAATTGGCAGGCTATTGATCCGCCCAAAAGTTACTTGGGCTGAATTGGCTTGGGCTAAGATGCGGGTCATAACCCAACCCTCCATATAGTAAGCGTGGCCATAGAAACTAAAATATTTCACTTTTTTGGAATTTTTGAAGTTGTAGTTGTGTTAGGTTATAGTTTTTTGCAAAGAATATTTGGTTGTTTGAACGTACTGAAAGTGACAAAAGTGAAAGTGCTGTTTGAAAGTGAAAGTGAAAACCGGGTTTTGGTTGTTTTCCAAATTTCAAATAAAGAGAATAATTTTCATGGTCAAACGGGTCCTAAGTTTTAATTGCTTTATTTGCTCTTTTATAATTGATGGGCTAATTTTTCCACCTCTATTCACAGGTTTGGGTTAGGGCGAATTTTGATTCGGAGAAAAATGTAATCTTTGAGGCTGATTCTGATTCGGTACTCACTAAAGGTCTTGCTGCTTTGTTAGTTCAAGGACTTTCTGGAAGACCCGTAGAAGAGATCATAAAAGTTTACCCTGATTTTGCTGTCCTTTTAGGGTTGCAACAAAGCTTAACACCTTCCAGGAATAATGGGTTTCTAAATATGTTGAAGTTAATGCAGAAAAAAGCGTTGCAGTTGTATGTCGAAGATGAGAAAAATGCTTCTGGTTTAAGCCCTCAGAGCGAATTATCAAATGATGCCTCGACTGAGCGAATTAATGTTAATGGAAATGTCGAGTCTGGAAACATTCCTAAAGTTAGCGGAAACAATATAAACGTTGGTACTGTTGATGATGGTGTTTTGAGGAGTAGAGGGATGAGAATAAAGGAGAAATTAGAGAAGGAACTTAGGCCGGTTGAATTAGAAGTTGAAGATATATCGTATCAGCACACGGGGCATGCTGGGGTGAGAGGTAGCGATGGACAGACGCATTTTAATTTAAACGTGGTTTCAGAGGAATTTGAAGGTAAGAGTTTGGTGAAGAGGCATAGGATGATTTATGGTTTAATGCAAGATGAGTTGCAGAATGGATTACACGCATTGTCAATTGTAGCGAAGACACCGTCCGAAGTTGGTAGTAGTTGAATTGTTGGCGTCAACAGAGGTCTGGTTCTTTCTGTCCTGTAATTTATTGACATTTATATCTCATACTAGCTAGTAGCATGACCCCCTGAGAAGTCGGTAGCTATGGATTATGATGAAGAGTCTTGATTGTTTGTTTTGTTACATTAATCTTAATAAGATAGTTATGGAAGAATTGAATACTAAGGTTTTTTTTTTTTTCCTCCCAAGAAACAGATTAATACACAGCTTCAATTGTCTATCTACTGCAGTAATTTGGTTGCTTCAATCTTATCAATTTTCTCAATGACACACTTAGACTTGTGTTTGGACCTGCTAACCAACTTCAAGAATGATAAAACTAGGTATTTGGGACGTCTCCGGACTTCCTAACGTTGCCGTCAACCGCCACGTCCCGGTTCAGGAATTTTAACCCGATTCCCTTTTGTTTAAATTATTACCCAGCAAGCAATAAATATTTTATTTTTATCTTGTACATTGATGTAGCAATTTTGTTTTCTAGTTTCTTGATGAAATGCTATTACAATTATCCTTTCGTTAGTAATTTTACTATGTTAAGCCTTTCAAGTTTAGTAAACTTAGAAATTATACTTTTAGGTCTTTAAAGTATATTAATTATATATCTGAAGAAGTCCATCTTTGGCGAACTATGTTTCAGGTCTCCCTGAACCAAAGTGATTTACATATCTATTACTTTACACAGGCATGCTAAATAACCACGAGAAATTATATTTCCAAGTTGCATTAATTGTAGTTTGAAAGATCTATGACTTATGAGAGCTATAGAAGGATCTGTTAGATGCCACTCTTTTCCTTGCAGCTTTGTGAACCAAGGAATCCATATACTCCCTCCGTCTCAATTTATGTGATATAGTTTAACTAGTCACAGAGTTTAAGAAATAAAGGAAGATTTTTTAATCTTATGGTCTAAAATTAGCCAAAGATATTTGTGTGATTATAGATCATCTCGTTAAGCGTAAAAGGTAAAGTTTAAAGTTAAATTATTGTCAAACAAGGAAATATATCATTCTTTTTGGGACAGACTAAAAAGTAAAGTGTATCACATAAATTGGGACAGAGGGAATAACAATTTAATTCTCGAAGGAAATGTAATATGTGGAAATAAATACGGTAGGAAGGTGCGGGGGGCAGAGGGATGGTGAAGAGGTTGGTTATTGCGTGCAGTCTTGGGCTATTGAGAGAGTTGCCTTTAGATGAATTTGTGCTTCTACTTGACTGCTTACAGATTTCAATTCCTTGTTCGTTCTATTCAATTTTTTTACTTCACCAGAATTCAGAGCTTAATGACTATAAAATAGACATATTCTTTATGAGTTTGATAGTTTAAAAGCTTCAAAGCAACTATAAATAGGTTCTAAATCCCCTGTTTCGGAGCCAGTTTGCTGCTTTAGTTGATGGATTTATTGTACAAGAAAACTGACTACGGAAAAGATTTCTGCCCACCTGATATGTTCCCATCTTAATGTGTGGCAACTTATACGGTGTTTCTAAAGTACAAGTCAGATGTATGAGAATCATGTGGTTAGCTAATTCATAAAGATCAGTGGGGAACTTTGTTTTTCTAGTGGCTGAAATTCATTTAACCTTATGGTCTCACTTGAGATTCATGCCTTCTATGTTTTTGTTTCTTCTGCTTTTGACATTTATTCATTCTTTCTCCTTTTCGTAGTTATGGCTGAAGTTTCTCCCTGTGCTGTGTGTATATCCGCGTTAGTAATTCTACTGGTGTAGGTTGCTCATCTGAGGCACATAATTTGTTTGTTTAAGACCTAGCCACTTAAAAATTTGTGGGTCGTGCAATGTTTTTATGATGAGGCTCTTTGATTGAGACGTACTACCCGTGCAAAATTAAGATACTACCCGTGCAAAATTAAGATGTACCTTAACATTTCAGAGAGTCTTGATTGTTTGCATTGTGGAAAAATCTTAATAAGGTAGTTACTGAAGTATTTAACATCTAAGGTTTTCTTTTCCTTGTTATACCCCTTTTAAACGGGTTAAAGTAGAGTACAACATATTGGAGATTCCTATTTTCTTATTTTAAGGAGTCGCCACCTAATTAATTGAATGGTGAATTAGGACACCTATTTTATTAACTAAGGTAAAACCTAACTATACCTCCGTTAATGATCCGCTTAATTTCAATTCTAGGTAAGGGTTCTAGATTATCCTAAAGGGAAGGGATTAGGCATCCTTTAGAATCCGTTAACTACGGTTATCCTGTCAAACTTAGATTAATTAATTAAGGTTAAATAAGATGCCTAAATTTAAGAAAACAACTTATAATGTTACTAAAGTTTAAAGGAAAATATAGTAACGCTAAAAATAAGACCTAACAGTACACTATGGCTTTAAATAAAAATGCTATTTAAATCAAGACTTGTAGGATAATTTGCGCAAGAAGAGACTTCAGATGCTATTTAAAATAAACTATAAATATTACTAAACTTTGAATAATAATGTTACTTTTAAAAAAATGGGACTTGCAAAATATAAGGATTTGCATGTAGGAAGGCTTTAAATGCTATTTAAAATAAAATTCATGAATATGTTAAGGTTTTGAAAGGAAGCATATAATGTTGTTAAACATAATACTTATAGAAAATATAATGACTTGCACAAGAGAAGATTTTAAAGGCTAAATGAATACTAAAAAAACGTAGCTAAAGCCTTTAATGAAAATATAATAATGCTATTGAAATGGAAACTCGCAGAAAATATAATAACATGCCTATAAATAATAGCTTTCTAGTAAATGCGAACTTTAGATAAAATTTATATTATATCAATATGGTGATGTAAAAATACCTAGGCTTGTTTTCTTAAAATGTGATAGAAAGGTCGTGGTTTTTCTTTCGCTTTTACTAACTTTGTTTAACTATATTCGACTTAAAAAAAAAAAAAAAAATATATATATATATATATATATATATATATATATATATATATATGATTAGATGAATCTTGGAAACAAAGTTTATAAAATACTTAAGTTACCATTTACATATTAGTGACATCTTGAAATTTTAAGACGGTAATAACAAATCATGCTTCCTTAGCTCGAAATATGTAGTCGTGCTTTTTGAAAATCAATTATTCTAATGAAGACAAATACTATAAATAAAATAAAATGGATGAAATTTAGAATTAATCGTTGATTTTCCTTGAATTAACTACTCGTTGTTAAGACTAATTCCCATACTAATCCCCCTAGAATTCATCTAAGCTAAAACAACAATAAAACAAAGTGTTAGTCGACAACATAAAATTAAATGCACAAGATAAAGTGAAAGAGTAAATATAGTTAAGTGGGCTCAGCCCGTTTGGGACTGCTGAATTTATTGCTGTTGGGCTTCGGCCCAATAATAATGCTGCTGTGGATCCGTTTTGCTGCTGTTGGGCCTCGGCCCAGTAGAGAATTTATGCCAAAGACTGCTGCGGACAGAACTGATGGGAGGAATGAGGCGTCGTTGGGCCTTGGCCCAACACCGAACGCGGAAGGGAGACGAGTCTCTTGGACTCATATGTGATGACCATGCATAAAAACGAAAGAAAAAGATTAGCATGCAATCGATAAATAGGGCCAACATATATAATGTATATTCAAAACAGACCAGTGGGTTATGTATATACTATGTATATTTGAGTATATTTTATGTATACACATTCATAAGGATACTTGGAGGGTTAGTATTGGAAAGCTCTTACCCCCGTCTTCCCGATGCTGCACAAGTTCCAAGGGATTTCATGAATCCCAGGCATGGCTAACACCGGGGAGGGTTCGAGCTTAATCCATAATGATCGACCAATCTCCCCACAAATGTATTAATCAAAGCATACTCTAAATATACACAAATATACACATACTCCCCATAACAAATGTCCTTAGAGGTTTCAAGCAACTTAAAACTTCGTTCTTTCGCATATTTGAAATAAGAAGGACGATGAACACGTATCCGAATCTTTTCACTTAATATATATAATGAGCCCATAATATCTTTAATTTAAGCATGTAGTCACTTAGGATGTATGCGGATAATACGAAGAAAACCCACGAAGGTGGGGTCGCCCAAACCCATTCATTTGTTAAAATCTTCACTCTCGGGTAAAAAAAAATGGTCAGTCCCCTTCTTTTCTTTTCTTCTTAAAATCTGAGGGGAGGGGTACGTATATGCAGCAGAACCAGACAGGGCATAAATCAGCATGTATTTATTGAAAAATAACCAACTCAGGTTCTCTACACGGCCATTTAGCATTTAAAACTATAGCATAGCATGTTCAAACTTCAAATTAGCCAAAACTAGACTACAGGTGTAAGTTGACTTGATGACAAAAGGAGATGAAGCAAGCACATTATGATACATTATTCAACAGACTGATTAACATGAAAGATCACCAACATCCAAACTTCAGCTTAATCTTTTGGACCCGTATTTTAGTTTAGTCTTTTATGTACGTTGGCAGGGAAAACATGATACTGACCAAACAATCTCTTTAAGTCGTTTTCAGATCTCAAAAAAAAAAAAAAAACTCAGTCAAACAATTTTATGTTTACCAGCCAAACGGACCCTTGCCAATTCCATTTTTTATGAGTAGAGGTTCTGCTTGAACATATAACACCAGAACAGACTTTAGCGACAACAAACTCGTTTGAATCCATTTGCAGGCCAACACAGGGATGTTTAATGATATCTCATTAAGACAGAACAGACCATCCAAGTCATTCCTGACTACCAATTTTATTTGATGGCCAAATTAATTTTTTAATATCTTTAATCTGAGTGGATTTGGACAGTATGACCATAAACTAAGACAGGATTAATGCTAAATAGCATACACATACAAGTTCGGTATACTTAAAACAGACAGCACTAAGCTAACCTTGTTTTAACATTCTCAAAGGCCATCTACAGTGGACTTAGCAAACTAAATCAGCAGACAAATGACTGAATAACGCAGTGAACAGGACACAAACTGAATCATCTAAAACACTATTAACTACATGATTTAGTCAAGAAATGAAACACTGATCATATTAACTAGATTACCAACTGCGACATGATTCAAACAACCAATGAAATGTATACTATTCTAACTTACTGTTAGCAGATAATTAACTAAAGCAAACCAGTAAGTACACATTAACTCATCTCGAACTGGTATTAACAAAAGTTAACTAAAACAGCAACTAAGGCGTGAAACAAATTAACTACAACGACAATTAAGGCAAAGCAGAAAATTAAAACATCTAAAGGAAGAAGAATTACCTTTCTTATATGCAGTGAACTGGGAAGGGGATCTCGGGTTCGACGAACTCCTACTTCGAATTCAGGAGCAAGATGACACGATTAGCACTAACCGAATCTCTTCCACGACTAAAATGGACAGAGATCTAAAAATAAACTAATTTTGAAAACAAAATCTTTTGAGGAATCAATTAGTATGAGATGCCAGGTATTGAGGTTTATAAAGGGGAAGTCGGCGGAGAAAAAAAAAAGACCCCCCCTTCGACTCTAAAACGCTCATATTTATAGGATCCGAGTAGGGCTTTCTAGGGTTTCACCATGTTGGGCGGGATTTTAAGTTGACCCTTTTCAAATCTCGTCTTTGAGACCACGAAGAAGAGAACAAAACTCATTAAAGATCTGTACCCGAGAGATCAAAAAACTGAAAAAGAGCAGATCTCCCTTCACAAACGGACGAAGTCCATTAAAAACTCTCCAGATCGACATCAGAGGGCAGAAAGAAAAGAACAAAAGTCCAAATCTCCAACATTGACCTCTGACCCGAAGAAAATCGATACATTAATTTCTTTCCCCAAATTGGCCATGCAGGCCTGTTGGGAACGAAAGAGCCCTGCGGATTCGCCATTTTTGACCGAGGAGAAAGAGAGAGACGAAGGAAGAGAGGGAAAGAAGAAAGAGAAAGAAGAGGAGGCGGATCAGAAGTTTTTTTAGGATTAGGTTAATGAAAAGGAGAATTGGGCCGGGTCAGACGTGATTTGGTGGGCTGGGTCGGTTGGTTTGGTTGATTTTTAAAGAGTATGGGCTGGTCTCATACAAAATAGATTTTGACCCAAGTAATTTGGGATTGATTATGGACTCCTAAATTTAAATAAAGGACCCGTTTCAATTAACTATATGCTAATGTGTGTTAAAACATTACCTAATAAAAAGTATGTATCTATTAATGTTCAGACACAAAATAGAATTATATGACGTCATAATGGCCGCGCAATAATATTTTTGAAAGTTAGCGTAAATAAATGTTATTATCTAATTGTGCGAAAATAAATGCCACGCGTGTGCGCAGTATGGTAAAAATGCTGAAACGATAAAAAAAGCGAATTATAATAATACTGGTAATAATAGTAATAACGAAATAATAATAATAATAATAATAATAATAATAATAATAATGATAATAATAATAATAAGGATAATAGTGATAAGAATTGATAAGACAGTAGCGACAGTAGTAATAATAACAGCTAGTGACCGTGATAGAATAATGGAATGCAGGTATTAATAAAAGCTAATAATTATAGTAAAAATGTAAATAACAATTTTTCTCTTGGCAAATGCCAAAAATACTAGAAGCGCAAATAGATATTTCGGAGGAAAGGTGGGACAAAATTGGGTGTCAACATTCCTCCCAAGAAACAGATTAATATTGTGGCAGTCTTGGGATATTGAGAAAGTTGCCTTCAGACTAGAATTTATGCTTCTACTTAATTGCTTGCAGATTTCAATTCCCTGTGCGTTCTTTTCATTATTTTTACTTCACCAGAATATTGAGCTTAATGACTATAAATAGACGTATTATCTATGAGTTTATAGTTTTAAAAGCTTTTTAGCAACTTAATAGGTTCTGTATCACCTCTTTCGGAACAAGCTTGTTGCTTAGTTTCTGGATTTATTGTACAAGAAAACTGACTACAAAAAAGATATCTACTGACCTGATTTGTTTTCATGTTAGATGTGGCATCACAGAAACGCAAGGCTAGTATTTATCTTTTATAGATTTTTGAGGGAAAAAAACAAATAAACACGCTTAAAAACTAAATTACGGCAAACACACACGCCGCTTCGCCCTTTGCACCCCCAACAACTGGGCCAGAAAAAAAAAAAAAAAAAAAACCCTTCTATAGATCCCAGTTATGCTTCTTCTCCATTCTTACCCACTATGTAGCACTTCTGCCTGTGTTCTTTTTAACTTACAGGGTAACCGATTTTATCCGTCCACAGATTCTCTTTACAAAATTGAATTCAGACCATTTAGGAGTAAGGGTCGAAATGAGGTTCCTCATCTCTTGCCAATTAAACTATGATTGTATTCATGTTTGTAATTCCACTGTCATGCGATTTCAACTTTAGGTACATTGTGCAGATTTACAATTGCTATTTCAATTAATAAAGCTCATCGCCGTCTATGAACTAACTTTGTTCAGACTTGTAATCTCCCCCGTGATAGGTCTGTACTTTAGAGTTTATTAGGCATTTTTTTCCCTCTTTTGTAGTTCGAAAGTAAATAGCCTGTTATACAGATCTCCATTTCCTACTCGTAATATTTGCTCTTGCTGTTTTCCGACTACATCTATGACTCTAATATATATAAATAGTGAACTTTTGGTATGCTTTGAATTTTGACAACTATTCGGACTGAAGTCTGAACTTCTCACTTTCCACCTCTGACCATTTTTTTTCCTCTTTTGCACCTACACCTATGCAGGAGAAGCAAATCTGTAGCTGTACACTCCAGTCCCATTGTCATCATCTGCTCTGCGATAAATTTGAGTATAGGTTTTCCCCAACAATTCTATATGTGTTCTTTTAAATAACATTTTTGTGGTGGAAAAGATGTGCCGTTTCTTGATTAATTGTGTTAAACAATCAGCCAATTTCCCTATGACTCCAAAGAAGACGAATTAGAATTTCAAAAAACACAAAGAAGAAGCAAATCCGTAGGAGTACACTCCACGGCCATAGTCCTTTATTTACTTCGTTACCGGGTGAGTACTCTGTCTCTTACTTACATTGAAAAGTTGAAATTTATTCCCAACACATGAATAATTTCTTTCAATTAATTATACTTTCTTTTCTTAATCAATATGTGTAAGTTTTCCCAATATATTTTGGACTCCAGCTGTGCGATTTGCGGATGTAAAATACTTGAAAGCCATTTATGCATGGCAACTCAGATTACAATGTGTTACATGCAACACATTTATAATAACTGCAGTTATAGCTGTAGACAAATCAAATTGATTGGACTTAATCCACTAGGAGTTTATTGTAATACGGGATGGAGGAGAGTCTTCTAATATCCTTTAACCTTTCCGTTTTCAGTTTCAATACATGGAGTTTCCAGTTATGTGACAGAGAAGAAGCGCACGACCAGTCTGTATCTCAGTATTTAAGTGATGTTTACTTACAATTTCTCTCTGCATTAACTGTTTTAGTGTCCATATATATCAAACACCCGTTAACTTGAAATTTATTCGGCAGTTCAGGGTATTTGGTGTTGCCGAAAACTGAATTATAAATATAAGAGTCACTCCAAGTCAATTATTATGTCATCACTTGCCTTCAATGTCATTCTTTGCTTATATGCTTTACTTGTGGCATAAATAGTTTGGATTGGACTTTTTCCATTATCTCAATTTACCATGAATGCTAGCATTGCAGGAATAAAGTTCACCTAGATAAGGTATGACCACCCGAGATTTTCATTCCAGATGGTCAAGCTAATTAGTGCAAGGATAGTTCATTGTCAGTTCTATGTAGACATACAAATCTCAGCAACTGGTTCAATTTTTCTCAAGGTGTCTCCTTGTTAAATACTCTTTCGCTATTCTTTTCCCTCATTTCATAGTACACAATATAAAATTTTCAATTGGTATGTTGTACACATAGCTATTGTTTGGTAGGGAAATGTTTATTCTTCAAATTCTAACTTCATGAAACTTCAGACTTGAAATGTCAGTTTTCAGAGCTATTTACATATCTGGTGACTAGAGTTCAAAATGATATTTGACTCATTTACAGAAATTTTATAACTGCAAGAGAAATGGATCATGTTAGTCTTAGCACTTAAAATATGTTAAAACTTAGTTATATAGGTTCATAGTGTGTATCATTTCCTGCGTTAGAAGTTGTCGGCTTTAGATCTTTTTACCAGTTTGAAGGTATAATCAAGATTGAGGAAAACTTTAACCACTGTTTAAGAAAAAGATGGGTGTAATGAGTAATTATTGATCGTGATGAAGAGAAACATGAGTTCTGCAACAAGATTGTGAAGTTTTTTTAAAGCTACTTTGTTCAAATCTGACATGATTACTGGACGAAAGGTTATATTAGGACTGCTATGGTGTTGCGCTTTTGAACTAAGACGTGCATTCTTTGGCATGATTCTAAAAAATTGAAAGAAAGAAAGATATCAATGTGCACTAAGTTGAACTAATTCCTTTACAATAGCAAATCAGTTTAAAGAATTTGAGATGATTCATCAAGAATTTTCATTTTTTAAGTTTCAAATGATATTGAATCAATTATAGAGTTTCTCATGCTATTTAAATGAACTAGGTGATGATATCTGACTCCACAACCACAATATTTTATCAACTTCTTACATACACAAGGACATCATTTGTCAACATTCTACCATTATTAAATACTGCAAAAATAGTCAGTTTGTTTTCCTTTCTGTTCCAGATAAGCAAAAGGCTGCAAGGTATTGGTAATTGCCTTTTTGGCGAGTATAGACTGGTTAGTCTTGTGTTGATGGGAGAATTTAGTAAGGTTGGAGTTGGGATGTGTCACCTTTCACAGAAAGATATACAAGACAAGGTACTATTTGAGTACTTTTTGAGTTGGAGGTGACATTTTGAGGTGTAGTTCATGGTTCTTATTCCTTTGTTGGAGTGACTACTAAACCAAATACCATTAGCTTTGAATGTTAAAAGGCATATGTATCATAATATATGCTTCTAAAATCCTAATTTTCTTTTTCCTTGTAGGAGCAGGATAAGCTAATTGCTCCGGAACAATAATTCCATTCTGCAAGGGAAGGGATTATAACCAGGCTGTACATCAAGTGAGACAAGTCCCCAACATACATTCAAGTATGTAGCACTCTCTATTCTGGACATTCTTAGCCTTAGGTTATCTTTCACAACATAAATGAAATGATTATTGCTCTGCAACCTGAAAGGTCTTACCTAGGCAGTATGAACATTAAGACAGTCACAAAGGTACTACTCTTAAAAGGGCACAAAGGATGTTCTGACTGAAAATTTTGAGAACAAGGAGTTGAAAAAAAAAAAATTGAATTTACGTGTGTAAAAAGCAGTTCACTCTAGAAGTTAGGACTTTGTCTTGAAGTTCTGGTTGGGTAGCAAAGACGTGCTCAGTTCTTCTCTTTTTAGCTTTTGAGTCACCGAGTGCTTGAACATATTGTATTATTTTCTCATGGGTTTTGTTTAAAGAGGCTGAGGTTCTTTTTTCTTGCAGGATAACTTGTTAGATTTGTTTACAGTTAAGTGAATTCTTCCGCTGTTGTAAGTGGAATAACCGAAACCGAAATAGTGTCGAATAAGTTTTGAAGTAGGTGCTATAACATATTGATGTTTTGTTTGTAGCGTAGATGGTAATTGTTTGGGCCAGTAGGTGGTCTTGGTATGAGGAAGCATTTGATATGATGCGTAATTTTGTAGTTTGAGAATTATTTCAGATATTACTACCTATTATTTCAATTATACATACAGCTGCCCTCTACTAAATAGTTCAACCACATGTGATTTATAAGAAGCTAGAGAAAAGACTATCAGCTTTTGACAAGGTCCTGTTATTTGGTTCTAGAACATATTTGTTACTGCTTTGTGTTGCAGTAACCAATAAACATGTGGTAAGGTTTGAACTTTGGAGTTGACTTTTTGGCCAGTTGTGTTGTTGTATGGTAACTTTGTGAAACCTTGAGTAGGAATAATTGTATTCTACATGAAACAAAGTAAGATCAATAACTTCAAAGTCAATGTTAGCTTTTGTAGTCATGAATTCTTGAGTGAACTAATCAGACAATGTAAATTTTTGTATTATTTTGTCTTTGAATATTTTGTTTGCTTTTATATTTACGCATCTTTGAGAGTAGAGTTTTTTCAACGGTTAAATTGATTTCCTATATGTGAAAGATTAGAATGCTTTCCCCTTCATGAAGAGCAATATTTCATTTCTAGGCTTTTCTTCATCCTCCTTGAGGGCCTGTTTGGAAAGCCACCAAGCTAATTGGAATTGGGTGTAATTACATAGTTTAGTTCGTTTATTTGACTGTGTAATTACGATTACGTGAAAATTGGGTGTAATTGAGAGGCTGTAATTACACTCTCCAATTCTCAAGAGGGCGCTGAGAATTGAGTGTAATTACAGCTTGTAATTACAAGGTTACTTTTTAGTTTATTTATCTTTAATTTTATTTTAATTTCTTTTCTTTTTTAATTGATTTGTTATTTCTATTATTTAATTTCTTTTTTATTTTATTTTAATTTCTTTTATTTTCTAATTTATTTTTTATTTCTATTATTTAATTTATTTTTTATTTTTACTTTTTAATTATTTTTATTTTTTAAAATATATTTTTCTATTTATATTTTATTTCCTTTCTTCTCACTTCCAACCTTTACTTCTTGTGGTTTCATGTAATTGCTCGTATTTTTTTTAGTTTTTTATTTTATAACCGTGTTAATATTCTAATTTTTGAAACTACATCTCTTAATCTGGTAGACATCAATTTCCTTTCTTGTTCTTTGGATTTTCATACATGCTTCTAAGTTGATAAAGCAAATAACGGTCACTCTCTCACATAACGGTCCGTTTGATCCGACCGTTTCGGCAGAATCGTTCCGATCATCGTTGTCCGCCGATCGTTCCGACACATTTCGTTCCGGCAGTTAACGTCGGCGACGATCGTGTAACGCCGGCCACTTTTCCGCCCACTACAACACTAGGTAACGCCGGTCACTTTTCCGCCAGATCTACTTTTCTTCTCTCTCTCTCTCTCTTCTTCTTCTCTTCTTCTATACCTCTTCTTTTTCCCCTTTTTATCTGCTACTGGCGCGCCGTGATCCGACGCCGACGAGTTTTTCCGGCGTCATTTTTCGGCCGCTTTGCTCTCTCCTTCTCCCTCCATTTTTTTTTTTCTTTTTCCTTTTCCCCCTCCTCTCTTCTCTTCTCCCCTTTCGGTCTTTGTGAACATTACTCGGCGGTGAACAGTACCACGGCGGTGAACGATGTAACTCCGGCGGTGAACAGTGTTTTTCGACGGCGAACAAGTTCTGTTCAACTGGAGTTGGTACCTCCGGTGCTCGTATCCATTCTTTGTCCATACACCGTAGTTATATTTTGCGGACCGTAGCCCTTTTAATAATTTATTAGTTCATACTAGCTTTTGTGGCTTTAGTTATTGATGGTAGACTAGGGTCATGTTCTCGTCGGGAGGGTTGGGAGTGGTAAGTGGGTTAGAGGAGCGTGCCTAGGGCCGAGAGTAGGTTCTTGGAACATTGGGACGTTAACGGGAAATCCATAGAGCTAGTTAAGATTCTTAAGAAGAGGAAGATTAATATAGCTTGTGTTCAAGAGACCAAATGGGTAGGCCTTAAAGCTAAGGAGGTAGACGGGTATAAGCTTTGGTTCTCGGGGTAGGTCGAACTATAGGAATGGGGTAGGCATTTTAGTAGATAGTGATTTGAGGGATCGGGTGGTAGAGGTTAGGAGGGTCACCGATAGGATGATGTCGATTAAGGTGGTCGTTGAAGGGCTTACTTTGAACATCATTAGTGCGTATGCGCCATGCGGAAGGCTTAGGCGAGGAGGAGAAGAGGCGATTTTGGGAGGATTTGGACGAGGTAGTGGGAGGCATACCACCCACCTGCGAGAAGCTATTCGTGGGGGAGGTGATTTCAATGGGCACATCGGGTCTATTTCGGGGGGTTATGATGATGTGCATGGAGGTTTTGGCTTCGGGGACGGGAATGGAGGAGGAGTCGCACTTTTGGATTTCGCAAGAGCTTTTGGGTTGGTGATAGCCAATTCGAGTTTTCCAAAGAAGGAGGAGCACTTGGTAACCTTCCGTAGTTCGGTGGCTAAGACTCAGATAGACTTTCTACTCCTTAGGCAGGATGACAAAGGTCTGTGCAAAGACTGTAAGGTCATCCCGAGCGACAACCTTACAACCCGACATAAGCTCTCAAAGTATGGATTTAGGGATCAAGATGACGAGAAAGAAGAGGGTCGTGGGTGTTCGGCCTAGATCGATGGGGAGTTTGACCATGACTAGTGCCCGGAGATGGGAGAAATTGCAGACTGTGGGGGCGTGGGATAGTAGTGGGGATGCGACCAGTATGTGGGATAGAACGGCTAGTTGCATTAGGGTAGTAGCTAGGGAAGTGCTGGGGGTCTCGACAGGTAGTCGGGGTGGGCATCGAGGGGATTGGTGGTGGAATGGAGAAGTGCAAAGGAAGGTGGAAGCAAAGAAGGTGGCGTATGCGAAGTTTATAGAAAGCGAGGATGAGGTGGAGAAGTGGACGAACAGAGAACTTTATAAGATGGCGAGGAAGGAGGCGAAGTTGGCGGTTTCGATGGCAAAAACGGCAGCTTTTGAACGCCTTTATGCGGAACTAGAGGAAAAAGGCGGGGATAAGAAATTGTTCAGGCTAGCCAAGGCAAGGGAGAGGAGGGCACGTGATTTGGATCAAGTGAAGTGCATCAAGGACGAGCATGGAAAAGTATTGGTAGAAGAGGCTCACATTAGACGGAGATTAAAAATCATATTTTCACAAACTCTTGAATGAAGAAGGGATAGGGACACATTGTGTTGGGAGATTTAGAACTTACGGGAGCGTCGCGATTTTGGGTATTGCAGAGTATTAAGGTTGAGGAGGTTAATGGGTCTTGTTCGTAGGATGCGCAAGGAAGAAGCGACGGACACGAGAGATTCCCGGAGAATTTTGGAAGTTTGCGGGCTCGGCGGAGTTTGGAGTGGGTGACTAGGTTGTTTAATGTCATCTTTAAGACGGCAATGATGCCGAAGAATGGAGGTCGAGTGTAATGATCCCTCTATACAAGAACAAGGGCGATATCCAGAGTTGCAACAACTATAGAGGTATCAAGCTGCTAAGCCATACTATGAAAGTGTGGGAAAGGGTGGTGGAGATGAGGGTGAGGAGAGGCGTATCTATTTCAGAGAACCAGTTTGGATTCATGCCGGGACGCTCAACTACAGAGGCCATCCATCTTGTAAGAAGACTGGTGGAGCAGTATAGGGAGAGGAAGAGAGACTTACATATGGTATTCATCGACCTAGAAAAGGCTTACGACAAAGTTCCAAGGGAGATCCTATGGAGATGCTTGGAGGCTAAAGGTGTACCTGTGGCGTACACTAGGGTGATCAAGGACATGTATGAGGGAGCCAAGACCAGGGTAAGGACAGTAGGAGGAGACTCAGAGCACTTCCCAGTTGTGATGGGGTTGCATCAAGGATCAGCTCTTAGTCCATTTTTATTTGCCTTGGCGATGGATGAATTGACGCGGCATATTCAAGGTGAGGTGCCATGGTGTATGCTTTTCGCGGATGACATAGTCTTGATCGATGAGACTCGTAGCGGAGTCAACGCTAAGCCTGGAGGTTTGGCGTCAAACTTTGGAGTCTAAAGGATTCAAGCCGAGTAGGACCAAGACGAAAGTACTTGGAGTGCAAGTTCGGTGAAGCACCTCAAGAGGGCCGGCGTGGAAGTGAGGCTTGGTACCCGGTGTCATTCGGAAGACAAGTAGTTTCAAGTATCTTGGGTCTATTATACAAGGCCGATTGGGGAGATTGACGATGATGTCACACATCGTATTAGGGCAAGTGGATGAAATGGAGGCTCGCTCCGGAGTGCTATGTGATAAGAAAGTGCCACCACAACTTAAGGGCAAGTTCTACAAAGTGGTGGTTAGACCGACCATGTTGTATGGGGCGGAGTGTTGGCCAGTTAAGATCTCTCACGTTCAAAAGATGAAAGTTGCCGAGATGCGAATGTTAAGATGGATGTGTGGGCACACCAAGAGTGACAGGATTAGGAATGAGGCTATCCGGGACAAGGTGGGAGTGGCCTCGGTGGAAGACAAGATGCGGGAAACGAGACTGAGATGGTTTGGACATGTGAAGAGGAGAGGCACGGATGCCCCAGTGCGGAGGTGTGAGAGGTTGGCCATGGATGGTTTCAGAAGAGGTAGGGGTAGGCCGAAGAAGTATTGGGGAGAGGTGATTAGACGGGATATAGCGCGATTCACAGAACTACCGAGGACATGACCTTAGATAGGAGGGTATGGAGGACTCGGATTAGGGTAGAAGGCTAGTAGATAGTAACGTTTATCCTTTCATATTAGTAGTCACATTTGTGCTTTGGTTTACGCTACTATTTGTTATCCCGTACTTTGATTATCTTATTTTATCCGTGATAGCATCGCTCCTTTACAAACCGCTTCATCATGGCTTAGTCGCTTTAGTTATTTGCATTCCCATATCGCTTTGAATCTCTTGGCCTTATCTCGACCTCGTGTTATGCTTTTATGCTTTTATGCTTTCTTTTGAGCCGAGGGTCTTTCGGAAACCCGTCCCTACCTTGGTAGAGTCGGTGTCCGCGTACACTCTACCCTCCCCAGACCTCACGTTGTGGGATTTCACTGGGTTGTTGTTGTTGTTGTTGTTGTTGTATCTCTTAATATTAGAAAGAATGATTCATTAAAAAACTTGGCATATAATGAGTGACGTTATTAAAGTAGAATTTCGTTGTGAATGAGGTTATAGACTTTTCCCTTTCTTTTGAATTATAGGAGTATTTACTTATATTACGTTGAAACTTACTTATGTAACGTTTGATTTTGACATAAGAGCATTATGTTAAATTTTTTTCTTTTGGATTTTGAATTTAGGTTATACTTTCGATTTTAAAAATATTTGCTTTAGTGCTATTGACTTGCTATTTCACACTGCATGTTGTTTATTTTTCACTTACAATTAATAGAATTATTGCCAAACATTTGGATAATGTTATGGCATTTTATTTATAAATATATTATGTTTTGTCAAATATCCAATCCCATGATATTCTCACAAAAAAGGTATGCTTTTAAGTTTTATAATCAATTAAAATTAAAATATTATTAATTTGAAATTATATATCATAATTTTTTACAATATTAGTTACAAATATATGATTATTAATTAACATGTTTTCAAGAAACAATGTATTATTAAATAACTAATTTAGTATCATTTATATATGCACATATTTTTTAAATATTAATTTTAATTTTTTTATAATTAAATTTTATTTTTAAATTAAACTAACTGTGTAATTACACATGTGCAACCAAACAACACACTTGTAATTACACTGTAATTACATTATGACAAACAAACAGGTCGTTGTAATTACAATACTGTGTAATTACTAGGGTAGTAATTACACCAATTCCAATTACCAGGTGGCTTTCCAAACAGGCTCTTAAGGTCATTACACTGAATCTCTATAGATTATAGAACTCCGAACTTAAAATATGAGTTATTGTTGTTTACTTATGTATAATGACATCTCTTTGCGTCATTTCATAATCACGAATTCGTGATTGTGCTAATTAAATCTGCAGTTGATTGATCTGGTTGTAATTATATCTACTTTGTGGTGTTTTCGGGATGATGATTAAAGAAGAAAAAAAGCAAAAAGAAGAGCCACGAGAAAAGAACTATGAACACTTTGAATGTCATGCTATGGAATAAGCAGAAGAACATAAGTACTGCAATGAACGATCTGAAAACAGAAGTGGATAAACACTACATCATTGAAAGAAACAGAAGTGGATAAACAGAAGTATATTTTGTTGGTTAAACTGTGGGGATCATGATATGAATATTCCATTTCAATCAACTCAATTTTGGATAAAATCTCTAAATTATTCAATCATAGATGATTGGCGGCCATGGAGTTTTGAAGGTCAAGTTGCTGGGTAGCTTCTCAAATTAATTAAACCATTTTAGTTCTTGTTTCTTAATTTTTCATCAGAGACACACACAAAGTTGAGAAATGTGAAATTAATTTGGTCTAATCTTTCTTGTTTATTTGCAAATATACAAGATCCTACTCCAATCGGATGACATTTGCAACTGTCAAGGCAAGAGTTTTCAAAATCTAATTACTAATTTGTTTTCCTTCATAATATTAAGATATATCCCCTCCATTCCAATTTGTGTGACATAGTTTGAGTTTAAGGAAAAAAATGAAGGCTTTTGAAACTTGAGGCCTAAAACATGTGATAGCATTTCTATGGCTATAAAAATTTTGAATTTTTTGGCTTTAAATGTGCCATAACATTTGGTTGGTTATAAAAGTTTTCATTAAGAATAAAATGAGAAGTTTAACGTTAACTTGCTACTAAAAAATCACTATTTTTTCATTGAAAATGTTCAATGTCTATTCCCACATATATTTTGATTAAATCAAGAAAAAATAGTAATGTTTTCACACATAAAAATTAGAAAGTTTCTCAGCATTTCAGTTAGAACTTTTTTTCCACCTTGCGTTTTCGCAGTGAACTGGTTATGTGAGAATGAGGTGGAAAATCATGTTTTATAACACAACTTTCCCACTGATTGTCGGTTGGAAAAACCTTTATTGCTAGTAGTAGTTTCCAAATTTAGAAGCTTGACATTCTTTTTTTGTACGGACTAAAAAGAAAAGTGTATAACATAAATTGGAACGACACCTAAATTAGTAAGAATATTTGGAGTATAAGCTTTTATTCTAGCTTGCTAATTATTTTGTGCTTTTATTTGTTTACTTATATTTTTGGACAGGGAGCAGGACATGTAGCTCCTGAGTACAAGCCTAAAGAGAGCTTAACCATGTTTCAGAGATGGATGTCTAATCAACTTCTTTGAAGTGTATATATATATATACATATTCAGAAGCAGTAATAAAAACCGAAAATGTGTCTCAATTTTCTGCTTTATTCTATATAGAACGGGTTTGTATAAGCTGAATTTAAATAACTTAAAAACACTTAAAAGCATTTTTAAGTGTTGGAGTTGAATTTATAAACAAACAATTATGTAATTGGATAAAAATATTGAATCTGAAAATAGGTTATTGATGTGTTTGGTAAAAAAGAGCTGATAAACACATTTCCTTGGTCTCGCTGTTAAAGATGAAGGGCACGATTTTTTACATTTTTGCTTAATCAACTTTTATAATGTTTGTTGCAGAATTTCATTAGTGCTAATTCAGATTTAAATTCAATTTTTTGCTTTGCTAATTTTCGTGCTAATTTTTCTTTTTGAATTGTTTTGATTGAAGTTGATTTTGGTTTTTTAAGTTTTTCGTCACTTTCGCGCTTTTGAGTTTCTGCTGGTACAAAATGTATGACACTTCCTTCTAAAATTGCTTTTTAGTCTTTATTTTTCTTTATATTCGCTGTTTTCTTTTTCAAGATCTACTCGGTTGCTAGAAAGAGAAACAAAAAGAAAGTACTATTCCCATATCAAATTGACTAGATAGAATTGGCCCGTGCTGGTTGGGGTTTTTTGTAAAGCTGATGTAATTGTAGTAATTTAGATTACAATAATAGAGCAGTCGATAAATAAAGGGTTCTCTTCAAAAATGAGATTTCTTGTTGATTAATATAAAGGACCAAAAATAATAGCGGTGAGTTGAATAAGAGGTCTCGAATTTAAGTTCTAGGAATGGAAAAAATCCAAATAAGAAATGCTTTCCTCTTGATCAACATAAAGGATCACAAATGATTGCGAACTATTGGACATGGTCTGTGTTCATATCTGTTGAAGAAGACAAGAAATTCATCATCCTTGTGCATATCGAAGTCAACATCTATTCCATTCTCTCACTCAGTTAATTATTCCACTATCGGGCCATTGGTTCTGGACAGACCAAGATATAGAGAAAAAGGCCCAATTACTCTTGTTCAGCCCACATAAACAAATATAGATATTTCCTCGGTTTTGGATTCATACACGTATATACATTCTAGTAGATTCCTATTTCTTGTACAAGGAATAAAAGTTAGTTATATGCCAGCAAATTGTATAAGACAACTGGATTAGAATAGTACAACCTTATCTTCTTTTGTTTTGTATATATATTGGTACAGTGAATACAAAATCATAGACAGAAAATTTCTCCATATATTTCCTTGTTTTTCCTACATGGTATCAGAGCTTTAGGTGCTCGTCTCTAATCTTTTGCTCCTATTCATTTTTCAATCTTCACCACAATGGTGAATTCAGATGACACGGAATTGACCCAAACAAACATCAAAACCAATCCTGTAAATGACCATTCTAGTCCCTTTTACCTTCACCCATCAGATTCACCGGGGATGTTGCTAGTCAACTCCTTATTTGATGGAAAGGGATATACAGGTTGGAATAGAGCTTTTATTATAGCTTTATCAGCTAAGAACAAACTGGGAATGATTGATGGCACAGTTGAGATGCCTGATGCTTCAGATCCAGATCACAAAATATGGACCAGGTGTAATGACATGGTTATTTCCTGGATTCTCAACTCTCTTTCAAAAGACATTCTTTGAATCTGTTCTTTACTCCAAAAGCAAGAGAAATTTGGAAAGAGTTAGCAACAAGGTTTGGACGATGGTGTAATGGTGCTCAACTTTATCAACTTCAAAAAGAACTTTCGGATGCGGTAAGGACTTCAGATATTGCAGGTTATTTCACTAAGGTTAAGAAAATATGGGATGAGCTTAATGCTCTTATTACTTTTGATCATTGTTCTTGCAAATGTATTTGTGGTGGGAAGGTTAAGACTATCAAATCCCATCAGGATGGGAGACTGATTGAGTTCCTAATGGGACTGAACAACAGTTATTCCAGTGTTAAGAGCACCGTCACGATGATGGATCCCTTACCCACTGTGGGATCTGCCTATTCTTTGCTTATTCAAGAAGAGAAACAAAGAGAGGTATATATGGAAGCACACCCCTCTGAGGCTGCTTTTATGGTGTCAAATCAGAAATACAACAACAATGTTCAAAGGTTTGCTAATAACAATCAACAGAAATATGCAGGATCTGAAGCAAAGTACAAAGGAAATTTCATAACCAAAATGCAGGAATGTTTTGCACACACTGCAAAATGACAAATCATAATGTTGGTAAATGCTACGGACTAATTGGTTTTCCACGATTTTAAGTTCACAAGGTCAAAGAAAACAAGTTTACACCATAAGCAATGCAACACCATTGGTCAAGATCGAACAATCACCTTGGAGGAGATCTTTCCCTTTTGAGAAACGGATCACCCCGAACAACATTCTCGGTTGGTAAACCTTCGCAACAGTTCAAGTATGGGGAACCACAAGATGCAAATTTTGATGCCACTATTTCGCCCATTTGTCCGGTATAATCACCCTCATTTCAACCAGAGATTCTTTTTCTTGTTCTTCTCAAATTCATTCTAATTCTTGGATACTTGACTCTGGTGCTTCAGAGCATATGACTTATGATTTCTCTTTATTATCTAATGTCACATCTTTATCTGCAGTTTTATATGTTAGTTTGACAAATTCTCAAAAACTCAAAGTGACTCATAAAGGCAGTGTCACTGTCTTACCTAATCTGGTGTTACACAATGTTCTTTTTGTACCAGAATTTAAATTCAACCTTCTATCAATACATAAATTCACTTCTCAGTTTCATTGTATGTTAATATTCTTCTCCTTTGGTGCAATTTTTCAAGGCCCTTCCTGTCACGACCCAACCCCGTAGGCCGTGACTAATGTCCGAGTTGGACACTCGTACGCACTTAACACTCAGATTTGGCATACTACCACGCATAATCATACATAATCACATATGGTCTCAGATTGTCGCAAGATAGCAAACATATGTCATAATGTACAGAATCTCATAATATACACAAGGGCAAGGCTAACGCCACGCGCGGGACCGCCCGTAAACACATATCACACACACACATAGGCCGTACGTACGTAACCGTACCCACGTACATGTCCACGAGACCTCTAAACGAGTAACAAAATCATATGACGGGACGGGGCCCCGTCGTACCCTCGAATAAATATGTACATATGCATCGAAAAGTATATATACCAAATATAGCTCGACGAGGGAACGCCTCAAAAAGCAGAGTAGATGCCACAGGCGGGTGGATCTCAACCGAGCGTCGGTACTGCGGGCATGAAACACGGCCCCGAAGGAAGGGGGTCGACGAATATGTACTGAGTATGTAAAGCAGGAATACAGAATCATGATGGCAAGTACGAAAGTAGACATAATATGCAAAATATCAAAATATTTGGTTAAAAATATATTTCATGCATAGGCTCTTAGAACGGTGGTCGCCCGCCTGTCGTTGGCGCCACGCCACAGCATCACACCAGAAGATTTCATATCTCCGTAACCCGACAAATCCCCGTAACACATCATAGCCAACCATAACGCCATAACACAAGATCACACCAAACGGAACCGGCCTTCCGAGAGGAGCTCGGTGAACCTTAACACGAGCGCATCACACCGGAATGTATATCATAATGCGCACGAAGCATAACCGGCCCGGGATCCGGTGAACGAGGTGATGACCATAAGCACGAGCAGAGTCGTGAGTAACCATATGCATAAAATCATATTCAAAACTCATTAAACCAATAAGAAATCCATATGCGAAATTTGAAGAGAAAATAGCACTAAGTTTCTTCAAAGACCATTAAAGACGAGCATAAAAGCCGCGGGCCCCACGAATGGGTGCCGGCCCCCATCCGAGCCCGACTACGAGAGTTGGGGAAAGTTATGCCTTATGAGCTTACCTATTATGTTTTGGGGCGTTCCGAGCCTCGTATGCAAAAGTTACGGACGTTTGAAGTTCGGGACCTTTTGTAGTTAAAATTCTCCATAAACCTTTAAAATTCAATCTTTTGAAAACATAAAAGTCTTATTTTGGTCCCATCAAAGAGTAGATTTTAAGGAACGAACAAAAGTACATACCTAAGCTCGAATTCTAAGAGTGGATTTACCCCAAGGCTCGGGCCATAGCCTAGTATCACTAAGACATGCCAAAAGAGAAAGCGATGCCTTACATACCTTATCCGCTCGCAAGCTAAGTCAAGCTTCAAGCTTCGGGTACGCCAAGATCTACATAACGCCAAATATATTAACATTAGCCATAAGCCTTTATGAATTCAATTCCGACGAACACTAAATTCTACCGAAATTTCTACAGTTAAAGACTTCCTTTGTAATACATTCAACCCCGAGATTTCAACTACTGCCAAATTCATCAACAACCAAACTACAATATCAATAATCAATATACATTCCAACTTTGATATTCAATCCAAACACATTTCAACCTTAAACACATGTTGTTACATACTTAGGGACATTCCAATATATTCAACTAACTTCATATAATCAAATTAACATTAACGCTCATACATTCAATTATCCACCCGAACCCATTCAAACCATAAGAACACCTTAAGCAAGTCATACAATATTTCAAACAAGCCAAATATTGTTCCAACTTACCTAAATTGCCTCCAAACCCGAGAATAACACCAAACATATTCTTTCCTTCCAAATTCATGCATTACACTAACAAACCATACTTAAACAACATTATTCTTAAAAGTTCAAGAAACTACATTACATCATATTAATCCTTAAAATCAGCCCACACAATTTTTGCTTCAACTAGGGATCATTAACCATCATTTTTATATCATATAACGATTTACGACAATAACCAAAACACCATATAACATCACCACCATGGCTGCCCCAAAATCCGTCCATACACGGCCAGCCTCACAAGTAAAATTTCATGAGTTTCATTCATTTTCGCACTCCACAACAACATACAAACATGCTAAATACAATGAATTCATTATTCCTAATCATCTCAACACCTATACAGCCAAGTGCCCTACCTACGGTCCAACTTCAACATCTTATTCTCTTCTCATGATTTTCATTCATTTCAACACATTACAACAACACACAACAAGCTAGATAGAATTGTTTCATCACTCCTAACATACCACACATATGCACATCTACACACATATATACACACGGTCACATTGCAACATCCACATATTCATAGCTTCCATCATTTCCACACTTCACAACACCTACAAACCATCCATAATATATGAAAATAAGAATGAAATCTTACCTCCTTCCCTTCACTTCCTCACCACGGCTAAGCCTCAACTTTGTACGAAGAGTGCTTTGCAAGCTTCAACAATCACTCTATGTTGTTCCTTACCTTCTAATGAGTTGAGTTGCTAGAGAAAACTACTTATTTTCCTCACTTTTTTTCTTGGTGTTGCTCGAGAGAGAGCCGAATGGTTGCTCCTCCCTTTCTCTCAAAGTTTCTTGAAATTTCCTTGGCACAAATGATAAAGATGACTAATAGTCATCCCTCTTATTACATATAATAGCCTCCCATGTGGCCATGGCCCACATCCCATTGTGACCGGCCACATGGCTCCTTAGGTTCATGAAATTTTTTTCCCACTTTTTCCCATAATTCATCTTTGGTCCCCAAACTTCCTTAGTATTTCAGCCACTCAACACTTTGACAACACGAAAGCAACTCGCGACTTAAAATAGAATCGTAGTTAAAAATCTCGACTTATCATCTCTAGTAGTCTTGTCCTAACTTCCCGCAATTAGCTCGGAATGTTCCAATATTCAAAAATGCGAGGTGTAACATCCTTCCCCCCTTTAGAACATTCGTCCTCGAATGTTCAACTAGTCTTATAAGGTCGTATAAGAGTCTCGGGGGGGTCTTCCTTTATTGGCCACGTCGCCGTAGATTATCCGTTATCACTCTCTCATCGTATCCTTCCCTGTAAATCCCCACATCTAATTCTCGGTATCATCCCAATTGCCATCCTAGCTCTTACCCTTCTCCTCCTTGGATTGTTTCTTGCTAGTCTCGACGAGGGGGTGATCTGTCTGCTGACTTCGGTATCCATATCCAGCGACCTTATCGTGAGTACACTACTTATCTAGTATTTACGTTCCTCGCGCCCGCTTCCCCCCTTTAGGGGTGCGCTCACTTTATTGCCACTTATCGTTATTCCCCTTTGTCGCTTGAACTTCGTCGTCTTGCCCAATTAATGTCTTTCTTATATCGTCGCATTGGTTGCCGGGATCTGTATTCCCACTAATATGGTCATGCACGGGGTATTACCTACTAACCCCCATAACACCGATGCACGCGTATACAGTGCCAAGACCTTCCTCACAAAGATCCCCCAAATACTCCTCGGCGGCCCCGATTCTAGCGCGCGACGCACTTTCTTTGCTATGCACGATTTAGTCCTTCCCGTCTACGCGGTCTCTTAAGTTTTCCGCACCGCCCAAGATATTCTAAGTCCCTTTAGATCGCTTTAGCCCCCATTTACCTCTTTGATCGAAATTGTAAGACCTTGAAACTTCCCGTGGGTCACCCATAAAATTTCCCTCACTCTAGCACGCTTAACCTCGGAACTCCGGTGGAATACGATGCCCTAACATTAGTAAAATCACGCTCACCTTACCACACGACCTTTGTCACATAATTTGAAATAAAGTAAAGTCTTGACAGATTTCCGGACGTCCTCGTAACACAATTACTATTTTGCCCTTCTCTCGACTTTTCCATATTCACTTGTCACCTATGGACATTACTACTTCCTACCCTAGCCTCCCAATTCCGTAATAACAATGAATACGCCTTAATCACCGTTATTTACCAATACTCGATTATCGACCTCGAATTTCCACCTCAAAAAGTTAATTATACTACGTATATATATATGAAAATATAAATTCTAATAAGAGGTTCATATACGTAGGCGTATCCGATCGTACGTCTCCTCTGTACGGGGGGGGGGGGGAGCTAGCGCGTATATGCGGTTCGACGGACCGCCGGGAACCCCGAGGCTCCGCCGCGACCTCTACCACGACCCGGGTGCGCGCATGCCCGCCCCGCGGGCGCGCCACCGGCGAAGAAGAGGAACGGCACCCGAACTCGGTGGGTCGAGCCGCGCGCTCGCGCCGCTCCTCCCGCCGGCAATCTCTCGCGAGGCCGGTCCCGACGCCCGCATGAAATAAAGCAAAGCGTACGTGTCCGTGCGCCTCCCGTGGGGTGGTGTCTCCCGCGCCGGGAACACGCAGGTCTAAATGGCCCCGTCGATCGGTACCCTCTCGTCGGCAGAACGAAGCCCCGAGCTCGTCCTCGCTCCCGAATATCCGCAGTATCGGGTCTCCCCGCCCGGCGTCGGGGTGTACTCCGGATGGGCCGGGAGGAATATCCATCGCATCACGGCCGAGTCGTCCGCCTCGAGAATCCCCGCATACCCTCGGCCGACTCAGCCTGCTTCGGGCCGGCTCCCCGTCAAAATCTCGTCCCGCCGATGTCCACGCTGCCTACATCCTTCCGCCCCGAGCGCACGCTGCCGTACGCGGGCAATATCCATTCCCTGGCCGGGGCGGGGCCCACTGCCAGGCAATTATCGATGACATACTTATCCAAACCCTAATAAATGATGCATCCCGTCGGTCATGTCGCTACCAACGTAGGGCATACCGAGCCGCAGAGTCAAACTCCCAAACTATACCCTCGACACCGCGGCCTGCCGCCGAGTGATAAAAATCGTCCCAATCCGGCCTCGTAGCTCGGTGGTAGAAAATGTCTCGTAAAGGCTCCCGTGAACTCATCCCACACAAACAGAGAGGGCCCTCACCCCTAGCTAATTCCCAAGACTCGTACCGGTTGGCCGCGACATCATGCAATCCGTATGAGGCCAACTCAACCGACTCGCGTCGGAGGGAGAGGCCTTAATCGCCCGTAGCGCATCGCATCTCCCTAAGAAACTCTGAGGTCTTCTTCGGGCTTTTGTCCCGAAGAACTCCGAGAGAGGGTAAAAGTCAAAAACTCACGGGCCCTCGAGCCTCCGCCTACTCCCATTAGCCCATCACCGCCGACTCAAGTCGTTGCTGCGAGCCGCCACCCGTACGGTCAATAACCCACCGCCTCCCGCATAGCCATTCTATCCTCCGCCCTCGGGCCGCGGGGCTAGAGGCTCAAAGCCGGGGCCAGAAACCGGCGCGGCTCCGCGCCCTCCGATTCGCAACCGGGATCGTTCCTCGATCCCCTCTCGGGACGGTGGCGTCCGCCGAGCTACTGTCGGAGGCACAGTTTCTGACTCGGGCGGACGGGCCCCAGGTGACTGCGGGCACGACTACCTCTCGTCGGCCGCGGACTTGTCTCTTCTCGGGCTGCCGTCGCTTTTCTCGGAGGCATAGGTCGAAAATATAGCAATTTCGTCGTAAAAGAAGTCATCCTAATAACACGGCTACATCGCACGATCTAAGATCGAAAGGAAGGCGCATCCCAAATGTCCGTAGCCTCCGTTTGCGTAGATGTGGGCGCACAACACACCGATAAACAGACTCATTAGACACGGTTCGTGGACATTCCGAGGACCCAACCGCTTCGATACCACTTTTGTCACGACCCAACCCCGTAGTCGTGACTAATGTCCGAGTTGGACACTCGTACGCACTTAACACTTTATTTGGCATACTACCACGCATAATCATACATAATCACATATGGTCTCAGATTGTCGCAAGATAGCAAACATATGTCATAATGTACAGAATCTCATAATATACACAAGGGCAAGCCAGCTAGGCTGCCACGGCGGGTGGACCGCCCAGAAACACATATCACACACACATAGTTGTACAGACGTAACCGTACCCACGTACATGTCCACGTAGCCTCTAAACAGAAGTAACAAAATCATATGACGGGACGGTGGCCCCGTCGTACCCCCGAATAAATATGTACATATGCATCGAAAAGTATATATACCAAATATAGTGCTCCGGACGAGGGAACGCTCTCAAAAGCGAGTAGATGCCCTAGGCGGGTGGATCCTCAACCGAGCGTCGAACCGCATTGGCGGGCATGAAACGCAGCCCCCGAAGGAAGGGGGTCAGTACGGAATATGTACTGAGTATGTAAAGCAGGAATACAGAATCATGATGGCAAGTACGAAAGTAGACATAATATGCAAAATATCAAAATATTTGGTTAAAAATATATTTCATGCATAGGCTCTTAGAACGTGGTCGCCCGCCGTCGTTGCGCCACGCCAGCGCATCACACCGAAGATTTCATATCTCCGTAACCCGACAAATCCCCGTAACACATCATAGCCAACCATAACGCCATCACAAAGATCACACGAAACGAAACCGCTCCTCCGGGAGAGGAGCTCGGTGAACCTTTCCTGGCGCATCGACCGAATGTATATCATAATGTGCACGAAGCATAACCGGCCGGGATCCGGCGAACGAGGTGATGACCATAAGCACGAGTAGTCGTGAGTAACCATATGCATAAAATCATATTCAAAACTCATTAAACCAATAAGAAATCCATATGCGAAATTTGAAGAGAAAATAGCACTAAGTTTCTTCAAAGACCATTAAAGACGAGCATAAAAGCCGCGGGCCCCACGAATGGGTGCCGGCCCCCATCCGAGCCCGACTACGAGAGTTAGGGAAGAGTTATGCCTTATGAGCTTACCTATTATGTTTTGGGGCGTTCCGAGCTCGTATGCAAAAGTTACGGACGTTTGAAGTTCGGGACCCTTTTGTAGTTAAAATTCTCCATAAAACCTTTAAAATTCAATCTTTTGAAAACATAAAAGTCTTATTTTGGTCCCATCAAAGAGTAGATTTTAAGGAACGAACAAAGTACATACCTAAGCTCGAATTCTAAGAGTGGATTTACCCCAAGGCTCGGGCCATAGCCTAGTATCACTAAGACATGCCAAAAGAGAAAGCGATGCCTTACATACCTTATCCGCTCGCAAGCTAAGTCAAGCTTCAAGCTTCGGGTACGCCAAGATCTACATAACGCCAAATATATTAACATTAGCCATAAGCCTTTATGAATTCAATTCCAGACGAACATTAAATTCTACCGAAATTTCGGCAGCACTTCCCTTGTAAATACACCAACCCCGAGATTTCAACTCGGCCAAATTCATCAACAACCAAACTACAATATCAATAATCAATATACATTCCAACTTTGATATTCAATCCAAACACATTTCAACCTTAAACACATGTTGTTACATACTTAGGGACATTCCAATATATTCAACTAACTTCATATAATCAAATTAACATTAACGCTCATACATTCAATTATCCACCCGAACCCATTCAAACCATATGCAAGAACACTTTAAGCAAGTCATACAATATTTCAAACAAGCCAAATATTGTTCCAACTTACCCGAAATTGCCTCCAAACCCGAGAATAACACCAAACATATTCTTTCCTTCCAAATTCATGCATTACACTAACAAACCATACTTAAACAACATTATTCTTAAAAGTTCAAGAAACTACATTACATCATATTAATCCTTAAAATCAGCCCACACAATTTTTGCTTCAACTAGGGATCATTAACCATCATTTTTATATCATATAACGCATGACGACAATAACCAAAACACCATATAACATCAGCTCACCATGGCTGCCCCGAAACTCGTCCATACACGGCCATTGCCCCCACAAGTAAAATTTCATGAGTTTCATTCATTTTCTGCACTCCACAACAACATACAAACATGCTAAATACAATGAATTCATTATTCCTAATCATACAACACCTATACACGGCCAAGTGCCCTTACCCACGGTCCAACTTCAACATCTTATTCTCATGATTTTCATTCATTTCAACACATTACAACAACACACAACAAGCTAGATAGAATTGTTTCATCACTCCTAACATACCACACATACGCACGGCCACACACACATATACACACTAATACATTGCAACATCCACATATTCATAAACTTCCATCATTTCCACACTTCACAACACCTACAAACCATCCATAATATATGAAAATAAGAATGAAATCTTACCTCCTTCCCTTCACTTCCTCACCACGCTAAGCCTCAACTTTGCATGTAAGAGTGCTTTGCAAGCTTCAACAATCACTCTATGTTGTTCCTTACCTTCTAATGAGTTGAGTTGCTAGAGAAAACTACTTATTTTCCTCACTTTTTTTCTTGGTGTTGCTCGGCTAGGGAGAGAGCCGAATGGTTGCTCCTCCCTTTCTCTCAAAGTTTCTTGAAATTTCCTTGGCACAGAATGATAAAGATGACTAATAGTCATCCCTCTTATTACATATAATAGCCTCCCATGTGGCCATGGCCCACATCCCATGTGGCCGGCCACATGACTCCTTAGGTTCATGAAATTTTTTCCCATTTTTCCCATAATTCATCTTTGGTCCCCAAACTTCCTTAGTATTTCATGCCACCAACACTTGCAAGCAACTCACGACTTAAAATAGAATCGTAGTTAAAAATCTCGACTTCTTATCTCTAAGTAGTCTTGTCCCTAACTTCCCGCAATTAGCTCGGAATGTTCCAATATTCAAAAATGCGAGGTGTAACACTTCCATGAAGAGCCCAGTGGTTCTTGGTGATGTCAAGGAGGGTCTCTACATTCTCAAATCTACACCTATCAAGTCCAAATTTCTGGCTTTCTCCATTGCTTCGTTTCACCTAGCAGTCTATCAAATAAACTTAGTTGTAATTTTCCTTTTAATGTTCAAGTATTTTCAAATTCCATTCCTAGTTCAGTAAGTTCTAGTTCAGCTAGTACAAGTACTCTTCATGTAAGCCTTTGGCATCAAAGATTGGGGCATTTGCCTATATCTAATATGAAGAATATTTCCAATTTTCCCTTACATTCATCTATTCCTACTCTACCTTTTGCTTGTGATGTTTGTGCTAAAACTAGACAATCTAAACTGCCTTTTCCAACTAGTACCATTTCTACAAAGGCAGTGTTTGATCTTATTCATGTGGACACTTGGGGCCCTTATAAAGTCCCTACTCATGATGGATTTAGATATTTTTTAACCATTGTTGATGATTATAGTAGGGGCACATGGACTTACTTGCTAAAAACTAAGAGAAATGCCTTTCATGTATTAAAACAATTCTTATGTATGGTAGAAAGGCAGTTTCAAACTAAAGTAAAAATTGTCAGATCTGATAATGCTAAAGAGATGGGGTCTAGCTTAGCCAATTCGATTTTTTTATCCTCTCGGCGGATTTTACACCAAACTACATGTGTTGCAACATCACAACAAAATGGTGTTGTAGAAAGAAAAACATAGACATCTTTTCGAAACTTGTAGAGCTTTACTTTTTCAATCACATCTTCCTTTATCTTATTGGGGGAATGTCTTTTTAACTTCTACTTATTTGATCAACGCATTTCCTTCAAGGATTCTCAATTTTAAAACACCATATGAGATCCTTTTTCATTCACCTCCCAATTACCGCCTCTTAAAAGTTTTGGTTGTCTTTGCTATGCTAGTACTTTACCACATTTGAGGTCTAAACTTGATCCTGTGGGCATCTAAACGTATGTTCATTGGATATCCTTTTCACCAAAAGGGATATAAACTGTCAGATCTCCAAACCAAGAAAGTTTTTATTTCCAGAGAGATGTCAAATTCTACATGAGTCCATTTTCCCTTTTTCTTCACCTACCCCTATTCCTCCTATTTTTCCTCTCAACCCTCCTTCTATTACGCTCATGAACCTAATGATCTTTCGTAACTTCTCCCGCATCCTGCTCCATCTAATCCTAGTCCACTGTATACTACTCCTCCTCCCCGATATTCCTCCTCCTCTCCCAATACCGCCGCATCACCTCCACTTCCGCAGTCTCCTTCTCCGTTCCCCGTTCCTATTCCCACTAGACAATCTTCTGTAGTTAAACATCCACCGTTCATTTCAATCACACATGTAATGTCGTTTTAAGCGACGTGACTAATACTTGTCTTCATCTCCTCTTACACCTAATGTATTATCTTTCTCCGCTTTGTCTCATTCAAACCTACTTCTTTTAAGCAATTTTACCCTCATTCCCGAACCTACGTTTTTCCCAAGCATCATTACATCCTTGTTGGCGTAATGCAACGGCACAGGAATTTGCAGCCTTTACAGAAAATCAAACTTGGGATTTAGTCCCTCTCCCCCCGGTCACAAAGCACTACCCTCAAAACGTGGCTCTACAAGGTAAAATACAAAGCAGATGGTTCACTTGAAAGATACAAGGCTCGTTTAGTTATTGTGAGGTGACATTCAAAGACAATGGATAGTACTATACGTAAACCTATTCACCAAAGTGGTCAAAATGACCACCGTAAGGTGTTTCATCGTCGTTGCTATCAAAAGGGGATGGGATCTTTTTCGCTTAGATGTAAATAATGCCTTTCTATGGCACTTTACTGGTGAGGAAGTCTATACGAGAATACCGTCGGTTTGTTTCAAATCCTAAACTTGTTTGCAAATTAAACAAGTCACTTTATGGGTTGAAGCAAGCTTCTCGTCAATGGTATGCAAGGCTCACTGCAGCCCTTCAATTGAAAGGATATTCTCATTCTTTAAACGATTACTCACTCTTTTTTAAGCATTCTCCTGGTGGTGTTTGCATTCTTGTCATCTACGTTGATGATATTTTCATTACAGGGAATGACTTAACTGAACTGGCTGTTCTAAAGGAGTTTCTTCATCAGGAGTTTAAGATCAAAGACCTAGGTCTTGCTCACTATTTTCTTGGATTGGAATTACTCAGAGAAAAGCAAGGTTTGATAGTGACTCAAATGAAATTTACCTTTGATCTCCTATCCGAATTTGATTGTCTCCAAAAAGGTCGTTTCTTCTCCGATCGAACCATCTACAAAGCTCCAAGCCGATGTGGCGAGCTTCTCTCGCATCCCACCGTATATCGTCGTCTTGTTGGAAAGTTAAATTTTTTAACTCATACACGCCCCGATTTATCCTTTGCGGTTCAACACCTCGGTCAATATATGCAAATACCACGAATGCCTCATCTCCAAGTGCCATTATGCATTGTCTTTGGTATTTAATTGGAAACTCGGTCTTCGGTTTGTTGTTGGGTCGCTCTTCTTTTCGACTTGCAAGCTTATGGCGATTCGATCGGGGTTCACGCCCGAGACACATCGTTCAATCGGCGGATATTTCATCGCCTTTGGGGGTACTCCAATTTCATGGAAATCAAAGAAGCAACCTTGATTTCCTCTTATCTCAATAAACCGAGTACCGATCGACGCGCTGGGTAGTTCTTCGAGATCACATGGCTTGTTCGATTATTACCGTATCTTACTATTTCTCCTTCACTACCGGTACATCTTTTCACTCCGACTCCTCAAGCGGCGATTCATATAGCTTTAATCCCGTTTTCCACGAACGTACCTAAACATGTGGAGCTCGATTGTCACTTTCTTCGACAACAATTTCTTGCCGGACTTATCTCCTTACATTTTGTTCCTTTAATCTCCCAATTGGCCAATATTTTCACTAAACCGCTGCCTGCTCTCCCTCATCATCGATTACTTGGCAAGTTGGGGGTTTCTCCACACCCTTCCAACTTGAGCGGGGGTGTTGGATACGGTCTCGTGTTCATATCTCACGAAGACAAGAAATTCGTCATCCTTGTGCATATCGAAGTCAACATCCGTTCCATTCTCTCACTCGATTAATTTTACCACTATTGGGCCTTTTTGGTTCTCGGATTGTACCAAGATATAGAGAAAAAGGCCCAATTACTCTTGTTAGTACCCCACATAAACAAATATAGATATTTCCTCGCTTTTGGATTCATACACGTATATACATTCTAGTAGATTCCTATTTCTTGTACAAGGAATAAAAGTTAGTTATATGCCAAAAATTGTATAGATGTACCGGATTAGAATAGTACAACCTTATCTTCTTTTGCTTCGTATATATATTGGTACAGTGAATACAAAATCATAGACAGAAAATTTCTCCATATATTTCCTTGTTTTTCCTACACGAACACAAGTTCACTTGACAAATAACACTACACTAATGAACAGAAGCTGAAATAGGATGATTTATAGATATTATGGTTGGCAAGTGTTAGGTTGTTTACATACATTGATTGCTGCATTATTTACATGGAAACTAATTACATGCTATACTATCTACATCACGCGGGTATGACATTGCGTTCGTGTGTCGCTTTTCTTTGTAGGTCGGTTCGAGTAGTGTTCAAGAAAAGTACCCGTGGAGTTATTAATAGACGATTGTTAGTAAGTTTTCCAAAACAAAAAACAATATAAAACCAAAAACATTGATGCCACAGTAATTGCAGCTTGATGATACTCACTCATAGCATTGGTATAGTAAGAAAAATTTATTCACAAAAAAAAAAACCACCCAGAACATTCTCATTTTACGCAAACCATAAGCAGTTTTCAGCTATGAAGAGACTAACTTTTGAGCAAAAAAAAAAAAAAAAAGATACCCAGGGACAAAATTAGATTGAGAAAGACCAGTAAAAGACTTAGGCCTCATTTGTTTCCATTAAGATTAAGACGTCTGAATCTGAATACACATCTGAATGTTAAGATGTGTATTAAGATCTAGATATTTAAATCTAAATGCACATCTGAATATTAAGATATAGTATCTAGATCTGAATATTGAATGATTAAGACTGTTTGTTTTCAATAGCTAAATGTGCATGTGGAATTACACTATTTCATTAAAATATATAAAAATCTCATTTCAACAAATATTTTTTTTTATTATAGAAAATAATATTTTGAATATTTATATTTGATAAAAAGATTAAACTATCTGAAATGCAAATAAAATTTATATATCAATATAAAAAATTATTGTAACCTGGTTTTTTCAAGAACTCAACATAAGTTAATCTTTTAATAAAAAAATTATCAGAAAGTGGAACCCCCAAGGCCCCAACAGCGCTCATCTTCCATGGATCCCAAACTCATAAATTTCTATCACAGTACTAATCATCAACACTGAACCTCAAACACAAAAAACAAAGTTTCTTATCACCCATAAATTGGGCAAAAAGTTAATCTTTTTGTAACAGAAATATTTAACAATGATATATCTGCAAAAGACCTTAATCCCAGAAGGCAGTCTTTTTTTTTTTTTCCCCATAAGTGGGGCAACAGAGAAAACGCTGTTCGAAAATTGCAAAATTTCTTACGGCTAAAACAAGATTGGGCAGGTTTCCATCACAACATGGAGGATTAATTACTCACAGTGGATTTATCCAAAAAAAGAAGAAGTAACTTTTACTTTTATTGCACATGAATAATCATATTTGATCTTTCTGGTGCAAAATTAATTATGAACTGGGTTAAGATAAATAAGATTTTGCCGAGAAGAGAGGCGTCAAAATTTTGCTAAGAAGAGAAGTGCAGTAGCGGCGTGGAAGATTTTGTGAATAAGACATAATATTTTAATGAGTCTGAATGGTGTTAAGACTCTGCTGCAGATCTGATTCATTCAGACCCATTAAGAGGTTTTATAAGAAAATAAAACAAATGCACTTAATGGGCTGAATTTGAATAATTAAGATTCAGACCTTATAAACAAATGCACTTAATGGGCTAAATCTGAATGATTAAGATTCAGACCTCCATTAAGTGCAAACAAATGAGGCCTTAAAGACCAGTAAAAGACTTACTATAAATCAAGAATCAATATATGCAGGGGAAAAAAACAGAAAAAGAAGAGTGACAGTACCAGAAAACAAGGGTTTTTGAGAATTGAAGGAAAGAGAGTTGACACAGAAGGAAAATTTGGAATCTTTGCAATATATATATATATATATATATGGAAATTCTGTGTGTGTTTGGGTTTATAGGGACTCACAGCGAGGAATTAGCTGAAAAATATACCTCCGACACTTTTTTTGTTTTTGTTCTGTTTAAGGTAGCAATTACTAAATCGTACTCCAACTTGATCTATTGAGCTCACTGGAGGGATCATAAAAGTCAAGATCGTCACAATGGGAATATTTGGCAACTTTTGTTAGCTAACTATGAAGCATGTTGATCATTTTTAGATAACTATGAAGCTTGGACGAACGGAGCAAAGTAATTGCAATAATCTCAAAAAAAGATGTTTGCAAATTTATATAAATAAAAGTTTGAATTGTTGCGTCCATGGTATGAATCTGAAAATGAAAGCTAGTTCCTAGGATTAGAGATTTGAATTTTTATCCTTAGCTTGTTGGACAGAGTTGATTTTGCAGTATGATGGGCCTTCATGTCCAGGCTATAGTTTCTTTATGTTTTTCATAACAACTTACTTTGGTAATAAAAAGATTTAACTATCCAAAAAATTAAATTGATAATAAATAAATTATAAGATTGTTATAAAAAAGTTAAATAAAAAATAAATTTACTATTATAAATCACAAAAATATTACTGTATTGTTATTGTTATGAAATACTGAAGAGATGTTTATGAAACTATATCTAGATAAAAAGAAGTGTTTACTCCGTCTTAATTTATGCGACACTTTTCGCTTTTTGAAATTTACACTATGTGAACTTTGACTAATATTTTAGAATATATTTTTCATAATATTAATACAAGAAAATTTGTAATTTATAGTGGTTTTCACATAATTTTTAAATATCTCAGATTTTAATTTTAAGATATTGAGTAAACTGCATTTAATTTAACTTCAAAAATTAATTAAACTAACACTCAAAAAATAAAAAATATTACATAAATTGGGCCGAGGGAGTAACATGGGTTGTGATGGGATGGCTGGTATCCCTTTATCCTTAATCAGAGGACTCAGGTTCGGTCCTGAATGAAAAAAATCTTTGTTGGGAATGCTACCCTTAAAATTGGCCCTGCAACACGCGATTTCAGATATAATTGGACTCTAATACGAATACCTAACACCGAAAAAAAAAAAAAAAATCAAACCAGGAAAAAACAGAGCTACCTTTTTTAGTCGTCTACTATGCTTGACATCTATATTAGTGTCATATTGACAAAAAACACGTGGTATGGCAAAAAGCCAAAAACGCCGATCTGATGGGATTTGGGATTCAATATTCCTTATTAAAAAAATACACACAAACGTCACTGCATTAGATTAATCGAATGGGAGCCACTCAATATTGAAGTGGCGTGTTATGTGTTCTTTCATAGACGCCAAATTCAGCACCGTGTTCGTTTGATTGGTGAAATGGGATAGATAAAGATATTTTACGATTGAAATATTTAATGTGATTAGCTATTTTACTATTATATAAAATAGCTAATCTCACCATTTTATTACAAAATGATCATCGAGACTAATTAATAGTACTCATTACCAAATGCGGGATAATATACTTCCGTAAGATATCCCAACAGTGTTATTCCTTTATCTCATCAATCAAATAACCCACAAGTATTTTTCCATGTTATCATTTTTAACATGTAATTTCAATTTATGAGACATCGTTTGAATTTTAAAAGCTTATTTTTAAATTTTGATCATAAATTTAAAAGTAAATTTTTTACGAACTTTTATATAAAAGGTACTATAAATTACAAATAATTGATGATTCAAAAATTTTAAAAAAATATATAAAAAAATTGTTTGATTTTCAAAATCTAAGTGGTGTCATGTAAAACTGGGATGACGAGGAGAGTAGATTTATTATATCAATCCTCACAAATAAAATATTAAGAGTCAACTAAATTACTAAAATTTTCAAAATAAAGAAACTAATCCTTGAAAAAGACAACAGGTGAAAATTCTTGAGAAAAAGGGCCTATATATGGACGGATAATTCAAGAGGTAAATCCATTAGAATCAATAAAAGCCTCCCTCAATCCATTTGTTGAAAAATCATGTGTAATTTTCGCTTGACACTATTGTTTCATCTTCTTCTTACTTTGTTTCTACATGTACAAAGTCTTTCTCAGTATGGCTCAACTGTTGAGTTTCTTCCTGGTTTTGATGGTCCTCTTCCTTTTTATCTTGAGACCGGGTAAGTTATATTTTTGCAATTAGTGATAGATAAATTTTGTAGCTAAATAGCATAATTCGTTGCTAATCCTATTTTACGACTATCTAGGATAAGTTATAAAATAATTGTTAGCTAGGAGTCATATAGATGAAATATTTAGTTCCTTTTTTTTTTTTTTAGTTTATTGGCTCTAACCATCGGTGGAGCCAGAGTTTAAGTCACATGTTTGGCGGAACTCAATAACTTTAGTCTAGATATTGTATTTATCTTAAAAATTCATTTAATATGTATAAATTTTTAATATGGAACCTAGTAACTTAGAAAGGTCGTCGAGACTTGTAAACTCATAATCTTTTAACTTGTGGCTCCGCCTCTGACAATAACACTCATTTGTTCTCTTGTAAAATTCCAAGTTGAGATTTGTATAAAATCTAGTTTCCTTTTGAATTTTCATTTTCATTTGATCAAAGGATAATTGTTTTCTTATTTTAGTATTTTTCAGAACTTACTGATTACATACTAGTAAAACAAATTAGTTGAAGTGATCAATATATTTTGAATTTTTTAGATATATTGGAGTTGGAAAATCCGAGGAAGTGCAACTATTCTATTACTTCGTTAAATCAGAATCCGACCCGAGAAAAGATCCGCTCTTGTTATGGCTAACAGGAGGGCCTGGTTGCTCATCCTTTACGGGGTTGGCGTATGAAGTAGGTAAGTGTTAGATAAATTTAAGTTATATACATTGACGATGTAAAGATTTTTTACACTATTTGTCTACTTTAACCTGTGTGATAGTATGTTAGTTATGGCAACAGTAACTCACATTGAATATGTGCAACATACTTTCATAGTCTAGATGTTATCTTTATTCGAATGGTTATCGTTATTATTCATCTTTGAAAGAGCCAATTGATCAACGTATGCTGTCATTTTCATCCAATGTTTGACCTACAATCCTACTGTTTAGCCAGCTTTCAGAAGCTGCTTACTTTCAAATGTACTTTTTGTCAAATCTAGTTAAACTGTTTGTGTTTAACTTAAATCATTTGAGGAACGCTTTTGTTAGTATTACAGAAGCATTAAGTTTGATCAAACTTTCTAATTAGTGAATTAGTAGTAAATATTGTGGGTCCTATTCTAAACGAGTCTAGATATGTACCAACACAGTCAGAGGCATATCTAGCCTTGTAGTTTGGGGTTCAATTGAACCCCAAACTTTCGACACGAGTATAAATTTATGTGTAAAAAAATTACTGAAATTGTAATAAACAGTAGATATGAACCTATAACTTTAAAAATATAATTGGTTCAATACTAAAAATCTTAAAATTGAACCCATAGAGTTTAAATCTTGGATCCGCCTCTGCCAATACTGCTACTATATATGTGGAAAAGCTTGGTACAGTCAAATCTCTCTAGAACAGCCTCGTTTTGGATTTTTGTGGCTGCTATAGCAAAATGCTGTTATAGAGAACATATAATATAATATAACATAAAATGACAAATCGGCTCCAAAGAAAACTTGGTTGTTATAGTGATGTGTTATAGAGAGGTCTGATTGTATTATGTGCGAATCATATTTGAAGAAAATTGACTTCTGAATTCTCTATTTTAGGCCCATTGGCTTTTGGTCAAAAGGCATACAATGGAAGCCTACCGATTCTTGTTTCAAGTCCATATTCATGGACAAAGGTGATACGAAAGAGCTTCTTTTTTTCTTTACCAAAATGCATATATATTCGCAATTTCTCATGCACACTTCATGTTATCATGAAATCAATGTATTCCTTACATTTGTAGTTTGCAAGCGTATTGTTCCTGGAACAGCCTGTAAATACTGGGTTTTCATATGCAACAACTTCAGAGGCGTATATGTGTACTGATCTACAAGCGTGCGACCAGGTCTATGAATTTCTACGGAAGGTATTTGAGAACTATTCCAAGTTCATGAACTTAGATACATAGTATGAATTAGTAAACAGAGTTAATTCTGCATTTTCATGTATTCCTCAATAAACTCCTTCGTTTTCCATTGTTCATCGGAGAGGATATAGAATTTAAAATTGTAGAGCTCAACCGTTTAAGAACTAACTGTCTACTTTTTAAATTATACGTTCAGAATCTAATATTTGTTGAAACTTTAGTGAATTTCACATATACATCTATATTTTGTATCGAGAATATAAGGTTAAGTTGAACTCATTGAATGGTGCTCCATCAGCCTCCGTTCATGGGAGATTTGTAATTGAGTGATATGGACTAATTATTCAGGTTCATTTTACTGACCAGTGGATGTTCATAGTCCAATATTATAACAAATCCACCTTCTTGTTTGCAAAATAAAGTCCAGGTAGCTTCTCCATCGGTTTTATGCTTTGTGTATTGAAGCTATAGTTCTCCAAAATGATATAGAGTGGAAATTGAAAGGATAATGACAATAAACAGAGAAATAGGGAGAAAAAACAAAGCTAGACGGATGAATCATGAGAAAATGAAGACACTAATAATAAGTAGCAACCAAATATAACAGAGATGTATTGCTAACTAACTCGCGATTTATTTTGCAGTGGTTCATTAATCATCCGGAATTCATTTCGAACCCTTTCTATGTTTCTGGGGATTCATATTCAGGCATTACAGTTCCAGTTATTGTTCAACTAATATCAGATGGTAAGGGCCATTTAGTATCATCATATAATGAGGTTGTCGTCATTTTCATCATTCCATTACTCTTTAGTATATGCTTTGTTATTATAATTCCTTCTGGTTTAGCCATCCGATATCCGAAACCCATATTGGTCTGACTAATCCGAATTCATGCCCGACTAGGTCCACTAAGGGGGATACTCGGAGCCAAATTTATGCTTTAGATCGTATTATTGATTATTAGTTCTGCATATACGGAGTATTAGATAAAATATATAGAAAGCTACATTTTGTTTTTGCTTCTTCAAATCTGAATTTGTAGCATCACTTAGTTGAAGTGAAGATGTTCAAACAAAGTGTTTTAGATAAGATTATAACAAAGTGTTTTTTGTTATGAAAATGCAGGAAATGAAGCAGGCAAAGAGCCATTAATCAACCTTAAGGTTTTTTATTCCTATCCTTTCATTCAACATATATCTTGTGCACGGAAAAAATAGTGTTTTACAATTTGATGTTATATCCTTTCAGGGCTATTCACTTGGAAATCCAAAAACATTTCCTGAAGAAAGCAATTACCAAATTCCTTACTGTCATGGTATGGGGCTAATATCTGATGAACTTTTTGAGGTTAGTTCAATCTTCCTTCATGTATAAACTTTGTATCATATCAAAACAATTTGGCACAAAAGTAATAATTTGGACCTTTTTGTATCAGTCACTGAAAGAGACTTGCAAAGGCGAATACCGAAACATAGATCCTACCAATACACTATGTTCACAAAACTTAAAGATTTTCAAGAAGGTAAGGTTTTATTCCTTTTTGTGTGTATATATATTATTCGTTATATTTTGAATTGGCTCTAATTAAGCTAAGGTAATACCATAATGTTCATGTAATGCAACTTTGCAGCTTGTGAGTGGTATAAATGATCAGCAAATACTAGAGCCTTTCTGCGGAACAGACTCTGAAGTACACAAACCGCGTCAATTGACTGCTGGTGAAAGAAGATCTCTTGAAGAAGATTTGATCTTTCTAAAACATGATGACTTCATCTGTCACGAAAGTCATGTGAGCCTCTCAGCTATTACTTCAAAGAATGAATATTCAATAACTTAAAATCTTGGAGCCGCCTCTAAATAACAATATGGAGAAAGATCAAGTAAAATGCAATAATCTTAATGAATGGAAGAGCTGTATCGTGTTCTCTTTGATGAGTTTTTCAGGATAAAAAGATAAATGCAGGGTAAGTAAGTATATATACATATATGTTTTCGATTGTAGGTCGCCACACGCAAGCTCTCCAATTATTGGGCAAATGACCTGAGAGTTCAAGAGGCTCTCCATGTTAGAAAGGTATTTCAATTTATTCTATTTGTACTCCCTCTGTTCACTTTTACTTGTCCAGTATTGCAAAAATAGATTTTCACTTTTACTTGTCATTTTTAGCATATCAAGACAAGACAATTTCTTTTTTCCTGTTTTACCCATAATATTAAATACTCACTTCAAATTATTTTTCAAATTCAATAAAAATATGCACCAATCAATATGAGTACATTGGAAAATTATGCACTTCATTTATTATTTCTTAAGGGGTGTGCATAGTCAAAAAGTAGACAAGTAAAAGTGAACGGAGGGAGTACTTGTGTAGTTACAAGTAAATGTTGCTTAGCATTATGGTGCAAGATATTAAAAGATTTTTTCCTTTCTTTTCTGTGCTTCTTTGATTAGGGAACTATAAGAAGACCATGGGCGAGATGTAGGCAAAGTATCGGAGGTACAACTTACACAATAACTTTCATGAATAGTATACCTTACCATGTAAACCTTAGTTCGAAAGGTTATCGATCACTTATATACAGGTTTGATACTTTCACGCTATGGTTCTCTGAGTTGTGTTTTAAGCACAAGATTTAGCTGAAGTTACTATATAGCATATACATAACAATTTTTTGTTTTGTTTGAGCAGTGGCGATCATGACATGGTTGTTCCTTTCCAATCGACACAAACATGGATAAAATATCTAAATTATTCTATTATTGATGATTGGCGTCCATGGACTATTGACGGACAAGTTGCAGGGTATGATTCTTCAAATTTTACTTCTCTGGATTTTCGTTCTAATTGGATAGACGATATGATTGTTATGAAATTCTAAATTATACAGTTTTGATTTGCAGTTACACGAGGTCTTTCTCTAATCATATGACATTTGCAACAGTAAAGGTAAGAGTTTTGTACTCATGTATTTTTGTAAAAGTGTCTTCAATCTCAATAGTAAAATTATATTATGCTCACATTTTTCAAATGTTTTTGTTATTCTTTTTTTTTTTTTTTCATTAGGGAGCAGGACACACAGCTCCCGAGTACAAACGTGAAGAGAGCTTTCATATGTTTAAAAGATGGATAGCTCAACAACCTTTGTAAATTTCTTAGTTAATTAGTTTAATATTTATTTCTCTGAATTACCATGAAAATATTACCTTTCTAGACGTAGAAGGTCGCACAAAACTAGGAAAAGTTGTTGAATTGTCTCTTCACACGCATAATCAATTGTTTAGCTACTCATGTAAAGCAGAATAATATCTCAAACAATAGTGTAATTGAAGCATCGTAAAAGTGATAATATGTTTATAATGGTTACTTCATGTAGTTAAATGAATGCTTGTGGTCCTGCGCCAACTTAAAATATTTGAATTAATGGTGAGCAAATCAAGCACGAAGTTTTTTGTACCTGAATTTCTATTAGACCTTTAGTTGAGCAACAAAATATGAAGAGTTAATTTGTTATTGTGTCGGGTGTATAGAACATAAAGTCATATATATATATATATATATATATATATATATATAATAAGTTATGTGCACTATAGTGTAATGAATCTTTTATACCATTAGTGTAATTTACATGTTCCTTCATCCGTTCACTTTTACTTGTCCACTACATTAAAAATATACTTTCTCTTTTACTTGTCATTTTTAACACATCAAGAAAAAAAAAATCATATTTTACCCTTATTAATTACGTATTCCCCAAATCATTTCTCAGAACCTAAGACTAAACATCAATTAATATGGGCATTGTGGCAAAATACTCATATTAATTACTCCCTCTGTTTCGATCTCTACGTAGGACACTTTCATTTTTAGTCTATCCCAAAAAGAATGTGACATTTTCATATTTAGAAACAATTTAACTTTATGAGATAATTTACAACCATATAAATATTCAAGGATTGTTTTGGACCACAAATTTTTAAGTGTCTTCTTTTCTTTCTTAAATTTCGTAGCTAGTCAAATGATTCCACATAATTGGGACAGAGGAAGTATTGTTTCCAAACTGGACGAAGTAAAACTGTCAAACCTCCTTTTGCAGGCTTCACCAGATGATGTTTTCATTAAATCAATGGGCATTGAAAACTGATCCATTGAACGACAATATTTAATCGAGAGAGAGAACCTAAGCGTCATACCACTATTTTCGAGATTTAGATGGAAGATCAAGCACCAACATATATGTGACAATGAAAACGCTCTCTAGTGCTAATTAATACAACTCAAAATCTTCTTATATATATATATACTAGTTATGTGAGGCGTCTGGCGGGGCCTACCAAACTCAAGATATAAAAGCGATATATTTTAACTAAACAAATATAATTTGTGTTAGTACAAGTGTACAATAACAACAACAACAACCATATACCCATTGTAGTCCCACAAGTGGGTAGTTATATAAAAGCAAAATTTTCATTCCACTCCTTTAATATTTTAACTTCCATTTTGATGAAATTATTTAATTCAAATCAAATTTGGAACCATAATTTGACATTATAACTTATGTATCCTAATTTTCTGAAGTTATTTAATTCTAAATAAATAATCTATACATAGTTAATGAACTTTTAAGACAAATACATAATTTAACTTGTTCAGCAGATGGAGCTGCTCCTCTCTTAATTAGGGATTAGGGATTCGAACATGGATATGGAAAAAAATCTTTGGAGGAAGCGCTCCCTCGAATAGGCGCGATGCAGTGCGAATTATCTGGATTAATTGGCTCAAAATGCGGATATCGAGCACCAATCAGAAAATCAAAGAACGTGAAAAATGAGGTAGGAGGTTCGATAGATTTTGAAAAGTAGACTTTAAAAACAAAAACAAAAAAATTGACATAAATAAATAAGATTAGGACCTAAAAGTAATTAATTAAAAAGTTTTAAAAAAAAATTGAAAATTATTGTGAGGATTTACAAAAGTCCCTGGCTCGATACTTTTGAAAAGTAGACTTTAAAAACAAAAAACAAAAAAATTGACTTAAATAAATAAAATTAGGACATAAAAATAATTAATGAAAAAGTTTTTAAAATTTTGGGAAATTATTGTGAGGACTACAAAAGTCCTCACATTCCCTCTTATATATAATAGTAATATTAATTTGATCTTCCAAGTCCTATAATTCACAAACGAGAAAACATGGATATGATCAAAGGTGGCCCAGTGGGAGGAGCGTTTGGAACCATTTGGGATGAAAAAAGGGACATGACCAAGTTGCTGGGGTATATGTTTACTATGGTCAAAACAAAGTTTATCCACTTCAGTTCTTGTACTATGAGAATTGTTCTATCAAACAAAATAGGCGGTGTTAATGAATGTGATAATTTTCATGCAGTTGTCTTCGATTATCCATCAGAATTTCTTACTTTGATGGGTGGTTCGCAAAAAACTGTCATGCGTCCAATGGCAGCTCGAGTAAACTTGTTGCCATCATCAGTTTTGACATCTATAAAATTTGGCACTAACAAAGGTGCATATGGACCATTTGGTAGTTGTAATAACCAGCCTTCAACTGATGGACAAGACTTCAACTTTGGAAGAGGTTTATTTGGGGGTTTTCATGACAGCACGAATTATGATGGCGTTGCGAGCTCCAAGACCAATCTGAAAGATCCTTAAGTTTTGATGAAAAGAAAAAAGAAGATTAATTCAAGATTACATTCTTATTTTACTATATGCTTATTTGGATTTATGTGGTGCTTGGTTATTATGTAAGGTAATGTTTCTTGTTTTCTATTGAAAAAGGGATAAGGTGGAGAAGCCTCGTTTCATCTATATATGGTAGATCATCTTCCTTTTTCATTGTTAAATGCCTTTATGTTTCCATAAAAGCTTTTTTCAAGATCGTTCAATTTAACTAAATTGGTTTCAATTGCATTTATAATTTATAGATCTTATAACTTTGATGGTGTAAAAGAATTTTTACAATTGTTTAGCTTTGTTAGAATAATATCTCAAATAGTATAGAAACATTGAAAAATGATAGTATTAGTAGTAGTAATATTATACTTATATTGGTTAGTTGATGTACTTGAATGTTTGTGGCCCTGACCCAACTTTAAACATTTGAAATGTGGATCAAAAGTGATCAAACATAGATCTTTTTGTACTACCTATAGGAACTTTAGTTGGATTTGGCCCAAATAATTTCATAACATGCACAATTAATTGCAGCTGCAGTACTGCTGTAATGGTTTTTTTAAAGCTATTGAATTGAAACTATTTCATCTCTTTGGTTCCAGTTTAAGCCTTTGTTGTGACAAGCATCATTTACATGACATGAAATGTAAAAGCTCAAGACAGGATGAGCAACAGTTTCTTGAGTTAACCGTAACATTTTAATTGCATTCTGACGAGATTTAGGCCTCATTTGTCTGTACTTAATAGAGGTCTGAATCTGAATGGTTCAGATTTCAGTCCATTAAGTGCATTTGTTTTTGTTAAATATCTAGCCACTTAATACCTCTTAGGTCTGATTCGGTCAGAGCCTGAAAATCATTCAGACCTATGCTTGCTCTTTTATTTTTTAATGTTAAATTTTACTATTAAGCTTTTTCTTCTTCTCTAATTTTATCTCCCCGTAGAAACCCAAATCATTCATGGTTATGGATTTCTAGCTCTGCCTCTTAATTCTTCTCATCTCTCTTGTCTGTTGTCGGACTAATGGAAATAATAAACTATAATTCAACCTCCAAAACAAAGCAAGCAAAAAACAATCTCCATTGTTGACCATGCTTCTTCCCAATCATCACTCCTCTACTGGCCTAAGATAATATAATTGAAATTCATTGCTAGAAAAATTACCAATGACATAACCAAATATCAATACATGGATAACAACCACGAATAAGGTCTAGAAAAACCCACCCACCACCATCATGACAGTGGTGATCTTTTATTGAGTTGTGAGGGCAAAAATGGTGGGTCTCTTAGTGAGAGTAGGTGGTGGAATGAATCTTGGGAATTGAGAAAATAAACAAAATTAGAAATTGTATTAATTTCTTCTTTTTCGTCTTTGAACTTTGAGTTTAGAGAAGGATTTTGAAGATAGTTCAAAGCTCTTTTTTTAAATTATGTTAATTACTCCTCTCTCCCAAATTATGTGTGGTCTTTCGTATTTTAAGAGTCAAACCAAGTTTTGTTTGGATTGCAAACTTTTATATGTCTTTTAAATATTTTGAATTGTTAATCATTGTAACGTATAGTATTTCTTACGTAATTTTTAAATATGCAAATTTTATTTTAAAAATTTAGAGATTCTATGTTAATTTGCAGTCAAAATTAAGAAATTGGACTATCAAAATTCGAACTATACCACATAAATTGGGACGCAAATAGTAATAATTTGGAATACAATGAAATTATATTCATTCAAATGTTAAAAACAAACAATCTTAATTATGTAATATTCAAATGTAGAGATAACATCTTAATCATTCAAATGTGCATTCAGATTCAGACGTTTTAATCTTAATGAAAACAAATGCAGCCTTACTCCAGCATAATAATAGTTATATATGTCATAATGCATTCACCTAAGTTGTCCATATGATCAAAGGATAAAATTTGAACTTCAGATCACAAATCTGAAGTTAGACTATACCCGAACTTTAAATATTAAATAATAATTTATTTATTTTTAAATTGATGATATTTTAAATGATATCTTTAAAATTGTTATTTGTCGCTTCACCCTAGTTACTGTGTGGACCAAATGATTTAAAAGGAATCCAATTATTTTTTTTAACAGAAAAGGGTTAAAGTGCCCTTAACGTATTAGAAACGACTAAAAAATACCCTAATTACACCTATGGATCAAATTTGTCCCAAACATTTTTTATAGACTTAAAATTGCATCCTGATTAACAACACAATTATGTGACATTTAATTAAAATTTTAATTAAACATGTGACATTTTTTTTTATCATGTTATCCTTTTCTTCTCTTTCAGAGTCGAAATGGTCTAGGACTTATTGACTAACCCTTGGACCAAAAAAAAAAAAATATAATAAGGAAAAAATATGTGATATAATGACTTGAGCACATTAATTACCCGTTTTAGCAATCATTTTAAATTATTACTATATGAATAGCTAGATTTTTCATTTTATAGCAGATTTTAACTATATATATGTACGTATTATGTGTTTAAAAAAATTATTGGTATATTTTGAAAACTCATTAATATCGCCATAATTTGTTATTAGAGGTATAAATAGTGCTATTTATGAAAATTCCCTAAAAAAAAAAAAAAAAAAGACTAACCCGTTTATATACCGGGTTGACCCTCAAAAGCCCGATATAGTAATTAATTCACGTAAGCTTTAAACCCTCGTTCTGTTCGTAAACCTAGCCCTCTTTTTGGCATCGCCTACATTACACACATTTTGTGCACATGTAACCCTCTTCTTCATAGCTGCTTCACTTCTTCTCTAAGTAAAAAGAGTATTTTTCGAGAAGGTTCTAGAAGATGCTGGAAGTTTATAGAAGCAGCTCAGTTGACTGGAAGCCATCGCCTGTTGTAGCGTTAGCTACTAGCGTCGATGAATCTCAAGTTGCTGCTGCCAGAGAAGATGGAACGGTTGAGATTTGGCTTGTTTCACCTGGCTCCGTTGGATGGCACTCTCAACTTGTACGTATATATATATACTTAGTTTTTTTTTTTTAAATTTAAAATATCATAGAATGTGATGAATTGGAATGAAATGGATCAAAATAGATGGCGATGGTTCATATAGTATTGCAATTAACGCGATTGAGTACATTATGTTAATGCAAACTATACGAATACATATTTGTTCCCTTTTTTGGATTTAAAATATCTTAGAATGTGCTCACGTACTGGATTTAAAGGGAGCAAAATAGATACCGATGATTCATATAGTCGTAGGAACTAGCTTGAGATTGAGATGTTGGTTCAACTTGTACGAATATATATTTGTTCCATTTTTTTATTTATTTAAAATATCTTAGAATGCTCACGTACTGTGTGTATTTGGAATCAAATGGATTTATGGAGCAAAATAGATAGTGATGATTCATATAATCGACCTCAACCGGCTAGGGATTGAGATGTTTCTGGTATCAGAATTGGAATTAGTGTGTTGTTAAAGTGATTGAGTTTTTTTTTTTTTTTTTTTTTTTTTTTTGTGTTGTGTTTAGGTAATACATGGAAATCCTAATTCCAGGGTTTCCTCGTTAGCTTGGTGTCAGTCGGGGTCGAGAAGGTCGCCTGCAGGTCGGTTATTTTCATCCAGCATTGATGGATCAGTTTACGAGTGGGATCTTTTCGATTTGACTCAGAAGGTACGTCTACAAACTTTAGCAACATCTGTTATTGTTGTTGCTGTCCTCTTTTACAAACTAACTTGAGTGGCATTGCAATTCTTTTCTTACTTGGTACTTCCTGGTTCTTAGAAAATAAAGCAAACTCTAGCAAGTGAATTAGTCTGATAAGTGCATGGATGTATTGATTGACCGAATCAGAGGAACTATCTATGCAAAACTATACTCGTTTTAGGGTGGCTGGTGTGTGATATGATGAGTGATTTCTGGTCCTTAAAAAGTATACATTATTTAGCAGTGGAATGAAATGGATCTGAATGGTATAGAGGATTCATGTAACAACAACATACCCAGTTAAATCCCACAAAGTGGGGTCTCCCATGGGGAGGGTAGAGTGTACGCAAACCTTACCCTACCTTGGGAGGTAGAGAGGCTGTTTCCAGTAGAACCTGGGCACAAGACCAAGCAATTCAAAGCAGTATAAAAAGCATGGCAAGATACAATAGAAAGGAGGATAAAGCTGGCTTAAAAAAGGAGCCGTAACTACCACACAATAATACGATAATCAACATACAGGAGACAACAAATAATAACAGAAATCGAAAGGCAAGGAACTACAAGAATAATACTACGAATACTAGTATGAAAGAATAAGTAGGGCAACACTCAACTACTTACTAACCTTGTACCCTAATTTGTGTCCTACATAACCCCCTATCTAAGGTCATGTCCTCGGCATGTTGGACCTACGCCATGTCCTGACTAATCACCTCTTCCCGATACTTTGTCGGCCTACCTCCGCCTCTGCTGAAACCGTCCATAGCCAAACTCTCACAGAGATTTGAAATTGAGATATGGTTGGTTGATGTATGAGTGGATGGAAATACAATCAACAAGATAAATTTCTCGACTGCTCTTTTGGTTAACATAGAAAATTTAGGCAAAATCGAACTACCACATAAAAGGAACTTGACATTTTGTCCCGGTGATTGACATTATCCAAAATTATATGATCTTATTTATTTCCTCTCCTCTACCAATATTCTACATTTTTTAACTGTATAAAATAGTCGATTTCCTTCAAACTGTTGGTGAAAAAGCTGGGTATGTTGTTGTTGTTGTTGTGTTTGTGAGAAGGTATTTTTAGCTTCCATTTTATGGTGTTAAGAGACTCAAACAGATGAAATCCTCTATAATATTTTCCCTTAATAAACATCTAAATTTAGCGGAACATAGTCACAAATGGCAAGTACTTTTGGTAAAAGCTCATGAGCTGCATAATGTTATAATCTATTGTTATTAGCTGTAATTGTCTTAGATACTGTGTTGTTCAGCGTCTCACATGGAATTGGCATAAAAAATACAGTCTTTATGGCTGTGTGATGGGGGATTTTGGGTCTTCCCAGATCAAAGTACTTCAAGATCCGTCCATTTTCCTACCTGTAGTTTTGGATTGGTTTTGACAAATCGAGTAATGTTGTTGTTTCTATGGTTACTTGCAGGCTGTGCTAGATTCTATTGGTGTTTCAATTTGGCAGATGGCTGTGGAGCCATTCAGTATTTCACAGCTTCATCAAAATCATCCAAAGCAGTATGAGAATGGCCATGTTAATCATACAAGTGGTACTAGTAGCGACAACGAGAGCAGTGAAGGTGAAGAGGATGATGACTCAGTTGTTATTCATGTAGATGATGTTACTGAAAATGGTCGAATTGCATTTGCTTGTGACGATGGCTGTGTACGAATCTACACTGTTTCGGATGAGAAGAATTTGTCTTACAAAAGATCGTTGCCTCGGGTCAGCGGTGAGAAAGCTGCCCCTAAGAGTCAAAGCACAGATATCTGATGGTTGCTTTGGGAATTTCATAGTTACTTTTTGGATAATTGCAGGGCGTACATTGAGTGTCACTTGGAGTTCTGATGCAAAGAGGATATTTTCTGGTAGTAGCGACGGGTATGTTCTATTTTAAACTTAACCATGTGCTGTACATTTACTTGTTGATTTATGATGAAAACTGAATTGAGGCATAACGGCGAGGAAGCAGAACTGTCTATTCTTCATGGTGTCCACTGTGAAAATTCTGAGTAGGGATTGTTTCTTTGCAGGTTTATAAGATGCTGGGATGCCAAGTTTGCGCATGAAATCTACAGGATAACAGTGGGTCTTGGAGGTTTGGGTAGTGGATCGGAACTATGCATATGGTCATTACTTGCATTGAGGTGAAGATCACATTGGCAATCCTTCCCTTAAAAGTTTTGGAAAGAAAGAAAATTCATTATTTTCCCATCTTTTTGTGTTTTCTAAGATTTTCCATTTCCATATTGCTTCTAACTTCATATTTGTGTTTGCAGATGTGGTACCCTGGTTAGTGCAGATAGTAGTGGGAGTGTTCAGTTCTGGGACTCCCAGCATGGAACTCTTTTGCAGTCACATTCCAGTCATAAGGGTGACGTGAATGCTTTAGCAGCATCTCGCAGCCACAGTAGGGTGTTTTCTGCTGGTTCTGACGGTCAGGTGCATAAACACCACTCTGTAGCCGAAGAAAATTCTCCATTGGAGTGCATGTCATTTGTGCTCAATCCACTAGGATCTCACTGAGCTCATACTTGTTTACCAAGATATTGATGAGCTGACTGATAATATACAAATGAGGTCCCATGTTTATGCATTTCGTAAGAAATGCTATCTTTATTGTTGAAACTAGCAAGGGTGTCAGCCAAAAGTTTGAGCCATGAAAAACACTTTAGGGATTAAGTGTTTTAGTATAAGTAGAAGTAATATAGAATATAGGGAAAAGGTGCAAATATATCCCTCAACTTTGCGATTTAGAGCAGATATACCTCTCGTTAAAAAAGTGGTGCATATATACCCCTGCCGTTATACAAATGGTTTAAATATACCCTTGCCGTTACAGAAATGTTGCAAATATACCCTTTTCGCTATCAGAATTTAATTTTTTTGAAAAATCATTTAGCTTATTTTTTAATTAAGAAAATGTCACGTTGCTTTTAAAAAAAAATAAGTCTATCCATTTTTTTTGAAGGCATGAGGCAATTTTTTTTTTTCTTCTAGTGGATTGTCTCATTTGTTTTAAAAAAATATCTCATTGGCTTTAAAAAAAAATAAGTCTACCCATTTTTTTAAATGAACCAGACCCCACCCACTAGGAATTTTTTTTAACCACGTGGCTTTAAAAACAAAAGTCTACTTAAAAAAAAATAGGTAAACTTATTTTTTTAAATCCATGTGGCATTTTTTTCATTGAAAAACAAGCTAAATGATTTTTTAAAAAAATTTTGTCAGCGAAAAGGGTATATTTGCACATTTGTCTAACGGCAGGGGTATATATGCACCACCTTTTTAACGAGGAGAATATATGTATTTCCAGTTTAGCCAACATACAGAAAGTGAAGTTGAGGTGCAGTTAGGCAGTACTGCGGTACTTAAATGCAGAGAATTCAAATATCTAGACCTCTATGCTTGTCCCAAATTACTAGTTACGTAAATTTTGCAGGGACCTAGTATATACTTGTCCGAAGTGTATCTAATACCACCTTGAGATCTCATGTGACATAGGGTACTACGTGTAAAAGTGAGAAGCGCAAAAAATCAACTAGGGCCTTAGGGCTTAAGCGCAAAAAGGAAGCTCACGCCTCACAATTTTAGAACAATATCAAAATGAACATTGCGCGATTATACTTAAAATAGCTAAGTAAACAAGAAGTCAACAAAAATGATATCTATTGGCAAATCTTTCTAGATGCTTGTTATGATTTCTTGCTCTATCTTCACTCAAATCAGATTTGCTTGCATAGTGCAGGAAAGAGATGATTGTTAAGATTTTTTGCTTTCTTTTCCATTCATATCTTCTAGTATATCAAAAGTGAAGAACGATTATTGTTTTTAAGGATTCAAAGAGGAGCTCTTGGTTTTAGAATCTAGGGAAGGTTGACAATTGAATTAATGGTAGGATAGGCCTGAGAAAGGCAGGAAATTGATGATAAGGGAAATAATGTGACGGAAGAGCTGGGAATTGATGATAAGGGAAATGGCGTGATAGAAGAGAAACAGAGGCTATGCATCTGCCAACGTGTGCGAAAGAGAACTAGTAGAGACTACTAAGTGGGTGAGATGGACTGGGCTTTAGTGGGTCTGTAAGCAAGGTCTGAGGAAATTGCTAGAGAGTGGGGAATGGTGACAGCAGTGCTTTGAGATGCTGCAGTTTTAATAAAAAGATTAAATGGTTTGTGAATAGAAAAAGATAATATGTCTTAAGCTTTTGTAATTGTTAGTTGCTTAAGTTGTAGTACACGGGTTGGATAGTGTCTAAAGAAAAAAAAAATGCTTTAGAACATTTGATTACCGTTGCTCCATATTTCCAGTACAAGCGCTCTTTGTGTTTTGTTATTTCATTTTTTTCATTACTTGGAGTTGCGCGTAAAATTTCACTTTCTTTTTTATTTTTTGCTATCAGTTTTTTTTTTCTTTCTATAAATTGTTTAAGGTAAATGAAAGTGAAAGCACAAGGCAAAGAGTTGACCACTGAATAAAACTGGGGGTTTCTGCTTTGTTACCAGAAATATCTCTGTAATCTTTTTTGATTTTATTTGAGATTTTTCAGCTATAATTGTTTAGAGAACTCAATTTAAGCTTGCTTATATATCTGCTAATGATTTGCTACTGCTTTTAGGTTATACTATATAAGCTCTCAGCCAATGAGGTTGGGTCTCATGATGGAGACATTTCTTCTGTAGTCATGAAGAAATGGGTTTATGTTGGTTATGTGAGGGCCCATACACATGATGTGAGGGCCTTGGCAGTTGCTGTACCCATCGCTCATGAAGGTCAGTTATTTAGTTGTGCCTGTCGTTCACTGACAGTGATGTTAAAATTTTGGTTCTGTTTTAATTTTGGACTTAAGATATCCCTTTCTTTTTTGGGTTTGTTATACTTATTGTTTAGCTTTCTTCTCTTTATCAGAGCCCATAATCGAACAAAAGGCAAAGAAGCATCGTTCTAGGGAGAAGCCCCTTGAGTTTAGTTACCATAAATGGGCACATTTGGGTGTGCCGATGCTTATCTCAGGTGGTGATGACACTAAACTTTTTGCATACTCTGCAAGGGAATTCACCAAATTTTCTCCACACGACATTTGTTCTTCACCCCAGAGGCCACCCATACAACTTGCAGTAAATACAATTTCCAGTCAGGCGTCTTTACTGTTAGTCCAGGCTTCGTACTGGATAGATATTTTTTGTGTTCGTGTAAAAAATGGGGTTGTGTCTGACAGCTGTGGCCCAGCTGGTGGAGCTGCAAGAACAGATCTAGTGGCTCGTGTTAAGTGCAAAACTTCAAGGAAGATCACATGCAGTGCAATTTCTCCTTCAGGTGTACTATTTGCTTATTCTGACCATGTAAGACCCTGCCTTTTTGAACTTAAGAAGAGTGGTGCTGGCAAGAGTGCATGGACTGTAAGCCGAAGGCAGCTCCCTTTGGGACTTCCATTTGCCCATTCAATGGTTTTCAGTGCAGATTCTTCTCGGATGATGATAGCGGGGTGTGACAGAAGGATCTATGTGAGTAAATCTGTCTTCCAATTTATCTTCTATAGTTTTACACGATAATGTTTTTCACCTTTAAAGTGAGGGTCAATGTATGTTTTATGTTACAATCAATGTTTTATGTTACAATCGCTTCTGAGCAGTGCGTACATGACAGCTTTTCTGAGGGTTACTCTGAATTTATTAAGGAGTTTGTAGGTGGTAAGGTTCTTACTAATGACGAAACTTTTTAATCAGGAATCATCTTTAGAACTACACCAACTTAAAGAACTACATTAGAGTTTCTCCCATTCACATATTTTATGTCAACCAGTCTCTATTTACGTGCACGACACGTATATCCCATAATAATTAGTGCAAAATCTGTATCCAGAGCAACATTGTTTTGTGTTAGTCTTATTAAAATTAAAATTATACTGTTAAAAAAAATCTTATTAAAATTAATGTATTTTGAAGTGTTGTTTTTTTTGAATAAGTGTTACTTGTTCCTAATGCATGAAAACTAGAATACAAACTTCATCTATGTAAGGTGGCATGGGATAGCTGTCGCAGCGTGAAAGTAGTCTATAAGTATGATGAATCCTCTGATGTGGAATTAATATAAATGATTTATTGCTGACCCATGAAGTGTAGTAAATTGATAGATTAGTTGAATTGATATCTATACGATGTACATGTATAGGTTCTTTTACTTCATCTTAAAAAAAAAAAATGATGTACATGTATCGAACATCATTCAATATGTTTATATTTATTGGTTATCAAAAAAAGTGAGTATTGAATCTGATGCAACTTTAATTTGTTGCATCATGTGAAGGAAGTTGAGAACTTTCTTCAAGAAGAAAAATTTCATCATATTTTATCTCCCTCCTCTCCCCCACCCACCAAAAATAAAAATAGGAGAAGAAATTGTTTCTCTAGTACGTAAACTCGTATCTATTGAGTTTCAGTGAGATGGTCACTAACTTTCTCCTGCTAGTGAATTTGAACCAGTGTTGAGAAAAGTGTTTGCTCTGTCGCGTAAAGTGACACAGCGGAGCGACGCGAGATGGCCTCACTTCGACATGTCGAAGGTGCAATATCACTGAAGCTTTCGCTTCCAGTGACGAGCTGACCAAGCAACAAGTGATCGCTTTGTTGCTTCTGACTTCTTACCATTAAAAGGGAATAAAGAAACAAAAAGCCAGACAATTACCCAGCTAATTCAGAATTCGTGCGCCGACACTTCTCGCATGAATCTGATCTAGCAGCAGGTGCTTCTTTCTCCTCCTCTTCTACTGTTTCTTCTTTGAAGTTTCACTGCTACAGAACCTGTAACCCTGCGTTAGGGCTCTGACGAATAAGTGCAGAAGCTTTGCATCACTTCTCCCTCGAGTCTTCGCTGCACAGGTGAAGAACCCAGAAAGGCTTTGAAGCTTGTTCTTCTTCTTCGTCTTGCAACACTACTATCTTTCGATTGTTTTAATTGTTTTCACTCTGTTTACTTGAATAGAGTATGTGAAGAAGGCTTTACTATAAAAAGCCAATTACTTTGTCAAGTGAATTAATTAATGGCAAATTGTTTTTGTATTTTTCCCTTTTTTAATACTGCTGTGAAAATGGTATGGTTTTAGCAATCCGTGCCTGCATTCTACTCCCTTTTCTTATAAATTTATAGCAATAAACGATCATGAGGTGTATGATTCTGTTTGGCGGGGTTAAAATTGAGGAATAGGATTACGGTCAAATGGTAATAATTAATCTTAGCCTATTAGCTTGTGAACTTTGTTTGAATTCATTCCATTTTTCTTTTTATAAAGTTGATTATGCTTCTTCGGTGTGTGACGGTTATGTGAGAACTTGTATAGTATGCGCTTGTTAAGTTTTGCTCTTTTATTTATGATGATTTCCTGATTATTTATGCGTATTATGCAACTTTGGTACTTCTTCAAAAAATGTGGTTTCTCGCGCGTCACTTCTCTCATAATTATTGCTGAAAGCCCCCATGGCGTCTTTTGCGCTTTTCATAGTTGAAAACACTAAGTTGAACCAACTAATTTCTCCCAGTGAAAATGGTCCATCTCGCCTAAACATGTTTTTTTTAAGGGAGGACAAGTGGGACTACTTTTTCCTACTACCGTGTGGTAGAATAATGGAAAAATAGCAACACATGCGTCCTTTTGAATTGTACCTCTTACTTTGTCATCTGTCTCCCCTGCCCCAGCAGACTCACCACTGCCAATGTAGATCACAATTCACAGGGGAGATGTGGAGGAGTTGGTGGAAGGTTAGAGAACATCAAGGAGAATGTGAAATATTGAGCAGGTGATTGAGGAGAAAAAGAGGCTTGAGGGAGTTGAAGAGATTGCCAGTTTGGGTTTGTGGGGGGCGGGGGGTGGGTGGGCCAATGACAACGGAGGAGAGAGTTGGGCTGTAACTGGTGTGAGAGGGATTATGGACCTTGTTGCTTAAGGACAGTGCAGCGTGGAGACAACAGTGAATGGACAATAAAAAGTATCAATCTTATGATGAAGTGTGGTAGTACTTGAGGTATAATTGTGATGTTTTCGTGAATGCATATGGTCTCTTACACTTGTCTTCTCTTCTAGGTGGTTGATGCTGTAAGCTTGGAACTAGTTCATGTTTTTACACCTCGTCGTAAAGAGCACTATGAAGAACTGCCACCAAAAGAACCTCCCATTACGAGAATGTTTACTAGTGCAGATGGGCAATGGTTAGCTGCTGTCAACTGCTATGGAGATGTATATATATTTAATCTAGAGATACAGAGGTACTGGACCTTCTCTTGGCATATATCAAGTATCTGATCTCTCCTCAATTTCCCCATTGTGGTTATCTTGTTTTTTCTTCCATAAACTTATAGGTTTACTATATGGCCTATAGAAATTTTTGTAGAGAGTCAAAATTCTTCAGTCGTGTTCTTGCGCATTGAAATTTCGTAATACATCATTTCCCGCGTTGCACGTTTATCTTTTGAATAGAACTCTCATTTTCCACTTGATATCTTTACCTGTCATGTCAGTTCAATATCTTTGTGGGACCTTCATTTTGTATTTCCTTTTCGGCTCTGACTGAATTTTATTGTGTAACAGGCAACATTGGTTTATTTCAAGGTTGAATGGCTCTTCCGTTACAGCAGGTGGCTTTACTCCTAGAAATAGCAATGTGCTCATAGTATCCACATCTTCGAACCAGGTATATGCCTTTGATGTTGAAGCTAAACAACTAGGAGAATGGTCCAACCGGAATACATTCTCCCTGCCGAGAAGATTTCAAGAATTTCCTGGAGAAGTGATTGGGCTTTCTTTTGCTCCTTCTACTAATTCATCATCCGTCATAGTCTACAGTTCAAGGTGTGCCTTTTGCAATTTTTGCCAAAGTTGTTTTTGAGTTTTTGTTATTCTTGGTCTTCTGCTGTCTTGTCTAGTTGAATTCTTTTGGTGATAAGCTGTTTTAATGTTCATTAGTTTATACTGGCCTTTACTAGACAGTGTCCTATTAGGATATGAGTGTCTTTTAGAGAATGGTGAACAACATAAAACGCGGGTTGGCCTCCTAATTTGGGCTAAGTAATAAACAAATGGACTTACTTAGCAGGCTTGTAATTTTATATGTTTGGATAAAAAGATTTTGCTTTTGATGCATCGAGGCACATAAGCACACATCAGAAGTAGGCAGCACGTGTGATGTGCTGGAGATTGCCACGATTCGATCATTATAGCTGAGAGAATGTTTAAAGCAATTTACTAGCTGAAAGTTCTCTTTTCTTTTTTGGCTGTGTTAAGAAATCTAATTCTTTATCCACATCCAAGGGTGTGGCCTAGTGGAATGAAGTTGGAGGAGGAGAACCATGAGGTTGACAAAGACAAAAGACACTAGTCATCTGCCTAAACCTTGGTAGGCAGAGTTATGTGGTACCCGGCACTGGTAGAAGGTAACAGGTACCCAATGAAATAGTTGAGGTCGGCACAAACTTGTCCTGACCCCTCATCATTTGAAAAAAAGAAATCTAATTCCTTATCTTACCTAATGTTGGTCCGAGTCATTCTTCGAAGAGTTCAGTTGAAAGCCCAACTTAATTACAAAGGAACAGCCTGTGGCTTTAATATTTTGTCGAAATTTATAATGCTTAAGCAGTGTATGCTTCACTGTATGTACCTAGCTATGGGTCCAATGGAAATTATTTTGATGATGAACTAGTCCTATTTCCTGCGTATTCCTTCTCAGTTAGTTGGATCTTTCTCGAGTTCTCTATCTGGTTACGTTCAAATAACCTAATTGCATTATTTTAGTGCTTTAGTTTCATAAATCTCACATGATAACATTTTATGGCTTTATTCTGTAGGGCGATGTGCTTGATTGACTTTGGATTGCCAGTTGGTGATGATGACGATATTGACTTAGCTAATAGTCAAGATTTAGCTTTGAAGAAGTTACATAATAGTTCTGCTGCAAATGGGACCTTAAAGCGCAAGTTGAAAGGGAATGACTTAGATTCGAAACAAAATGGTAGAAAGAATTTTGAATTCTGTGCTTTTAGGGATCCTGTTTTATTTGTTGGACATCTTTCAAGAACTTCCACCTTGATCATAGACAAACCTTGGATTCAAGTGGTTAAAACTCTTGATGCTCCACCCGTTCACAGACGTATTTTTGGGACATAACTCGTCACAAGTTTTTGTAATACTAGGGAATGTTTCGAGGGGAGTATTCAAACCCCTTTCGCTTATAAATTTTTCTTTGTTGTTAGTTGGAGTTTGGGTGGGAAAAAGGTTTGAAATCGATTCTCAAGTTTCGATATAGTTTCACTTCATCTGCAGGAGTTCTATGGAAATGCGTGGACCTGTAAATATAACTAGTGAGCTTTATGAAGTGTCCGTTAGCCTCTTCAGATATTGACTAATGTTTTCATGTATCAATTAGTATTTTTAAAAAAATTCTGTATCAATCAGTTTTGCCCCTTGAAACAAACATTTTGATCCATAATGTTAAAGTTATTTTCTTATAGTGTGCTTCTCTCCTCTCTTGCTTGAGTTATACTACAATTTGTTTTTAGTTGATTCAAATTAATCTACTTTAATGGAAAAATTAAAGCTGAGTTTAACTAGCTTTTTAGTTATGACCACAAGATAAACAAATCTTGGTCTTTTTCTGATTTCCTTGGATGTTCAATGTTTAGGATCATATAATTTATTTTGTTCGATCATATTTTTACTGTTTTTCCAATGGTTGGGATCAGACATGTAATGTGCTTCACTACTATTTCTATCATTTCCACTATTGATTATTGTTTCCTTATACACATGCTACTTCGACCTTTTAAAATCAACCCTTTCCTTCATCAATCTCTTTTCATGGGACCAAACCTATTTGTTAGTTACATATAAACTGTCGTTTCATGCAAAATGTCATTTTCTGTTAAAGATCTTGGATTTTTTCTAGTGTCTAGTCATGTATGTCCTAATACTGTGTAAACTTGTGGAAGATTTTAGTTTCCATATTATTTTTGGCTGGCCAAGTTCTCTATCATCGAGGACATTCAGTTGTCATTCAAAACAAAAGTATTGGATATTTTTGTATATAACGATGATTGGCTCATAGAAAGGTGGAGACTAGGTTGAATCAAATTCTTCTTTTATAGGGAAACTGAATGAGCAAATAAATATCTCTACACTAGATTTTTGTGGTGGTAACTTTGTGTTCAAGGATTTAATCACTACGGTTTTTTACAACTGAGCACTAGAACATATGTTAAAATGTTCATATTAGACACCTTCGATTCAAATTGTAGAATTCTTTTTGCGCGTGATTTCAAATACACTATTACGTAGATAAGTTAATCAGTTAAAATGTTATTCCCTTTAATTATACATGTCATCCTCAATTAAACACGCCTGAGGTTTTACAGCTTATTGAGACTAATTCGTATAGTTGAAGGAGATGACATATTTTAAGTGGTTAACTTATCTACGTAATGGACATGTGAGAAACAAAAAGAAATTCAAAATTTGAATCAAAAGTATCTAATAGGAACACTTTATCATGTGTTTAGGTGCTCAAACAAGTTGTAATTCGAGTGAGATTGTTGATGTATTAAGCCTTTTTTAATCAGATTTTAATATCTTCTAGTAAGCTAGTTATCACCTTTGAGTTTCGGCAATTTGTCACAGAGCAAGGAAAGGAGGAACTACCAAAGTAACTATACCTTCGGAATTATATGTCCAACATCTAAAAGTATTATATTACTAATTCTTGCAGAGTCCGGCGCCAAAATGGCTTCTTTTTGGAGCTAATAGACAAAAATAGGATGCCTTTTTTATTATATACCAAAATGGATATTTCGTGGGTTATCCAACGAAATACCCAAAAAAAATACTGTTTCGGTCCGGAAAATAAAATTAACTGATCGTTGCATTTCGCCACAAGTGGAGCGAAATGTAACAAATAGTTTTTTTTTTTATTTCGTTTATATACCAACGAAATGGGACAAAATTTATTTTGTTCCATTTCGCTGGAATATGAACGAAAAACCCCTTATTTGTTTTTTTTTTTTTTACCGTTTTTCCGCTCTCCACTTTTACCCTAAATTATTTTACGTTATCACAGCCACACCTCTCCATTCTCCATTCTCCATTCTTCCTCTGCCTCCATTCTCCATTCTTTCTCTTCTTCCGTTCTCCATTCTTTTTTTTTCTACTAATCCTATCACAAGGATTCCTCAACTTCTGCTCCATAATCTTCTTCAAATTGAGGTAATTTATTAATTTTCTAACTTTTTACATATATTTTTTGATTTAGTCATTACAAATTAGTTCATATTTATTTTTTTGATTCATTTATATCTTGTACTTAATGTAGTAGATTATAATAAAGAAAACAAAAGTTACAAGTTTAATTAATCAATAGTTGGTAATTTCAGTTTTTGCTTCAGTTAAAAAAAGCTTTAAAAAATGTTAGTAGAGTTTATTGGTCAACGAACTGCAATTAAAATACTAAAAAGATCGTTGAAGCTACTGGTTAAAAAGGTATAAATTCATATTATAAAATGTTCTTTTAGTTAGTTATTTTCATAGAACATCAGTTAAAAAAAAAAAGGATGAAGAAATTGTGAGGAAAGTAAGATTGTTAAATATAACATAAAGATATTTGTATCATTTGCTGAGTCATTTTCTATGTTCAAATTGTGACTAGTCGTTAGAGATTATTTTCTATTGATAAGCATGAAAAATTTTACTTTTCAAAATTAAAAGTATAAGATCAAGAAACTGTGAGGAACTTGGAATTGTTTTTGAAGCTAATAGATAAAAATAGCATGTCTTTTTTTTTTTTTTTTTTTTTACCAAAATGGGTATTTCGTTGGATAGCCAACTAAATACCCAAAAGGTTACTGTTCCGGTCCGGTAAAAAAAAATTAACTGTCCTTGCATCCCCTCTCCAGTCATATGGTTTGTTTAAATAGAAAAGAAGTAGTTATATATAAGATGAATACTATTATGACAATTAATTATGAGCTTAACCAAAAGTTTAATTACATTTAGTTGACCACATAGTGAACTGCAATTATTTTTTGATAGTTGTACTCTTATTAATTTTTTTTTCTTTTCTCACGTGATAATATATCTTATAGTTTGACCTTTGTTGACTTTCCTATTGAATATATAGTAAACAATTGTGTAATTTGTTGTCAATTATTCTAACAGCAGTGGCTTAGTGTTGCAATGTTATAGGTATGGATCGCCCCAAAGTCACTGTACATCCAGGTCCAGAAAACTATGATTTATTAATACTCCAGCAACAGCATCGATCCCAGGCTGTGTGGGATGGAAAATTGACTGGACAGAACGCGTGTTTAACTATACGTCGTGCGAATCATGAATTCTGGAATCACGTGAGGCAACACCCTTTACATAATCGCATCCCTAATTACTTTGAGAGGTGTAGATTTGGGGAGTTTTAGCAGTAGGTGATGTGCAGTATGATGGAGGAATCATCACTGCACTTATTGAGAGATGGCGTCCAGAGACGCATACATTTCATATGCGGACTAGCGAATGTGCCATCACACTGCAGGATGTCGAGGTCTTATATGGCATTCCCGTGGATGGCCACCCATTGGTGCAGAGAAATGTTAGAAAAATAACTAAATCAAGGTGGCGGGAATTGATGTACGACCTTACTGGTTGGTTGCTCGGAGAAGCAGCAATTAAAGGTAGTAGCTTGTTGGTAATAACACAATTATCTAATCATTTGGAGACCTTGATTGCCGCGAATGATATTATTGATGAACACACTGATGAGTCTGAGGTGCAAAATAGGGTCAGGTTGTACCTGCTTTGGTTGATTGGTGGCACGATATTCCCTGATAATACTGGTTCATTGCTTAGTTTACACTTTTTACTTGACATAATAGACCTTGATGCAATGGGCGGGAAAGCTTGGGGAGCAGCAGCATTATCATACTTGTACAATTGTCTATGTCGTGCTTCGATGGGTAATAGCCATGATGCTTGTGGATTTATTGCTTTGTTACAAATATGTGAATTTCAATATTATATTGCTCTACTTCAGTAGAAATAAGAGATCAAGCAGCGTTCTTATAACCACCATTACCCGAATTTTGAAAAATGAAAATAGGAACCGAAAGTTGAGCTTTATTATAAACACTAAATGTATCACTATATATAATGCAATCTGAATTATTAATATTTGTGTATATATCTAAATGTCAGCTAACCATATTTCCTTGAGTTATCACGCTAACAATTTAAAAGTATTGCTTGATATACGTTTAAATAGTCAACTTCTATGTTGTCTTTTAAATAATATTTTAGATTTTTTAGTGTTATAATTTGTATTATAAATCATTAAAAATTATAATATTGTCGGATGGCTTGCACGACAATATTAGCGCATTATCAAAACCCAGCCATAACAACACAATTTTCATGTGTATTTTCGGGTTATTTTATTTAATTCAAAATATTTATATATTTGAATTTACTTATACAGATTTGGGCTTGGGCGCAAATAATCCCGATGCAGCCATTACTTCGTCCTCTAAGAATAAACGAACGAGATATTGTATTTGCGCAGAAGTGGACTCGTCGTGGAGTTCTTGAAAGCGAGGCACGAGCTGTTCTAGTAGTTTGTAGGGATGTTTTAGACAACCTAACTGATAATCAAATATTTTTCCTTTTAATTTTTTTTGATAAGAAATGTGAAAAAATATAACAACAATAGAGTTTTTGTAGATCTTGTTCATTTTTTGGTAACTCGTACTGTGATAATGGGTTGATTTTGTTTTAATTTGTTATAGCTAATTTGCTACAACTTGCTACTGGTTGTGATATTTTTTATGAGCTTTTCTTCTTTTAGCACAATTAGTATTTTGCCTAGGTTTGTTTTAATGGCTAGAAGGTTATTAAACTATTTTATTTGTTTTTATTTCCATCAAAATCCATTATGGAATTTTCAAGTTAGCCTGTTCTTGTTATGCTTTGGAACTGAATAAAAAAGAAGTGCTCCTAGCAAGGATTTGGTCATGATACGCTTTCTACTATTGAGTATTTTTTATTCTTCATTTGCATGGTTTGGAAATGATGAAATTTGTGTATTTAGAAGGAAGGAAATTGCTTAAATGTTCTAATCTTTACTTAACTACCCCTATTTTGTGAAAATGCATAATGGATGTTTGTTGTGATGAGAAAATGTATAATTTGTACTATAAATTATAAATGACTGTATAATATTTTTGCTATCATAGTTTGTGTGGGAGCCTTATACAGAGGCCATCAATAATAGACTTCCGGAGTAGTGCCGACGTGGTCAAGACATTTGGAGGGCGCAGTTGCCACTCATTTGTGGGATCTACCGATAGTGGCACATGGCGGGTCGGGTCCTCCGACAATTTGTTATGGAGCAGTCTGTTTCGAGACCACTCCCCCCACCTATACCATTTCATTTTTCACTGGACACGCGATTTAAGATAAGTCCGGAGATGGGGGAAAATTTTGGAGAAAGCTGAATATTTGTGGGAATGTCGTTGGGAACTAATAGTTGAAGCTCCACATACTACTGTAGCTCCCGGACCGAATTCTGGATATTTTAAATCGTATCGGAGGCACTCCCGCACTTTCATAGGAAATCCAGAATGTGCCGTGGATAGGGGATACCAACACCTCGCAGGGAGGCACGAAGCACTGGTACGTAACCTTTGGTGCATGTCAAGTTAAATAGACAGTTAATGATGTACTATATAGTTTTCTAACATTTGAGTAGAAACAAAATCAATGCTAGTAATAACTAATATATCTTGAAAAATAGTGTAAGAATTTGACTTACTACAGATCTCATCCAATGCCATTATTCAGGCAAATTTACCATGATTCTCTTAACCTAGGTGCTTCAATTTTTATACTTTATCTCCTTCGTTATTTAGCAAAAGAATGTATGATAATACATTGACCATGATTATGAAAGTAATTTAATTATATTTTCTAACTAAATCATCATATAAAGGATTTGGAACCGATTTACATACAAATACATGTGTATCATATGTATTAAATATTATAGTAATATTAATAATTGTACATATATGATACACATTAATTTCTTTTTGCCAATCAATGGCTTTCTTACGTCACTGTTTGTTATATATTTTTTTGTAGGCTCGTGGAATTCATGGAGTTGGACATTTGTCTTACAGTGTTCAGGAAGATCCGTCACAGTGGCCATCAAATTCTCAGGGTATGAATGCATTGATGAAGAGGTTTATTAACATGTCGACCGAGTCTCTGAATGTTCTTTGCAATGGGGACGAGGTTGACATTTGATCCCGATTATATACCACCAGCAGATTATGTGGCACTGCCTAAGTTGCCAACTAGACGTCGGGATCGTGCAACTTGGTCCACCTGTCTCACGATTCTGCCCACTCCAATCAAAGTTATGATAGTGCGTTGTAGCCACACCATCATATTGTGTACCATAATTAGTTGTATCATTTGACTGATTACCAAATCCTACAATTATTTGTTGTTGAACAACACCCCTTGAAAAACCAATATTCAAACTTGGGAGATAGGTAATACCTCCAAAATCGAACTCATTGTCAGTCGGTACTTCAACCTGGTTAGAGCGTTGAACTGTAGCATACATGTCAAGCGCCGCTATGCATATGTGATTTTTAAAAATCTCAGGACAACGAAGAAATGACGATAAAGATTCATCGTCCGTAATTGGCATCTCACCATAAATTGGTGAACCATCGGTACGTAAATGAACTTGGACATCGTCCGGTTATAACCACCGAAAGTTCGGGGGATCATTTACGAACATTTTACTCCTTAAAACGCGTTGCGACGATCATATTTTAGGGAAATTGGAAACCTTTGCCCTATTTCGGGACCACTACGTATCTAACCGAACCGCTTCATACACAACTTCACCACCCCAAAATAAATACACTTTAACATGAGTTTCCGTTATCTTTTATGAAATATATGAGAGAAAAAAAAAAGTTGAAGGATATGAAACAGATAAGAGAAAAACAATATATGAAAGATATGAGATGGATAAAAGAAAATTGAAAGACGAAGGATATACCATAGGTAGGGGTGTCAAATTTGGCCCAAAAGGTGATGGCCCGCCCAACCCGCCCAAAATTTTATGGGTTGGGCTCAAGATATTTTCATATTGGGCTGATTTTAGCCCAACCCAACATGACCCATTTTAAAGTGATCTCCAACTTAGCTCAATACTAGCCCAATTCTAGCCCATTTTTAAGATTTACTTAAATTTGGGTTTATTGCTTGAGATTTACTTTTTATTTTTTTTTATTTTTTATGTATACACTTTTCTTGAATCATGTATCTTATAAGTTTGTGGTATGTTTAATTTGAAGGGAAATACTTTTCAAGAAAAATGTTTTTCTCGAAAATATTTACCACGGAAAATGTTTTCCTCAAAAATATTTTTCAAGAAAAATCCGCAAAAATAATTTTCAAGAAAAATATTTTTCACGAAAAATATTTTTCTAGAAAATAGACCCTTCAAAAAAATTGGGTCAAGTTGGGCGGGTCATGACCCAGCCCATTTTTAGCCCATATTTCAAGTAACTTTTGGGCCAATGTTAGCTCAACCCATTTACTACCTCAGCCCATTTTGATTGGGCCAATTTCAGCCCAACCCGCCCATTTGACACCCCTAACCATATGTAAAGATAGGACAATATTTATAAACGGAGAAAAGTAAAAAATTTCACAAATTAAGTCACGAAATGCAAAAGATATTATTTTGATGTGACTATTCAATGCTCGTCTGAAACTGATTGAACCAACAGAAATGTACAAAAAAATAAAATTAAAACCACAGCGATGTGGAGAGCAGAAAAACGGTAAAAAAAAAAAAAACAAAAAAAAAGAAGGGGTTTTTCGTTCATATTCCAGCGAAATGGAACAAAATAAATTTTGTCCCATTTCGTTGGTATATGAACAAAATACAAAAAAAAAAAAAAATTATTTGTTACATTTCGCTACAAGTGTAGCGAAATGCAAACAATGGCGAAATGCAAACAAAAATTTTGTTTGCATTTCGCTCCACTTGTGGCGAAATGCACCGATTAGTTAATTTTATTTTCCGGACCGGAACAGTATTTTTTTTTTGGGTATTTCGTTGGATAACCCACGAAATACCCATTTTGGTATTAAAAAAAAAGGCATCCTATTTTTGTCTATTAGCTTCAAAAGAAACCATTTTGGCGCCGGACTCAATTCTTGCATATCTATGCTTCATATGGAAATTAGTTTGGTTGAATCCATTGGCCAAGGGCTCCATCCGCCAAAGAGTGTAAATACTTTACTATAGTAAGCAATGGTCTAATTGGATAAATATTTGTATGCGATTACTAGATAACATTTAATTTGAACTCTTTGTCAAAACTAAATCTTGCATGTCCATTCCTTTACCGTAATATTTGTTCCCACATCCTCGTGTCTTCGAAAGAACAAAAGTGAGAAAATTACACCATAAGTTATGGTACAAGAATTAACAACATAAATAGCATAACTTTCCAAATTCTTCAAAAAGAGCACTTTTATTATATTACAACATATCTTTTTTTTTTTTTTTTTTTTTTCATTTATCCTTAATTTTAAGAGATACACCCATCATTTATCTCTCGTTTAATGATAAACATCTACTATATTTTTCGATTATCTCTCTTCTTTAACCAATATATCGTCCATTTCCTATTACTCATCCCTTTATTCTTTCATTTTCCCTTCTTGGCTGGTTAGAGTTATAGAGGATACGCAAGGTTTAAGGTCAGAAAAAAAAAAAAAGTCTCTCGCTGTGTGTCTAATTAGTAATGGTCTCTGAGTATTTTTTCTTCTTTTTTTTTGTTCATACATAATGTCAAAAGGAACTTCTCACATATCTGCAGTTCAAAAAGAACTTTCTCAATAAATTTGAAGTTACATGTAATTTTATTTCTAGTAGGATTGAGGTTTATTTATTGAACAAGATCTGGAACTTAATGTAAACATAAACTAGCTGCTATCAATTTGCATCGACGGTAAAGATCACCGATTGGAGTTTTCAGGGACTGAGGAGAGATCAAGTTGATCCTAAAGTAAATGACCACCAATACATATTTATATTTAATATAAATTGGCTACCATATACATTTATACCAGAATATTAGTCATATATTACATTTATACCATAAACATACATGGTATTTCAGATATAAATAGTTTATACCATGCATATACCAGAAATACATGGTATATTGCAAATATAAATAATTTATACCATGAATATACTAGAAATATAAATTATATATCTATTACTAATTATACTGGTAATATTTTAATAATAATAATAGCAATAATATACACATCTAATTTATATTATTTGGTATACCAATAATATCATGAGTATAATGATACCAATACTAATATGAATATAATAATGTATATTAATGGTTATACCAGTAATATTATGAGTATAATTATAATAATGTGTATTATAAATTATATACATTTTGAGCATAATAATATATATTACTAATTATACAAATAATTATACCAGTTATATGATTAGTGTAATAATGTATATATTATTAATAGTTAGATTTGTTAATGTAAAATCTCTATAATGTTACCAGTTATTTATTCAAGTGTGCATCATTATCCAAATATTCAATTTAGCAATAAAAAATAAATTATACACCTAACCTGTAAAGCCACCATTTATAACAAAATCATTCTTATATAGAAGATAGATGAAACATCATAACAGTTGTTGAGCATTAACTGTTGGCCTATAATTATGGAACTCAATTATAGGGCTCTGTTAAGAGACGTAGTTCTTTAAACTTCATATTTTGTGGAAAAATCTAGCTTAAAAATAGACTAGAATTATTTGGATGCTGTGGTTTTACGTGATTCACGCACGATTAATTTCTTGTATATTACCAAAAAACAAAAATCTTGTATATTAGAAACTGCCATAATTGATAATCAATTGTTGCCATGTATATATAATAATTTTTCAAAAACTGTCTATTTATGTTTTTTTCCCAAGTATACATGGTGAAGAGTCAACAGTAACAGTGGTAAGTAGGTATATTTGGAAAAAATGAGACAACATTTCCAAATTATGGGATGTATTTGTTTGCTCACAAGCAAGCAATATTAGCACATGAATGGGGTCCAACACTCTCTTTCATTTGCATTTTCATTTAGGACCAACCACACACATCATGGAGCCCTTTTTTTCACTGTTCAAGCACTCGTGCGAGTTGACAACATGATTGATTCAGGTTCCGCCTCCTATATTCAAATGCAGATTCAAAATTTAAACAAATTCGCTCATCGTTAGCTTGGAAGGATAGGGGTTATATATCAACGTCGTCGAATATATTCATTGTTATTAAAGTCTCTAATCCCAAAACCGAACATAAAACTTTGGTTTATTCGCAAATCCGCCAGAAATGATATAAGTTCCCTTTGTACTTCAGAAATACTCCTTAGATTGAGGGAAAAAGAATTAGATTTCTACTGTGAGAATTATATTAGTAATTTCTTGATTTGGTCATGCAAAGCCAAAGTTTTCTTGTGGGTTCTTTATCACTCTCATTCTCTTTTGTCGTTCGTGAATGCAAAATGTCCTCATAGGTGGTGGAAAGTTTTCTTTCCATTTTATAATGAGAAGTACTTTATTGGGTTGGTAAATGGGCTAGAATAAATGAGTGGACTCGCGCACATGAGAATTGAGCTTCGTACCCGTTCCCCAACCCCCCACCCCCCACCCCTCTTTGCGTGCGCGAGATATACGTGAGGCCCAATTCACCAATTTAACGGTGATCTTAATTTTCCAAACGTTTAGGGACGTTTCTGATCTCGTCCTTTACTACCGAGATCCTTCCTTCTACCTACATATTCCGGTGGAGACTTCTAGTGAACACACACCAAAAAATCTTTTCTTCTGTTTTCTGGGCAATAATTTGTGCAAATTTCAAACTTCCAACTACTAGTATAAGTATTTGGAAGTCTTTGTGGAACCTTGGGGAGAGTACCGTGCTAAACGATTTGCACCCAATGGTGGATCTAGTAAGGGCCAAAGGGGTTCCGAACCCCCTTCGGCAAAAAATTACACTGTATATACAAGGTGAAAATTATTTTCTATGTATATATAGTAGATGTTGAACCCACTTGACTTCTTCATTTGTCTACTTATTTATATTTTTGAACCCCCTTATTTAAAATTCTGGCTCTGTCACTGTTTGCACCATAGTCGATCCGAAATCACTTTCAAGGCAGTGGCTTGTCACGACAGAACCGTGATTTTATAAGTTGTTTTCCTTGTTTTACTGTTACTGATCTATATTGTTCTACTTTTTACTAACATCTACTAGATCCCTTATTTTTCTGGATTGTAATTCAATTGGTCAGAGTAAAGTCATGTCAAGGTGCAAATGTGAAGCATCACTTCACTTGATAATAATGAAAAGGCCAAATCCATCGACAGACACATGTGGTCGTCTACTTCTTTCACTTGAGCACCTAAAGTGACCCTTGTTCCATTTAGACACTTCAGGTGGGTTATTCCTATTCCACTTAGACACTTTTTGCACCGTTATCGGAGCAAAACCAACACCAAAGGCGCGCACCTCATTGCACATCCAACCGACCCAAAAGCCCCAATTTTTAATGGTCAAAACTCCACGAATTTATAAATTAGTGAATTTACAATTAAAATGAGTTGGCACAATTTAATTGAGTTGGCACAATTTAAATGAGTCAGCACAATTTAATTGGCCACTTAATCCACGAGAGAGACGATCGGTGTTAGTTTTGCTCCGATACGGTGCAAAAAGTGTCTAAGTGGAATAGAATGACCCACCCGGGTTGTCTAAATGGAACAAGTGGCCACTTTAAGTCTTTCAAGTGAAAGAAGTGGACGATCAATGTGTGTTTCGATGGGTTTGGCCTTGAAAACGAACTTATTGTTGGGTACCCATTGCCTTCTTGTGAAATTCTTCAATCAACAGTACCGCAGCCCCTCTCCTTGTCTGATTTGATGTTTAACATTCGAAACCATTAATTAGTAATTGCGTACCTAGCAATTGACTCATCTTTATGATTTCTCCAATCATTCTAAGATTTAAATTCAATATATACGTACTACGCTACTACCAAATTAACCATCTTTAGGAGCTTTTTCTTTTGTCAAGAATACGAAGGGGCAGTTTTTTTTTATTCTTTTTGTTTGTGTGATGATTGATGTTAAAAACATAATTAAGAAAATAGATATGTTCTCTAACAGCTTAAGCTTTAATTTTAGATGAGATGGTCACAGACTTCAATATGGTATCAAAGCAGATAGAAATCCAATAGGTTTGAGTCTCACGACCACCCATTATCAAAAAGAATCTTCAACGTGCTTGGTCCCTTAAAACAAATCAGATCCGCACACGAGAGAGCGTGTAAAAGACATAATTGATTAAATATAAATGTGTTATTTAACAGCTGGAGCTTTTATATCTGAACGTCAACAGACTCCAATAATAGTAATACGTGCATTTTAGAAATGATTAAAATAGAAATGAGCCTTTATTTTAAAGATTTGTCTGTTAGTGTCTATCCAACTAGTTTGAAATATTGTATAAACTCAGTTCTAAAAACTTAAGGTTAGATAGAACCCATTAAATTTAAATTTTGAAATCACGTTTGCATCGAAAGGAGCAACTAATAAGTGTGAAAAATTCCTTCCTTGCTATTGTTGTTTCTTTCTCGTTCTTTGCTTTCGTATGTATTGAAGTAGAATTATCAATTAATAGCGGTAAGGTTTATCACGTAACCTTTTTTCTGATATTTTTTTTTAAAATAAAGGTTGATATTTACATCTTTAAAGTTGAAACACTTGAATGAATCTTAGGCATACGTGCACGTGTGGGTACGGATAATTTCAATAATTGACACAAAACAAAGATTGTGTGGAAGCAATCACTAGGCCTAATCAACTCTATGTTTCTCTTTTCCAACAAAAATCGTGTCTGGAATCTTTTGACTTTAATGGAACAAAACAACTTTAAAAGAAAACGAGAAAAATAGTTTGAAATGTTAATATCTCGTTATACGTCGATCATGAGTCAAATTATTTTATCTTTATAGGTATGAAGGCTTATTATACATTTCTATAAAGATTATTTACACGATTATTTAAACTGTGACTTGACTTCAAGTCATACAACAACAATATTTCTTATCGTTGATGTACGACTACCCTTCAATAAACAACTTAATAAAGAGAAAAGAAGAAGAAAAAGTTTGGTAAATTATCTAAATTACACACTCTCATAAATCAATCTGAAAGCTACTCAATATTGAAGTATGCGACACCAAATATTTAGCTATGAAATTCATTGTTAATTTGTAGCTAAATTAAATAACACGTAGCTAACAAGATTTTTGTATAGTCTATTACTAATCCTTGTTAAATTAAATTAGCAACGGATTTTTGCTATTTGCGCAATAAAAGCTGTCCGTTGTCAATAATGTTTTTTTAATAAAATATTGTTTGTGCTCTCAAAATCTCTTAGTTAGACTAATACAACTACTGCAGATTGCTGTTCTCGGTCTGAAACACAATAAGATGGAAATTAGTTGAACACAATATTATTACATTAGTCTTTCTTACCATGTTTTACCATTTATTGGGCTTGTTTTTCTCCTCTAATTATAATGAGTGACTCGAAAACAAGACAGCAACCCATGCATGGTTTATTTCGCTTGTCAATGTTTTTTCTTATTTTCAAGTATGTATGCTACTCACTTGAGAAAAAAAAAATCATAAGCTAAAATCAACCCTTTTGTACTACGAACATTTTAAATTGGCTTAATGCATATGCGCCCCCCTAAACTTGCCCTTTTTTCCACTTGAGGACGAGTTCAAGAGTTTAATAGGAATAATACTTAGTTGAGGTACCAAATGAAAAAAAGGGGACAAGTTTAGGGGGCCGCATATGCATTAAGTCTTTTAGATTTGTAAATATATAATGATCTCGGTATTTTGCATGCTAAATCTTACTATATATGATCTTTCCAAGTTTCTTTTATGTGCAGTAAACCTCAAAGGAATCTTTTCTCGTCCTAAAGTAGTCCCTTCGAAACTTTCGAGCCAAATCTCAAATCATGAAAAATCTTGTGGTTTTCTTATGAAAATATTAGTAACATTTAGTATAAATGGTATCTCTTTATTCTTCTGACACAATAAAGCAAATCAATAGAGTGAAAGTAGGTTTGATAAATCTCGTTTTACAAAGTTAAACTATCCCTTGTATTGCATAAGGTTTGCAGGGACAAAGGGCACATTCAATCACATGCAACCTCATGAGAGCTAGGAAGAAGAGAAAAGAGTACAAATATTCAGAGCTAATCACTATCGGTAAAAACTTATATATCGAGTGTTTATATTAAATTAATTTAATTTATCATGATTAAGTGATTTAATGAAGTAATAAAATGTATTAATCAACCATGATTAAGTGATATATGTGTATGCACAAACACATATCATATATATTTATTGGTTTAGTCTAAACATCCATTGCAAGTACTATTACTATCTATGCTGGTAGAAGGTAATAAGTATTCAATTGTCCGAATGATACCTTTTGATTAAAAGAACGACAAAATTGCTGTTTGCAGATGTGATACCTCCATTGGTTTATTTCAAGATTGAATGGCTCTTCCGTTTCAGCAGGTGGCTTTACTCCTAGAAATAGCAATGTGCTCATAGTATCCACATCTTCGAACAGGGTATATGCCTTCGACGTTGAAGCTAAACAACTAGGAGAATGGTCCAACCGGAATACATTCTCCCTGCCGAGAAGATTTCAAGAATTTCCTGGAGAAGTGATTGGGCTTTCTTTTGCTCCTTCTACTAATTCATCATCCGTCATAGTCTAAAGTTCAAGGTGTGTCTTTTGCAATTTTTGCCAAAGTTGTTTTTGAGTTTTTGTTATTTTGGTCTTCTGCTGTCTTATCTAGTTAAATTCTTTTGGTGATAGGCTGTTTTAATGTTCATTAGTTTATACTGGCCTTTATACTAGACAGGGTCTATTAGGATATGAGTGTCTTTTAGAGAATGGTGAATAACATAAAACACGGGTTGGCCTCCTAATTGGGGCTAAGTAATAAACAAGTGGAGTTACTTAGCTAGGCTTGTCATTTTATATGTTTGGATAAAAAGATTTTGCTTTTGATGCATCTAGGCACATAAGCACACATCAGAAGTAGCGGTCAGCACGTGTGATGTGCTGCATATTGCTGTGGTTTAATCATTATAGCTGAGAGGATGTTTAAAGCAATTTACTAGCTGAAAGTTCTCTCTTTTCTTTTTTGGCTGTGTTAAGAAATCTAATTCTTTATCCACACCCAAGGGTATGGCCTAGTGGAATGAAGTGGGAGGAGGAGAACCATGAGGTTGACGAAGACAAAAGACACTTGTCATCTGCCTAAACCTTGGTAGGCAAAGTTACCTGGTACCCGCACTGATGGAAGGTAACAGGTACCTGATGAAATAGTTGAGGTCGGCACAAACTCGCCCTGACACCGCGTCATAAAAAAAAAAAAAAGAAATCTAATTCCTTATCCAACCCAATGTTGGTCAAAGGTAACACGTATCTGATGAAATAGTTGAGGTCGGCACAAACGGGCCCTGTCACCGCAGCATTAAAAAAAAAGAAAAAGAAATCTAATTCCTTTTCCAACCTAATGTTGGTCCAAGTCATTCTTAGAAGTGTTCAGTTGAACAGCCAACTTAATTATGAAGGAACAAGCTGCGGCTTTAATATTTTGTGGAAATTTATAAGGCCTAAGCAGTGTATGCTTCGATACATGTACCTCGCTATGGCCCAATGGAAATTTTCTCGACCATGCACTAGTCCTGTTTCCAGCATATTCCTTCTCCTTTTGTTGGATCTTTCTCGAGTTTTCCATCTGGTTAACTCCAATAAACTAATTGCATTATTTCAGTGCTTTAGTTCTATAAATGTCACATGATTAGCATTTTATGGCTTTATTCTGTAGGGCGATGTGCTTGATTAACTTTGGGTTGCCAGTTGGTGATGATGACGATACTGACTTAGCTAATGGTCAAGATTTAGCTTTGAAGAAGCTACATAATAGTTCTCCTGCAAATGGGACTTTAAAGCGCAAGTTGAAAGGGAATGACTTAGATTTGAAACAAAACGGTAGAAAGAATTTTGAATTCTGTGCTTTCAGGGATCCTGTTTTATTTGTTGGACATCTTTCAAGAACTTCCACCTTGATCATAGACAAACCTTGGATTCAAGTGGTTAAAACTCTTGATGCTCCACCCGTTCACAGACGTATTTTTGGGACATAACTCTGGTCACAAGTTTTTGTAATACTAGGGAATGTTTCGAGGGGAGTATTCAAACCCCTTTCGCTTATAAATTTTTCTTTGTTGTTAGTTAAGAGTTTGGGTGGGAAAAAGGTTTGAAATCGATTCTCAAGTTTCAATATAGTTTCACTTCATCTGCAGGAGTTCTATGGAAATGCGTGGACCTGTAAATATAGCTAGTGAGCTTTACGAAGTGTCGCCTCTTCAGATATTGACTAATGTTTTCATGTATCAATTAGTATTTTTTTAAAATTTCTGTATCAATCAGTTTTTCCCCTTGAAACAAACATTTTGATCCATAATGTTAAAGTTATTTTCTTCTAGTGCATGCTTCTCTCCTCTCTTGCTTAAGTTATACTACAATTTGTTTTTAGTTGATTCAAATTAATATAACTTTAATGGAAAAATTAAAGCTGAGTTTAACTAGCTTTTTAGTTATGACCACAAGATAAACAAATCTTGGTCTTTTTCTGATTTCCTTGGATGTTCAATGTTTAGGATCATATAATTTATTTTGTTCTATCATATTTTTACTGTTTTTCCAATGGTTGGGATCAGACAAGTAATGTGCTTCACTACTATTTGTATCATTTCCACTATTGATTATTATATTGTTTCCTTACACACATGCTACTTCGACCTTTTAAAATCAACCCTTTCCTTCGTCAATCTCTTTTCATGGGACCAAACCTATTTGTTAGTTACATATAAACTGTCGTTTCATGCAAAATGTCATTTTCTGTTGAAGATCTTGGATTTTTTCTAGTGCGATCTAGTCATGTATGTCCTAATACCGTGTAAACTTGTGGAAGATTTTAGTTTCCATATATTTTTGGCTGGCCAAGTTCTCTGTCATCGAGGACATTCAGTTGTCATTCAAAACAAAAGTATTGGATATTTTTGTATATAACGATGATTGGCTCATAGAAAGGTGGACACTAGGTTGAATCAATTTCTTCTTTTATACGGAAACTGAATGAGCAAGTAAATATCTCTACACTAGATTTTTATGGTGGTAACTTTGTGTTCAAGGATTTAATCACTACGGTTTTTTACAACTGAGCACTAGAACATATGTTAAAATGTTCATATTAGACACCTTCGATTCAAATTGTAGAATTCTTTTAGCGCGTGATCTCAAATACACTATTTTGTAGATAAGTTAATCACTTAAAATGTTATTTCCTTTAATTATACATGTCATCCTCAATTAGACACGCCTGAGGTTTTGCAGGAGATGGCATATTTTAAGTGGTTAACTTATCTACGTAATGGACATTTGAGAAACAAAAAGAAATTTAAAATTTGAATCAAAAGTATCTAATAGGAACACTTTATCATGTGTTTAGATGCTCAAACAAGTCGTAATTCGAGTGAGATTGTTGATGTATTAAGCCTTTTTTAATCAGATTTTAATATCTTCTAGTAAGCTAGTTATCACCTTTGAGTTTCGGCATTTTGTCACAGAGCAAGGAAAGGAGGAACTACCAAAGTAACTATACCTTCGGAATTATATGTCCAACATCTGAAAGTATTATATTACTAATTCTTGCAGAGTCCGGAGCCAAAATGACTTCTTTTTGGAGCTAATAGACAAAAATAGGATGCCTTTTTTTTTTTATACCAAAAATATCATGGGTTTCTGTCTTGTTTTCGAGTCAGTCATTATAATTAGAGGAGAAAAACAAGCTCAATAAATGGTAAAACATGGTAAGAAAGACTAATGTAATAATAGTGTGTTCAACTAATTTCCATCTTATTGTGTTTCAGACCGAGAACAACAATCTGCAGTAGTTGTATTAGTCTAACTAAGAGATTTTGAGAGCACAAACAATATTTATTAAAAAAACATTATTGTCAACGGACAGCTTTTATTGCGCAAATAGCAAAAATCGTTGCTAATTTAATTTAACGACGGATTAGTAATAGATTATACAAAAATCTTGTTAGCTACGTGTTATTTAATTTAGCTACAAATTAACAATGAATTTCATAGCTAAATATTTGGTGTCGCATACTTCAATATTGAGTAGCTTTCAGATTGATTTATGAGAGTGTGTAATTTAGATAATTTACCAAACTTTTTCTTCTGCTTTTCTCTTTATTAAGTTGTTTATTGAAGGGTAGTCGTACATCAATGATAAGAAATATTGTTGTTGTATGACTTGAAGTCAAGTCACAGTTTAAATAATCGTGTAAATAATCTTTATAGAAATGTATAATAAGACTTCATACCGATAACTATAAAATAATCTGGCTCATAATCTACGTATAACGAGATATTAGCCATTCAAACTATTTTTTTTCTTATTCTTTTAAAGTTGTTTTGTTCCATTAAAGTCAAAAGATTCCAGACCCGATTTTTGTTGGAAAGAGAAACATAGAGTTGATTAGGCCTAGTGACTTCCACACAATCTTTTGTTTAGTGCCAATTAATATTGAAATTATCCGTGCCCACACGTGCACGTATACGCTAAGATTCATTCAAAGTGTTTCAACTTTAAAGATGTAAATATCAACCTTTATTTTAAAAAAATATATCAGAAAAAAGGTTAGGTAATGAACTTTACCGCTTAATGGAAAAATTAAAGCAGAGTTTAACTAGCTTTTTAGTTGCGACCACAAGATAAACAAATCTCGTCTTTTTTCTGATTTCCTTGGATGTTCAACGTTTAGGATCATATAATTTATTTTGTTCTATCATATTTTTACTGTTTTTCCAATGGTTGGGATCAGATAAGTTATGTGCTTCACTACTATTTCTATCATTTCCATTATTGATTATTGTTTCCTTATACACATGCTACTTCGACCTTTTAAAATCAACCCCTTCCTTCATCAATCTCTTTTCATGGGACCAAACCTTATTGTTAGTTACCTATAAACTGTCGTTTCATGCAAAATGTCATTTTCTGTTGAATATCTTGGATTTTTTCAAGTGTCTAATCATGTATGACCTAATATTGTGTAAACTTGTGGAAGATTTCAGTTTCCATATATTTTTGGCTGGCCAAGTTCTCTATTATCGTGGACATTCAGTTGTCATTCAAAACAAAAGTAATGGATATTTTTGTATACGGAAAAGGCTCAAATATCATTGTGTTATTAGAAATGGCTCATTTATGCCGTTATGTCGTTTCATAATCGATAGTTTGGCTCATTTTATCATATTTATAGGAAATGACTCATTTATGTCATTCATCAATATTTTGACTTATTTATGCCATCGCCCGTTACCAAAATGACTCATCCATACCATTTTTTATTAACGCCGGTTTTATAATACTAGATATGACACGTGGCCTCCAATTAGAGGTCTACGTCGTTTAATTAAACCAGCCCAATTTTAAATACCAAATTAATAAAAAATCCGACCCATACACCTTACCCACCCACAACCATAATCTAGTTGGAGGCCACGTGTCATATATGGTATTGTAAAACCAGCTTTAATGAAATATGGCATGGATGAGTCATTTTTATTAACGGGCGATGGCATAAATGAGTCAAACTATTGATGAGTGGCATAAATGAGCCATTGCCTATAGTTCGATGGCATAAATGAGTCATTCCTATAGTTCGATGGCATAAATAAGCCAAACTATTGACGAGTGGCATAAATGAGTCATTTCCGATAGTTGGATGGCATATTTGAGCCTTTTCCGTTTTGTATATAACGATGATTGGCTGATAGGAAGGTGGACGGTGATCACTAGGTTGAATCAATTTCTTCCTTTATAAGGAAATTAAATGAGCAAATAAATATCTATACACTAGATTTTTATGGTGGTAACTTTGTGTTCAAGGATTTAATCACTACGGTTTTTTACAACTGAGCACCAGAACATATGTTAAAATGCTCATATTAGACACCTTTGATTCAAATTGTAGAACTTTTTTTGCCTGTTATCTCAAACACACTATTACATAAATAAGTTAATCACTTAAAATGTCATTCCCTTTAATTATACGTGTCATCCTCAATTATAACACGCCTGTGGTTTTACGGCTTACTAGACTAATTCATATAGTTGAAGGAGAGGACATGTCACGACCCATTTTAGGTATCGCGCGGGCACCTACCATTTTTACCTCGGTAGGCAAACCCTTAACCCAAACCAAACTCATTTACTTTCATAAAACAAGGTTCACTACCATTACGTTAAGATACAAGCGAAATGCGGAAGTAAAACCAATATATATAAATAAAGCGGAAGTGTTTACAAACAATTTTTAATAAATCCGGCTCCTTTCCCATGACCTGATCTAGACTAGTACAAGAGCGACTAATTTGGATACAATTACAATGAAAATAAAAGATTTAACCTCCATCCAGGAATAAGATGATGGAGGTCTGCAAGATAGGCACCGCACATCTCCCGGAAACTCCAAATCAACCAATAACCTGCACAACTCTACACCCCAGAAGGGATGTAGCAAGAGTAGTATCAGTATAACACTAGTACTGGTAAGCATCATAGGCTGACAATGGTTAGAATAACATAATGGTAATAGAGTTCACAAATAAACATGGTAGGCGGTCTTAAGTCAATTCATGAATATAGCCTTCCCCTCGTCCCAAACAACTATAAAGCCTTATTCCAATAACGCTCTTCTAGAAGTCCATTTCCTTAACTTTTATCATTCCTCAAGTTCTAGAGCATCTAGCATACTAATTAGATAGCCATGCTCAAAATACCGTAACATTACGACTACTAACAGGGCCAATCCTACGCCAATACCACAATCAACCTATCATCTATCGTATCCGCAATTAGTTTTAAGGAAAACTCTCTCGTCATTCTAATATTCATTACTCACCCAACCTAGCAAATCATACACACCCGTATTAAGGCCATCTAGCACCACACTTTCCCAATCCAAGATCACCGCCTATGGTTATAGCAACTAAACTCCAATTGTGCCAAGTCTCAGTATAGCCAATCCGAACCAGTATATCACAATCATAGCACGAAAAGTCATCACCTATGTTATAGCATCTAAACCCAACTATGCCAAGTCTCAGTATAACCATTCCGAACCAGTGTATCACAATCACATCACAATAATATCACAGAAAATCAAGAGGCACAATGCAATGCAATAATGTATAAAAGATGAATGCAATGCATATGCACCGTACACATGCTCTCCGACCGATGGAACATCACATCTCGGCAGCACAACCCACGGGGGACCCGCGAAGTCCATGTACCAGTCACTCCGCACACAACCCAGAGATGACGCCTTCCTACCTAGACGCCTCGTATCAGTCATTCCGCACACAGCTAGAGATGACTCGATATATAATGTGTTTCAATGAATCAGTATTCCCTTCTCACTTTCCATCCTCAGTACCATAACAATGCAATATCAATGTATCATGGAAATGAATATAAATATGATGCAATGTAATATCAATAACCAATTCAATCCCAAACAGTACCACACATGGCACACAAGTAATATCAATAATTAGGCTACACAATATGCCACAATGGAATCATAATTCTCATCTCAATATCAAATCAAGTAAAGTACCACAATATCATAGTCATGATATATCACTAATCATCAATATCCGATTTCTCAACGTGGCAACGAGCCAATAAGTAAATAGAACAAGATAAGTCAACAACGTAACGGGGTGGCTAGCCCCCAAATCATACAACAAGGCCCAACCTAAGACAATATCCAATCCAACTTCATACCCGAAGGTTACATGCATTCTCCGACAATATCATCTAAACATACGCTTCCCTAATCAAAGTCTCACCATAAGGTAATCATAAATCTACAACTATATTAGTAATACATAGTAACCGCTATTTCTTATACGTTATCAATCTAAAGTATCCATCCCAATCTTCGAAATCCTATACATTCATTCTCTGTTTCATCTAACACACGTATATGAAAGTCTAACCGGAGTCTACCAAGAGAAGAAAGTGGTAACCTACCTCAAGGCAGAACAGGTGCGCGAACATCCACTTGGACTCCATCTTCCATCTTTGTAGGGAAACTGTAGATCCGAGAGGTCTAGGAACGATGGATAAATTCAAGTAAGTGACAATTTAGGAATTTGGGGTCATAGGGGTAAAACTGTCATTTCTCAAATAATCATTCTGGATTCTTGATTTATTGCTATTTCACTTCTTTTTATAGAAATCAAGGTTTACCTTAGTCAAACTTACCTCCCTAATTCACATTCCTCATTATTAACACCTAACAAGTTAACCCCTTTGAGAAATAGAAAGGATTTAGGCTTAGAACTTGTTATTGTTGACACCCAATTTTGTCCCGCCTTTCTTCAAAAAATATTTATTTGCGCTTCTAATATCTTGACAACTTAAGAACATTCGTTTATATTTTATTGCAATTATTAGCCTTCTATTAATATTGTCGTTTTCCACTGTCCAACTATAGTCGTCGCCTAATATTATTATTATTATTATTAATATTATTGTTATTAATTTTATCATTATTATTATTATTATTATTATTGTTATTATTATTATTATTATTATTATTATTATTATTGTTATTATTATTATTATTATTTTATCATCTTTGCGAGCACTTAATATTATAATTGTTAATATTATTATAATCGCCATCTTATTATTATTATTATTATTATTATTATTATTATTGTTGTTGTTGTTGTTGTTGTTGTTGTTGTTGTTGTTATTATCATTAATATTATTATTATTATTATTATTATTATTATTATTATTATTATTATTATTATTATTATTATTATTACTATTATTTTTTCATCATCTTTGCGAGCACTTAATATTATAATCGCGATGGTCACTCTTAACATTTCTATTTATCATCTTATGCAAAACGCATGACATTTATTTTATTGAACGATAGCATTTCTTTCTTTGCACAACTTTCATGATATATATACACATTTATTTCATTTATTTGAGTACTGATAAATATATTAAGTGATATTTTCTTTTTATGCACGTTACTTATAAAGAGTGTTCGTCATTTAATTTTTGAAATCCAAATTTACATAAAATCCGGTCCTAATTCGGTCAACAATAACCCAATTCTCATATTCCATTCCATTCAACTTTTCCACGTGGATGCCACGCAAGCGCCACGTCTACGCCAAATGGTCAAAAACACACTACCAGCACACGTCTCCCACATTACCAGCACATGCCTCCCACATTCCCTACATGTCCCTGCCACGTGTCATCCCCGTATTGGCCGGTATTTTAAAATACATTCCTAAATGACTAAAGTACCCCCCCCCCCCACCATACGAAAACCCTCATCTCCCCATCCACCTCGTCATTTCCGCCTCTCTATCCTTTCCTCCATGGCAGGAGACGTTTGTCTCCTTGCTGGTTTTTGAGACCAACTCCCCGCCTCTCACCGTCGAAGCCAGGGTGTGCCTCCCCCAATTCGGGTAAGGTTCGGCTTTTCCTGCCCATAGCAGTGACCCTGCAGTCTCGCAGTCCTCTTTTTCAGCCACGGTCACCATCTCAATCGGTCATGGCAGAGATGAATTTTTCCATTTTCGAGCAAGGATCAAGGCTGTAACAGCCCCTCCTTAATTGAGTCAACACAAAAAGCCAAATTTTTTTCCAGATCTCTGAGGAAAAAATCAATCTTCAGAGATCGATTTTGACTTCAACGGCTCTTGATTTTCGTTTTGGAGCCAAAAGGATTTTGAAATCCGAACCCTAGTTTACAGCTATAAAAGAGCTCGAAGCATTCGCGGTTGGGCAAAGGCGATAGCCTCACTCTCTCTCTCTCAAAAAAAAAAAAAAACTAAGATTCTGACCACCACTTTAGCCTTCAAAGATTGTTTTTCCACAACTCTAATTACTTGCTGCTATCTTCCTTTAACTACTACTATATTTTTCTTTTCTAAAAGGTTTACTTATATAGTCCTTCACTCTTTAGAGTAAACTTCTGGACAATAAAATGTCAAGCTTTAACTGTCCAAGTGCTCCTTATAAAGAATGAACCTTCCCTTTATTGTTTAAATTGATGTCACTGTCTGTTACAGCATAGAATGACTGCATATTTGGTTCAAGTCTGAAAATATTCCTTTAAACATGAGTGAGCCTACTTTAGTGCCTTGGAAGTGTTTAATTAGATGCTAAGCCCGAACATATGTTTTCTTTTTTCCTGAGTTTAAGTCTTAAGTCTAGCTAAAGCCTATAAGTTTGCTCCTTCTTTAGAGTTCAAAAGATCCCCTGCCTGAATTGTGTTTGACCATCTATATTTTGTCTCCTTTGCGTCATCAGTATAGAATCTGGTTAGGTTATAACAACTCTGATTACCAAACCCAAGTTAGATGTTTGTTCATAGGATGTTAGATCACCTATTTGCGTTTCTAAATTAATGTAAGGATTTGGAGAAGTTCCCTAGACATTTATAATATGATTTCTGTATACTTTCATAAAGCTATCTTATGTGCCCGCTTAATTTTTAAGAATCTTGGAGCTTGTCTAATAAATTAAACTCGAGTAATTAGTAATGATCAGTCGATAAATGGAGTGTCTATTCTATCATTTACTACACTGTTGAAGTTACTTTGTAGCTAGAATACTCATCCCTCCCCCCTCTTTTTGCATGACTTTGGGATTTTTAAATCCCAATTGCTCCGAAGTTGCTGTCGAACTTGAGATGAGGCTGCTACTTTTTGTTAAAAATTGGAAGGAAAGCAGTGGCCGCTATGCTTATTGTTTGAACCACTGTTATGCTCAAGAGACCCTCATATGCTGCTGTTTTATTTCCATTTTTGTTGTGGTTGTCCTTTGTTGTTGCTTGCTGTTGCAGTATGGGATTGGTACTACACTTCTGGTGCTATTGAGTTTTAAAGAAACAGATCCTACATTGATAAGTTGTTGCTGTGACATTCTTTGAGCTTGCTGAATGTTGGGGAAAACATCTACTGCTTTGCTAAATACTTACTGCATTGGACATTGTCCAAATGACCCGTTGAGCTGTTGTTTTTTACTACTATGATCTGAGCCATCTCTGCAGCATTTTGGGTCAATTCATGACCACATATTGATGAACATGGCTGCTGTCTCCTGGAAGCCTTAATGCTATCCTTGCAGCTGTTACGATTGTTACTTCTTGCTCTTGCATGTTGCTAAGGGCTGCCATATTCGCTGAAAAGAATAGATCTTTGCATTGTGAAAATCTTTGACCAAATGGCTGTTGTATTCTTTGGCCAGTTTGTTGATAAAAAATTGTTGTTTTGAATTGAATGGTGTTGCCGAGCCACTGATGTGTTGCTAAGCTGGCTCAGCAACTGATGCTGCATTTTTTCTAACTAGCAGACACTACTCTTGATAAAAAGTTCACTGGTTTGAACACGATACTACATGAAGGGCCGATGAAAAAGTATTTAACTTGAGGCCACATTTTAAAAGAACGGATTTCTATACTTGATTGAAAGTTTACTGATCTGAATATGTTTAACTTAGCAAATGTGCTTTCTCTTAATCTGCCCTGTCCCTAAAAAATGATTCACATAGTGATTCTTTGAATCCTGTCGATTTTAGTTGTGCTTGTAATTAAGTTTCATGTTTGTTTTTCTTTCTTTGGACTTGACTAGTCATTGTTTTAGAATTCGTCTTTGTCTATTATTTTCCTTATTAAATCTGTTTCATTTCCTAATTCCCATTTTTCTTTTCTTTGTTTTTTCATGGCATATGGGAGCACGCTTGAGTTGGGCGAGACTCAAATTTTCCGATAGCTGAGAAATTTGCATTTCTTCCTTCATACGCATGTCGCGCCTACTTCGACATCTCCGAATGAAAGGCGGGGTGAAAAGGGCGAGATGACTTTCCATCTCTCAGTATCCATAATCTTCACTCCTCTACCCGAACATGAAGTGGGAGCGGGGAATAACTTTATGATAGTCTTCTTATTATAACTTTGTTATGTTTTATTCGTTTGGTTATGCTTGGGATATTTTAGCTTTCTTAGAAGAACACGGCCTAGAACATTATGAGTTTAGAAAGGGTAGTTTATAAAGGGGAAATTAGTGGTTAACTATTTATTTTAAAGTCCCGTCTAATACCTATAACTTTTTTTTATTTTATTAGAATCTAAGTATGTATAACGTTTCGCTAAATTTTCTTTATGGTGAAAGTCCTTATGAGATATCAATTGTTAAATAAGTATGGAATTTCAAGTCTATTTTTTTTTTTATAGAAAGGCAGCTTCGTTTTTTTTTTTCAAGTCCGAAAAGAATTAATCAACTGAAGCAATTTTTTTAAAAAACCTATGTCCTTTTGTATATCATATTTTTTAGAATAAACTCAGCTTTCATCATTAATGTATTCATATACGTAATTCTCACTCAAAACTCAAAATTGTTAAATTTTCTTTAAAAAAAAAAAAAAGCGATTAATTTAGGTGCAATTTCTTAAATTCATACAAGGTATTGTGGAAGTACTTTTATTTGAAACAAATGACATTAAGATGTATGATTTATAAAAAATGATTTTCAGTCTTTTTGAAAATAGTTATTTCTTTATTTAAGTCTAGAAATGCATTATGTTATTTATTTGCAAAGTTCTCTATTTTAATTACCTATATACTTTTATGAAATCCTTTTTCTTAAATTATTTATAAGATACCAATTTATTGTACTTCGTCACAATCTCTTATATTAACCTAAGTTTAGTCGGTAACTGTATTTAACGGATTCTAATGGATGCCGAAGACCTTCTCATTAGGATATTTAGAACCCTTACCTAGAATTTATTAGGTTAGTAAGACCTTTAAAATTTGAGTTTATTTTAGGCATTTACTTAGTTAAAATTGGTGTCCTAATTCACCATTAAAATAATTAGTGGCGTATTTCCTTGCTGTAATTAATTAGGAATCACCAATAGGTTGTACTCCGCTTTGACCCGGGTTGAAATGGGGTATAACAGTTATTAATCTAGGTCTTGCAATAAATAAGCCATCTTTGAGTTACTAATTACTCTAGGTCAACATTAGCACTTTTACCCAATAGTCTCTTAAGAATTTTGAGAAAGAACCCTCATTTAATGCTTTGCCATAACCATAAATGGTGTAAGAAGAAAGAGAGGATTAGAGGAAGATGAAAATGAGGTATTTTAGCAAAAAGTGTGTTACCTTCCCAACATTCAAGTCTCTCAGTGGGATGGAATATCTCTCAGTGATGGTCATGTTTGGGAAATGAAATATTAGGTCAAGTCCATAAATGGGCTTTAAATAGGTCAACCACCGGTTTCTAACGCTTCAAGGTCGGGCACCGCTTTAGCGGACCGAGACCGCGGGGGCCTCCGATGAAATCTTTCCCCGCCTTCGCTCCAACGGGTATGTGGGTCGCCGAGGCGGATCGCTATGGCTGCCGCCTCTACCGCTGGGGCGGTCTAACTGGGTCTAACGGGCCGAAATTCGATATTTTAATTCCTACTCACGCGATGGGTCCAGTCAGGCTAGATGTTCACCGGGGTTACGTAACGAGCCGAACAAGTCCAGGATGTCAAAGTTGCGAATCTTTCGGGATTACGGCAACGACTAAACGGGTCGTTACATGACATATTTGAAGTGGTTAACTTATCTACGTTATGGACATTTGAGAAACACACGCAAAAAAGAAATTCAAAATTTGAATCAAAAGTATCTTATAGGAACACTTTATCATGTGTTCAGGTGCTCAAACAAGTCGTAATTCGAGTGAGATTGTCGATGTATTAAGCCTTTTTCAATCAGATTTTAATATCTTCTAGTAAGCTAGTTATCACCTTTGAGTTTCGGCATTTTGTCACAGAGCAAGGAAAGGAGGAACTACCAAAGCAACTGTACCTTCGGAATTATATGTCCAACATCTAAAAGTATTACTAATTCTTGCATATCTATGCTTCATATGGAAATTAGTTTGGTTGAATCCATTGGCCAAGGGCTCCATCCGCCAAAGAGTGTAAATACTTTACTATAGTAAGCAACGGCTTAATTGTATAAATATTTATATGCGATTACTAGATAACATTTAATTTGAACTATTTGTCAAAACTAAATCTTGCATGTCAATTCCTTTACCGTAATATTTGTTCCCACATCCTCGTGTCTCCGAAAGAAGAAAAGTAATTATGAGAAGGTTACACCATAAGTCATGGTACAAGAATTAAGAACATAAATAGCATAACTTTTCAAATTCTTCAAAAAGAGCACTTTTATTATATTACAACATATTCGTTTATTCTTTTTTTCTTTTTTATTTTTCATTTATCCCTAATTTTAAGAGATAAACCCATCATTTATCTCTCTCTTTTACTGATAAACATCTACTATATTTTTGGATTATCTCTCTTCTTTAATCAATATATCGTCCATCTCCTATTACTCATCCCTTTATTCTTTCATTTTCCCTTCTTGGTTGGTTAGAGTTATAGAGGATATGCAAGGTTTAAGGTTAGGAAAAAAAAATGAGTCTCTCGCTGTGTGTCTAATTAGTAATGGTCTCTGAGTTTTTTTTCCTTTCTTTTTTTCATATATAATGTCAAAAAGAACTTATATCTGCCGTTCAAAAAGAACTTTTCTTAACAAATTTGAAGTTACATGCAATTTTATTTCTAGTAGGATTGAGGTTTATTTATTGAGCAAGATCTGGAACTTAATGTAAACATAAACTAGCTGTTATCAATTTGCATTCACGGTAAAGATCACTAATTGGAGTTTTCAGGAACTGAGCAGAGATCAAGTTGATCCCTAAAGTAAATGAGCTACCAATACATATTTATATTTAATATAAATTGGCTACCATATACATTTATACCAGAATATTAGTCATATATTACATTTATACCACAAACATACATGGTATTTCAGATATAAATAGTTTAAACCATGCATATACCAGAAATACATGGTATATTTCAAATATAAATAATTTATACCATGAATATACTAGAAATATAAATTATATATCTATTACTAATTATACCGGTAATAATAATAATAATAACAACAACAACAACAATATACACATCTAATTTATATTACTGGGTATACCAATAATATTATGAGTATAATGATACCAATACTAATATGAGTATAATAATGTATATTAATGGTTATACCAGTAATATTATGAGTATAATTATAATAATGTGTATTATAAATTATATACATTTTGAGCATAATAATATATATTACTAATTATACAAGTAATTATACCAGTTATATGATGAGTGTAATAATGTATATTAATAGTTAGATTTGTTAATGTAAAATCTCTATAATGTTACCAGTTATTTATCCAAGTGAGCATCATTATCCAAATATTCAATTTAGCAATAAAAAATAAATTATACACCTAAAGCACCATTTAAAACAAAATCATTCTTATATAGAAGATAGATGAAACATAATAATAGTTGTTGAGCATTAATTGGTGGCCTATAATTAAGGAATTCAATTACTTGAGGCTTTTCAAACGTGATTCTTCCTCCAGCTTTATAGGGCTCTGTTAAGAGACGTAGTTCTTTAAACTTCATATTTTGTGGAAAAATCTAGCTTAAAAATAGACTAGAATTATTTGGATGCTGTGGTTTTACGTGATTCATGCACGATTAATTTCCTGTATATTACCAAAAAATAAAAATCCTGTTTATTAGAAACTGCCATAATTGATAATCAATTAATGTTGCCATGTGTATGTAATAATTTTTCAAAAACTGTCTATTTATGTTTTTTTCTTTTTCCAAAGTATATATGGTGAAGAGTCAACAATAACAGTGGTAAATAGGTATACTTGGAAAACAATGAGACAACATTTCCAAATTATGGGATGTATTTGTTTGCACACAAGCAATATTAGCACATGAATGGGGTCCAACACCCACTTTCATTTGCATTTTCATTTAGTGGAGCCCTTCTTTTCACTGTTCAAACACTCGTGCGAGTTGACCACATGATTGTTTCTGTTTCCGCCTCCTATATTCAAATGCAGATCCAAAATTTAAACAAATTCGCTCATCGTTAGCTTGGAAGGCTAGGGGTTATATATCAACGTCGTCAATATATTCATTGTTATTAAAGTCTTTAATTCCAAAACTGAACTTAAAACTTTGGTTTATTCGCAAATCTGCCAGAGATGATATAAGTTCCCTTTGTACTTCGGAAATACTCCTTAGATTGAGAAAAAAAAGAATTAAAATTTCTACTGTGAGAATTATGTTAGTAATTTCTTGATTGGTAATGCAAAGTCAAAGTTTCCTTGTGGGTTCTTTTTCACTCTCATTCTCTTTTGTCCTTCATGAATGCAAAATTTCCACTTTATAATGAGTAAGATTTTCATTTGTGCTAAGAATGGCACAGTTGCGAATAAGCTCACAAGACATGAGAATTGGGCTTCGTAGCCGTGCTCTCTCCCCCACGCCCCCTCCCCCACCCACCTTCCCCAATTCACCAAATTAATGGTGATCTTAATTAATTTTCCAAACATTGAGGGATGTTTCTGATCTCGTCCTTTACTACCGAGATCCTTCCTTCTACCTATATATTCCGGTGGAGACTTTTAGTGAACACACACCAAAAAATATCTTCTTCTATTTTCAGGACAATAGTTTGTGCAAACACTTCCAGCCACTAGTGCAAGTGTTTGAAAGTTTAAACCTCGTGTCATAATTTTGTTAAACGATTTACACCATGGGCCGATCCGAAATCGCTTTACAGCGACTTATCATTTAAAATTGTGATTTATAAGTTGTTTTCCTTGTTTTACTGTTAATGATCTATATTGTTCTAATTTTTACTAACATCTACTAGATACCTTGTTTTTCTGGATTGTAATTCAATTGGTTAGAGTAAAGTCATGTCAAGGTGGACATGTGAAGTATCACTTCACTTGATAATAATGAAAACGAACTTATTGCTGAGGTACCCATTGCCTCCTTGTGAAATTCTTCGACCAACAGTACCGCAGCCCCTCTCCTTTTCTGATTTGATGTTTAACATTCGAAACAATTAATTAGTAATTTTGTACCTAGCAATTGACTCATCTTTATGGTTTCTCCAATCATTCTAAGATTTAAATTCAATATATACGTACTACCAAATTAACTATCTTTAGGAGCTTTTTCGTTTGTCAAGAATACGAAGGGGAATTTTTTTTTTTTTTTTAATTATTCTTTTTGTTTGTGTGATGATTAATGTTAAAAACATAATAAAGAAAAATAAATATGTTCTCTAATAGCTTAAGCTTTAATTTTAGATTAAATAGTCCTGAGACTTCAACACAGTATCAAAGTTATATTGTAAATCTAATAGTTTAAGTCTCACTACCACCCATTATCAAAAAGTTAATCTTCAACGTCCATTCCTTAAAACAAATCAGATCCGCACATGAGAGAGCGTGTAAAAGACATAATTGATTAAATATAAATGTGTTATTTAACAGCTGAAGCTTTTATATTTGAGCATCAACACACTCCCATTGATAATAGTACGTAATACGTGCATTAGAAATGATTAAAATAGAAATGAGCCTTTATTTTAAAGATTTGTCTGTTAGTGTCTATCCAACTAGTTTGAAATATCGTATAAACTCAGTTCTAAAAACTTAAGGTTAGATAGAACCCATCAAATTTAAATTTTGAAATCGCGTTTGCATCGAAAGGAGCAACGAAAAATTCCTTCCTTGCCATCGCTGTTTCTTTCTCGTTCTTTGCTTTCGTATGTTTATTTATTGAAGTAGAATTATCAATTAATAGCGGTAAAGTTTATTACGTAACCTTTTTTCTCTCTCTCTTTTTTTTTTTTTTTTTTTTTTTTTTTAAATAAAGGTTGATATTTACATCTTTGAAGTTGAAACACTTGAATGAATCTTAGCGTATACGTGCACGTGTGGGCACGGATAATTTCAAAAATTGGCACAAAACAAAAGATTGTGTGGAAGCAACACTAGGCCTAATCAACACTATGTTTATCTTTTCCATTTTCTTAACATAATATGGACAAAAATCGTGTCTGGAATCTTTTGACTTTAGTGGAACAAAACAACTTTAAAAGAAAAAGAACAAAAAAAGTTTGAAATGCTAATATCTCGTTATACGTAGATTATGAGTCAAATTATGTTATATTTATAGGTATGAAGTCTTATTATACATTTCTATAAAGATTATTTACACGATTATTTAAACTGTGACTTGACTTCAAGTCATACAACAACAATATTTCTTATCGTTGATGTACGACTACCCTTCAATAAACAACTTAATAAAGAGAAAAAAAGAAGAAAAAGTTTGGTAACTTATCTAAATTACACACTCTCATAAATCAATCTGAAAGCTACTCAACATTGAAGTATGCGACACTAAATATTTAGCTATGAAATTTATTGTTAATCTGTAGCTAAATTAAATAACACGTAGCTAACAAGATTTTTGTATAATCTATTACTAATCCACTGTTAAATTAAATTAGCAACGGATTTTTGCTATTTGAGCAATAAAAGCTGTCCGTCGTCAATAATGTTTCTTAATTAATATTGTTTGTGCTCTCAAAATCTCTTAGTTAGACTAATAGAACTACTGCAGATTGCTGTTCTCGGTCTGAAACACAATAAGATGGAAAATTAGAATACAATATTATTACATTAGTCTTTCTTACCATGTTTTACCATTTATTGACCTTGTTTTTCTCCTCTAATTATAATGAGTGACTCGAAAACAAGACAGCAACTACGTTAGCAACTGCAGTAAAAATGAAGGAAATAGCAGAGTTGCAACATTTAAATAACTATTGAAGTTTGTGAATCTTCAAGAAATAATACACAATCACATTAATCATGAAAACTTAAGATCCAAATGCATTATACAGTAGATTGTCGATATTGTTAAATAGAACTGTGCAGATGTTAGTGTGTGGGAGCTTTAAATGGAGATTGTCCTCATCTGATTGTGGGTCTTACTAGGGGAATAGTTAAAGTAGTTAATTAGATGTAAAACAGTAAAGTGGGGAAATGGAGGTGGGGCTATGGAGCCTATGGTAGTAGTCAAAATGTGAAACAGTGAAAAACTTAAGAGGGAGACCCTTTCGTAGCAATGAATACATAATACTTATGAATCTTCACACACATTATTTTCACTAAATTATGGTTAATTGATGCACATTTTCAATTTAATTTATTACTTAAACATGATATGTTCGTATAATTTGATGTAAACACCGAGTATAAGTATGTTTTTATTGTAAAATAGCAGATGAAGAGAGCATATAATTTAATAGTATTGATGAAAGTCTTTTAAGTAAATATCGTGTCATTCTCTCTGTCTCCTCCCCAAAAAGGTGGGCATATTGTTTCGGAAATATTTAAGTTTCCTTTTAGTACTGCTACTTAACTTGTTTACTAAGAACAACCAAAATGAAGGCTTGAATCTTGATGTCTGTGAATTGGTACATATTGTGGGAGCGGAACCTTCCTCACCATGGTAATTTTGACAAGTCATAAAGTACCAATCATGAGTGGAAGTACATATGCCATTTTATTCCAAGAAAATCCAGCTGCGTAAAGCAATATGTCGTTCTAGTTGGGCGAACATCTCTAAAAAAAACACTTATTTCTAGTTATTGCAATGAAGATAAGTAAAGCAAATCCAAAAAGAGATTTGCCTTTTGAACAGAACCAAATTCCACCTTCCTCCACCCGGCTCTCTTTCATTACTGAAAGGTTCAAAAACTCTTCACTCGAACGCAAGTCTTAACGTTTTTTCTGGTGGTTTAAGATTCAAATATCTGGAAACCTTAGAGATTCAGTCCATCTGAACATTAGCTGGGCAGCTTGTTAAAATGAAGTTATCTTGTCTTGTTTTTTTTTCCCTTTTCAGAATTTATTTTATACCATTTGTTTTATACTAAATTTTATTTTTAATGTAGAATCGGTATAATCAAGCGATGGAGGAGCTCATTAGGAGTCAGCCGACCGATGATCAAGGCAATCCAATCATGCCATCGGAGGAACAAACTGTCTGCTGTTGGTTAGACGTGGTTGGCGGCGTCTATAAGGGAAGAGCGTACGACCTTTTGCTCCGAGAAGAACTTTCACCGCCTCCAGTATGGATTGCAAGGTATAGGGAGTTTTGCCACTGTGTCAAATGAGTAGCTTGATGAGATACGACACGAGCTCCAGGAACTTGCTAGGAATTACGAGGAGGAACAGAATAAAAGGTTGGGAGAGGAGCGACGTAGGATAAAGCTTGAGTCAGACGTCAAAGAACTCAAGGCTCAAGTGTGTAACTTGATCAGGTTGCCCCGTTCTCTGCCCCCGAGCCCCGATCATGATGATGGAGAGGATGGAGAGGATGAGGATGATCAGAAGCATGGAGACGATAAGGATTAGGAGAATAGAGAGCATGGAGAGGCTGAAATGGAGTATTAGGTGTCAATTGTTATTTTTATTCTAGTTTATGTTATTTTGGATTGTTTGAAGTCTAGTGGGATGCTTTTGATATATGTTTGCATAACGTCGAAGTTGGTTGGATTCGTATGACGTTTGTTGGCTTAATTTTAATGTTTGAATTATTTCGGAGTATTTTTACTATTGTTTTGATGGCTATTATCGGTTGTGTTTCTGTTTCTATTGAATTAGCTATTAAAATCTTTTATATAGCAAGTGGTGCAGTAAAATAGGCACTGCTTGCCAAAATAATATTAGAAATACCAAGGGATTTACCGATAGAGTCCCTCGGTAACAAGTGTAATTGCAAATCTCAGATTTCCAGGTTGCTGATGGACGTCCCTCGTTATTTTTCAAGTATCAAACTACTTTTATTTAGCTTACTGATGGACATTCTTGAGTATAATTGTTAAATTTTTATATTTATCGAGGGTCGTACCTCGGTTTATATATTTAAAATTTTAATTTAATTAATTTTAATATACTAATGGATGTCCCTCTGTAAATAATATATCAATATTATATATATATATATATATTTGTTAAGTATCGTGGGTCGTCCCTCGGTATATTTAATTTTGCCTGAATATTAGGTAAGGAAAGTACCGAGGGAGCTGTGAGGGTCTCCATCGGTATTTGCTGAGAGTGTCTCTCGAAATTATTTACCAAGGGTCAAACTACCCACACGCCTAGAATCGATGACGTCCCTCAGTAAATCCTGATTACCGATGGACGTCTCTCGGTAAATTCCATAGGTAAATTAGGAGTTTTTAGTAGTTAACCCATGCATGGTTTATTTCGCTTGTCAATGTTTTTTCTTATTTTCAAGTATATATGCTACTCACTTTAGGGGAAAAAAAATCGTTAACTAAAATCAACCCTTTTGTACTACCAATATTTTAAATTTGTATATTTATAATGATCTTGGTGTTCTGCATGCTAAATCTTACTATATATGTTCTTTCCAAGTTTTCTTTTATGTGCAGTAAACCTCAAAGGGCGATCTTTTCTCGTCCTAAAATAGTCCCTGAGAAACTTTCGAGCCAAATCTCAATTCATGAAATCTTGTGGTTTTCTTATGAAAATGTTTGTAACATTTATTTGGGTATACATGGTATTTCTTTATTCTTTCTGACACAATAAAGCAAATCAATAGAGTGAAAGTAGGTTTGATAGTTCCCGTTTTACAAAGTTAAACTATCCCTTGTATTGCATAAGGTTTGCAGGGACAAAGGGCACATTCAATCACATGCAACCTCATGAGAGCTAGGAAGAACAGAAAAGAGTACAAATATTCAGAGCTAATCATTATCGGTAAAAACTTATCCATATCGAGTGTTTATATTAAATTAATTTAATTTATCATGATTAAGTGATTTAATGAAGTAGTAAAATGTATTAATCAACCATGATTAAGTGATATATGTGTATGCACAAACACATATCATATATATTTATTGGTTTAGTCTAAACATCCGTTGCAAGTACTATTACTATCTATGCTGATAGAAGGTATAATAAGTATTCAATTGTCCGAATGACACCTTTTTATTAAAAGAACGAGAAAAAAAAGAGTGCAATACTATAATTGCATTATTATTCTCTTCAAATTAAACCTTCCACTTCTGCATTGCAATTTTACTCTTACGATATTAGTAATAACAATTGATTAGAGTGGACCATGATATTAAGGAGATAATTGTCAGCACTCAGGAGCAATAGCTGGAGAGGTATTGTCTTTTTCCTAAAACTATGTCATTCTCCAAGATATGGATGGCAATTATAAGGATCATATGACCAATAAAGATTTGGAGGGAGAACTTTATTCATTAGGACAAAATCAATAATTGGACCAATATTGTATATATTTATGTATAGATGACATTTATAGTGTGTAGCTGTCATGGTGAAGGTGGGATTGTGCCTTTTGGTCCCTTTCGATAGAAAATGAGACTTTAAATGGATCAATCTTTATCATTCATTTTGTCTTGTTACATTTTTTAGTAGATTACGTTACCAGAATTCACCCAACTCAAATCACCTCAATGTATTCTCACATGTCATATCTAAGTCACACAGTGTTAACTTACAGCAACTCATAAATGAATACTACATCATGTTTATTCAAATACAGTGTTAGCGTAAAATCATAACTAAGTAATACAATTTTTTATCTCAATTTAATACTTAACTATGATAAATTAACAAAGTTTAATGTAAATACCGGGTGCGGGGAAATATTTACTGGTATTGTTCACAAAAGAAAATTGTGGCTTTTCCTTGCTTATTAGCCTTAGAGGTTTGCTCTTTCATTTCTGCATGATGGCTATTTCTCAATGCAGCCTGTAAAAGTCTAGTTTTATGCAAGAATTCCCTAAATAATTAATTATCTCATGAATTTGTGAACAACCAGAGAGCATAACACAGCATAGTGGTAATTAAAGAATGATGAACACTACTTGAGTGAAAAAAGAGTCCTTTTTTTTTTAAATACAAAAAAATGCTATTGTTTGAAACAAAGCCAGAGTTTTTATTCTGTTTTCACATTTACGCTTTGAGGTTGTTTCCCGCTACATGGACAGGAACAAATAACTAGAAGGATTAAAAAAAGAAAGATAAGAAGGATAAAAACAAGATCCTAAAAATCTATTTTTTTTTTTTTTTTTTTTTTTACTTTTCATGTCGCATTTACCCCTACAATCTAATCTTCTTTGTCTTCAACTGCAGCAACTGACACAGAAAATATACTAATTTTTCAATTCTCATCCCCTTTTTCTTCCCTTCAAAACACCTGCAAGATGCACAAAACCAAACCATTTAGCTTAAAATAGTTTAATATTGCGCTTTAAGGGTGTGGCTCAATGGGCAATGAAGTTAGGTTAATTGGTTAACAACTATGAGGTCAGTTTCAAATTCCAACCGAGGCAAAAGATATGGGTGATTTTTTCTATTTGTCCGAGCTTTGGTGGACAAAATCAAATGTACCTATCTTTGGTGGGAGATAAAAGATACCGTAAAACTAGTATAGGTGCGTGCAAGTTGTCCACGACACCACAGTTTATTTTAACAAAAAACCACTTAACAATTGAAACCAGCCTTTTTAACTAAAATATTCACATACCAGATTTCTCAGATGAAGATTTCCCATCCACAGATGTTTTCAAGAAACCAAAATGTTTCCCTAGAACAGATTTACCCTGAAAAGGAAAAGAGATATATTGGCAGTTGCAAAGAATAATCAATGAATAAGCCATGACAATAGAAAATCAAAGAAGGAAAATAGAAAACTATACCTTTGAATATGTTCCAGAGTAGCCTGCTACTTGCTCCATGTAAGTTGTATCATTATAAAAACCTGTGGTATCCTGAAAAACATAAGTGGCAGAGTTATGGGAATATCAATTGTAAGAGAATGGGCTTGTCCATTCTTCATGTACAACTTGGGTTGAGACATAAAATAATTAAGTCATCTGACATATGTGCGAAACAATTCTATGCAGAAAGGGGAGGGAAAAGCTCTATATGATACATGATTTGTTGATTGAATATGAGTAAGGACTTTGTTTGCCCAAGTCCCTTGCTTGAAGGGTTATAGCACTTTCAGCGATACTGAGACTGTTTTTTAAGCTTTTAGATGAGATGATCACATGCTGTTCAAACAATTTGGAGTTTAGGTAGTACACCACCTCCTTCATGTTGTCATTTTCTTGGCTATGAATACAGGAGGTAGACGTCGATGCCTAACCAACCTCCCCCCCCCCCCCCCCAAAACCCACCACCACCACAAGATGGCGTTTGATAAGGGTAAAAGTTTAAAAAAAAAGTTCAGAGGGAAAAAATTGAACTTGCCTTTTGGAAGTCTGATACTGGAGAACTAGCAGTGTCATCAAGATAAAGATTCTGTTCTTTTCCACTCTGCTCATTCATATTCCTTCTTTGCTTAGCCTTTGTGTTTTCAGTCACAGAAGGATAAAACATGTATCCATTTTCTTCATAATTGTATTCTTTATCCTCATGAAAATTATGTGGTGGACCAGATGAAGCATCAGAAACCATAGACAAATCTTCAACTACATATGTTGACTTTCCCCTATATTCATCTATTTCACAAACACTTCTCCCTTTAACTCCATTGAATTGATCTGAAGAATATGAGAATTCATCAAAGTACATTGTCCATCCAGATTCACACTCACTAGTGCATTCAGAACCTGATATGTCCATCAAGATTTTAAGTTTTATTTCTTTAACAAAAAAAGGCTATTTATGAAAAAAGAAGAGAGGCTAGTAATAAAGAAAGAATTTAAAAGATTAATATGGGCTGATTTCTCTTTGTTGGTAGTCTATTTATAAGTAGGGAGAGGAGAAGAGTAAGGTATATAGAACCAACCAAACTTAGCACACTCAAATAGTAGACTAGTTTTGTCTGTTTGCCTTAATTATCTGTTGCCCTTCACATTTTTCTTCTCAATTTTGTAAAGAATCAAAACTTGCCAGTTGGCTTAGTCATGGGGTAGGAAAATAGAGAGAATGAGTCATGGCCATTGGCAATTGATATTGTTAACAAAGATGATTACAATTAAGATGTCTCAACCTAAGGTAAGTTAGGGGTTAGCTATATGAATCATCACACGTATATTTTAGCCTGTTAACACGCGTTTAGGTGAGCACGTCCTAACGTATTCTATATTGTGAGGATTCATCATCACTTGACTAATTTTACCCTATTTGTCAAACCTACCGGAAATCTCCTCCCTTTTTTAGAATTTGAGACCGACAATCTGAGCAAGCCCACGCTGACGAACATTGCAAGAAACAAATATTCTCAATAGATTACATAAATAACAGGTAGCTATGCTATAATACCATGTATATGACCTTAATTGGATGCAAATGAAGCACTTTCTTGGATCACTTATGTTGGAAAATGCTATTGGGCCGGGTCCACCCATAAGGGGTGCTAGTTAACCCATTAGCTTGTTAGTCTGTCCTCCTCTTAAACTCTATCTATATATAATATAAAGCTAGGCATAAACAAAGTGATGTGACACATCTCTATGTTCTCCTTTTTTTGCCATTTCTCTTATTTTCATGTCAAATATTCTATTTTTTTTCCCATCAGTTTGAAAGTGATGACTTGCATATTTATTGAATTAATTCATTATTGTCGAAACTGTTCACCACTTAATTATATGAAAGTTGAAATTATACATCTTAAATATCTTTTGTAACCGATACTACGTTAATCCTATAAGTTAATTCGTATTCATTTTGCTTTGATGAATTTAGAGGATAAAAATGATTGGTTTCAATGGCTATCACATGCCATTGTTGTTTCATTTCATACTTTCAGTTTAGAAGTATTTCAATCCTTCAGCATATGGAATTTTAAAAGCAGCATGACTTTGGATGAAATATTAATTAAACATGCTGCTAAATCTTCAATTTTAATGCTATTTCCCCTACTATTTTTGCCAGGAAAGTTCCTATGCACCATTTACCATTTTCTACATTGTTTCAAGATGTTCTTTCTATCATCAGAATAGTGGTTGTCTATTGTGATGTTTATCTTAGTTCTTGATGAAATAACATATTGTCTTATGGTCCTATGGATATCAGGTAGATGCAGCACTGTCACATGAATTGTGTATTCCGTTTAGAAAATTTCAAATGTATGCATAAATAAGAATTACTTTAATGGTTGCATGATACTTATACAGTTTTGTCGTCACTGGAATTAGAACTCAATTCATTTGTGTAGCCCTTTTGATATCAACTCTACTTAGCTTCCTTTTCCTTCTATTTAGCTTTTTTAAAAATTAAAGTTGTCAAAGGGATTTTTTTTTTTTTTTTTTTTTTTTTTTTTAGAAATCATCACAGTCTAAAGAGGAACCATGTAGAAATACCAGAATTCGTAGAAGAACAGAAAAGGAGGAAGACAAAGATGTTACCCAAAAAATTAGCAAGGGGAGACCCTAATTATGAAGAATATTTAAAAAAAGAAGGACTAAAACAGAATCATAATTTCTAAATTGATTATTGAAATTTTTAGTGAACAATCATGTAAGTGATTTTTGTTTTTAGTTTAAAGATTTTTTTTTTTTTTTTTTTTTTGCGTTAGAGTTGAATTATAAACTTATATATTTAGGTTACATATATAGTTTTCGAAAAATCTTACCCTTTTTTTTTTTTTAATTATACATGAAGATTGTTATTTCTTCTAAGTTCTATCTAACCAAAAATTCAAAAACATCAATTTGTAAATTTAGTGACGATGTTTTACATGCCTGCGTGAAGCGCGGGCAACTTCACTAATTTATAAAATACGCTCTGCATCTCCAAAAGGGTATCTAGGCTATATATAGAAGTATCTAGGCTGTAGAAACTAAGTAGGCTGTAGAAACTAAGGAATTCATCCATCTTGTAATAATTCCTACCGACATGCAGATTCCCTTTCGCTAAGCAGAAAACCCAAAAGTCTTCTAAACTAATTTACGGTTAAATACTACAACTTGTTTGCTGATATAAGAGGAACATTTAAACAAAAAAATCTCGACTCCATTGATCTTAATTGGCCATGATTGGTGGCACTGGTCTTTTCAGGGTTTACCAGTTTGTCCTAGTCTGCTTGACTTTTGAAATCTCCTAGTAATGCTATAAGACCATAAATGCCAATTCTTGAAAAATAAACGCATATGGCCCATCATCATTAAGTTACAATAAGACTAGTCATTATTGAGTGGTTTTATATAAATCAAAGTTTAATTTTTATACACTGATAGTACAAAATCTTATACATTATTATTTATTTTTATACACTGATAGTACAAAATCTTATACATTATTAGTTCAGTTGAATGATAATTGCAGGTAATTACTCCTAACATGTGTAATTAGTAACCTGACAAGTAAAGTAATACTAACGTTCTATAACATACAAACATAGCTCCATTACACTTTCAGTGAGTATAAGTTAAATTCATATTGTCAATATTATCTGCTAGCTCCTAGTGTGAAGTCACAATATATATTTCCCTTTTCCCTTTATACAAAAGCCAGAAGCAGTTGAAAAGATTCAGAACAATCACTGCAGGCCTCAGGTGAAAAGATCACCATTCACATACAGAGAGAGAAATGAAAAGGTATCAAAACTTAATTATCTTTATTAGGAGGGGGAAAAGTTGCCACACATAATTCCACGTTTTTTGGCATGCAAAACATTTAATTGGGTGGGCATGGGGTAAGGGTTGCTTTATGAGTCATCTGGTCCTTTAGCCTAATCTTTAATGCACATGCACTCTGCTGGCTTCTTGTCCATTTTTCTAATAGTATTTGCTACTAGAACTTCAACTCATAAGTCATATCATAATTTAGTCCTTTGTCTTCAACTCATACTGGTAGTTGGATTTGGAATATTGTATCTATACTAGAATCAACTTGACAAATGCTAAATATCCCATTGAGAGCAGAAAGTCTAAGTCATCAACATGAATTTGATGAGAACAATGGTGATAACCTCTATAATGATGATTGCAGAGCTAACAGACTAGTGGAAGCAAATTTTCGCCAAGGGGTTCAAAATATAAAGAAGTAATCATAAGAAAAAGCTAAGGGAATTCAACATCTACTGAATATACGTAAAAAAATAACTTTAATCATGTACATACAGTATAATTTTTTACCGAAGGGGGTTCGAATGAACCCTCTTGCACCCACTTGGCTCCGCCCCGGGCGGAGGCGGATCCATGACCTAGAATTCATGGATTTAGAATGAATGTGGTCTTATCATATGAGTTCTGTTGAACCCATAGAGCCCAACCTAAATAGAAGTCTAGTTTGAAAACTTTCCACATTGTTTTGATTAGGGGTGTCAAATGGGCGGAGTGGGTTGAGTTTGGGCGGTTCAAAATGAACTGAATTAATGATCCGCCCAAAAGTTACTTGGCCTAAAATAGGTAGGGCTAAAATGGGCTGAAATGGCTGAAAAAGCAGGTCATAACCCAACTCACCCCATTCTTACTAAGTTTAATTTTATTTATTTTTTTGTTCTTTTATACTCCGTAATTTTTAAGTACCTAATAAAAAAATGTTTATTATGGTTGTATATAACATATCAAACAAATAGATGTCTTTTTAAAAATATTTTGACAAGGTTTTTTATGGGTTAATTTGAGCTACATATTAACTCAACTTTTAGATGGAGCTGATTTGAGCGGGCCAAAGTTGGCTGGATCAATAAATGGGTGGGTCGACGCCTGTCCAAACTCGAGTGAATTGAAAGGATTATGTTTTCATGGGCTAATTTTGCCGGCCCTAATTTTAACCTTTAGCCCAGATAAAGACAAGCTCCTGTTGTCCCCATTTCCTATAGGAAAATATAAAAATATATGCACAACATGCTCATCTTGTTAATTAAAAGTGCTTATGCTAAACTTGTAGGACATATCTGTAACTAATTTAATGGATTTAGTGACGATGTCCTAGGATATTTGGGGTGGAATATACCTGCCGCTGCAACAATGGGCCAGATATGTTCTTATTTACTAATGGAAGAAGCTTTCTAGCACATGAATTTTTTACAATGAAAAATGGTCAAATTTGCCTTTAAACTATAGGAAATGGTCCAAATTCACCCATGAAAAAAAAGTTCATATTTGGAAAGCTTACACATTAGTGAATAAAGACATATTGGACCAATTTATTGTGATCAGTATATTCGACTCCAACTATTAATGGGTGTCAAATTTTAACCATTCCGTAACGACTAATTTAACATTTTCCCTATTTTATATATTCATATATCTTTAAAAAGCATTACCTATGTATATATTTAGTGAATATTTTTGGGTATCGAATAGGGGCGGAGGGAGGAAGGGTCAAGGGGGTTCATTAACCCCCTTCGGTGAAAAATTACACTATTTATACTTGGCTAAAATTATTTTTTTATGTATATGTAATAGACGTTGAACCTCCTTTGGCTTCTTCGTATGTTTACTTTTTCATATTTCAAACATTTTTAGTGAAAATCCTAGCTCCGCCACTGATATCGAATGACACATCTTGTAAAAGCTGTGTCTGCCACTGCTGCTTTACGTAAAACGGCACAAGTAATTGAATTCTACGTCTACAATCATTTCAAATTACTTCCTCGGTTCCGAAAAACTTATTACGTTTCGCTTTTTAAAAGTCAAATTACTTAAATTTTGATCAATATTTTAAGATTATTTTTCATCATATTAATATGAGAAGTAAAACCGTGATAACTATTTTGCGACGGAGAGAGTATCAAATAAGAAATCTCTTTATTCGAAGGCATTATTTCAAATCACTTAGAAAACTTATTTTAGTTTTTTTTTTTTTTTTTTCCTAAATAAATAAGGAGAGGCATCTGAACAATAAATGTGGAAGTGGACAACACGGTGGGACTATCGTTCTCAGATTCAGTTGATAAAACTCAACGTTTACGATAGAACCAATTTCATTATTGTCCAAAGCTAAAGTTAAAACGATTAAAAGGAAAAATCTAAATTCAGAAAAAATGTTTGCATCCAAAATTGATTCTCGAGTGACGTGTATGAACTTAGTACAACCATATATTTTAGAGATAATTACACCCTATGTAAGGGTTAATTAGGGTAACAATATTATCAAAATTGACCCATTTTTTAAAATCTTACAAAAAAATGACCCATTCCCTCTTCCTCCCTCTCCTCTCTTTCTACATACGCACATGAACTCCCTATCTCATCACTGCATTATACACTAGGGTTGCTTGAAATTTTGTTGAAAACTTGAAGAATAATGGGGTGGGTCTTCCATGGTGTTTGAGTTTGAACCTTTCGAATTTTGGGGCGCTGGTTGTTTGAATCATGCTTCATGAGGTTTATTAGAAAAAATCCTGTTGGTTTCCCAGGTAAGCAATAAAAGCACCTGGGTTAAGTAATTTCTAGTGCTAAGTGTTATTTGCTCGAATCTAAGCTTTATTATATGGGTAAAGTACGTATACATACATATTAAGGAGAACTATTTACGAAATATGACGGTCGTTTTTTATTTACAAAATATAACATTACAAACCCTATACAAAGCATGCTATTAAAAAAAGAAAAAAAATTAATAAGAAAAAAATTCGCTCAAAAATTTATGTATGAAATGTGTATATCTCGCTCAAGGCTTAAAAAAGTTCGCTCAAAATTTAGTGTGTGAAAACGGTATAAAAAATGTATGAAATGTGTATATCTCGTTCAAGGCTTAAAAAATCCGCTCAAAATTGTGTGTATGAAAACGGTATGAAATTTTTATCTCGCTCAAGGCTTAATTCGCTCACATTTTCATGTATAAAGTTCATGTTAGATTTCTGTAAAATTAATACAACTACAACAACATTGTATACAACTTTAATACAACATTCAAGACTTAAAATAATCGCTCAAATTTTTGTGTATGAAATGTGTATATTTTGCTCAAGGCTTAAAAAGTACACTCAAATTTTGTGTATGAAAAACGTATGAAATGTGTATATCTCGATCAAGGCTTCAACACTATGCTCAAAAACTTATGTATAAGAATGGTATGAAATGTGTATATCTCGCTCAAGACTTAGAATTTCATTCACATTTTTTGTATATAAATTCATATTAGGTTTCTGAAAAATTAATACAACTACAACAACATTGTAACAACTTTCATACAATATTCAAAGCTTAAAGTTTTCGCTCACAATTTTGTGTATAAAAATTGTATTAAAAATTTTGCTCACACATACACATTTCATAAATTTTTTATACAGCTTTCATACACAAAAATTTAAGACAATTTTTTAAGCCTTTAAGCAAAAAAAAAAAATTAAAAAATATAAAAATTATTTTTTTAAAAAAAAATTAAAATATTTTTTTTAAAAAAAGAGTATATATTTTCTGGAAAAAAATTAAAAATCAAAAAATATATGAAAATCCGTCATGTTTCGTAAAATATCGTTATATTTTTTACATAAGAAAAACTATCTATATATTTTGTAATAAAGAATCTTAAGTAAGTACCCTATGTCATTTTCCCTTATTAAAAAACATAGACAATACTCAACATTGCTTGGGAAACCCTATGAGCCCAAGATTAGCGATGACAGATTAACCGTGGGAAATTAAAGGATTTTATGGATTGTAAGTTAAGGGGGAAATCCTCCAATTTATTATTACTATTATTATTATCATAAGGAGGAGCAAATGGAAATCATATAAAAAGAAGCACAAACTCCATAAGTGGCCATTGTTGAATCTCGAAGCTTCAAAGTTTGAAATTGGGTTTTCAAAAATAAACTCTATTTTAAGTGGGTATTGTTGCAAAAGATCAGGTACGTATTGAGGAACCTAAATCTGAAATTTAGGGTGATGTGGTGTAGCTTTTGAGGTGTTTTGGATGGATTTGGTGCTTGGATTCAAGGAAGAAGACGAAGTTAGTTTTTGTATAATAGTGTATAATATTATATAATAGCGTATATGAGTATATAAACACCTCTTATAATTTTGTATAATGTTGTAGAATATTGTATAATAGAGTTTGTGAGTATATAAACACCTCTTATAATTTTGTATAATGTTTGTATCTTTTGGGTGTATAGTATTGTATATCGAATTTTTAAACATTGTTGTAAAAGAAAATCGGAGTTTTGTATAATGATGGATACCTTGTGTATAAAATGTATACCAGATTTTTGAACAATTGTGTATAAATGTGTATACGCGTGTATTTTTCGTGTATAATATCATATAATTATATTTTTAGCATATATACCTACACATTATACAATATTTGTACAAATGTGTATACGTTCGTATTTTCGTGTATAATATTGTATAATTATATTTTTAAATGTATATACCTACACATTATACAATATTTGTATAAATGTGTATACGTTCGTATTTTCGGGTATAATATTATATAATTATATTTTTTAGTGTATATACCTACACATTATACAATATTTGTATAAATGTGTATACGTTCATATTTTCGTGTATAATATTGTATAATTATATTTTTATAGTGTATATACCTACACATTATACACCTTTAAACACTTACATACATAATGTACCTTGTATAACACTGTAAAAATATTTTTGGGTTAAAGCTTTGCAATGTAAGTTTTGGGCTATTTTTTTGCAATATAAATGAGCAAATTGTATATTTATTTCCCCTATATTTTAGGCTTAATGCATATGCGGCCCCATAAACTTGCCCATTTTTTCCATTTTGGCACTTCAACTAAGTGTGGTTCCTATTGAACTCCTAAATTTGGCCTCAAGTGTGTCTATCAAACACAATCTGACTTACATAACATATATGGTGAATTTTAATTTTTTTTAACCTTGCGCGTGAAATCGCATCCTACGTGAAAAATTTAACCAGTTAAAACACCCTATCCATTTTAATTATATACATCAGATATTAAGTTTTGGTTTTTTAGTTTTCAATTTTGATTTCTTATTTTTCAGTTTTTGATTTTCCAGTTTTAGTTTCCAGTGTTTACTTTTCAGTTTTGGGTTTTTATTTTCTAGTTTTCGTTTCTTATTTTCAATTTTAGTTTTAGTTTTTATTTTCAATTTTAGTTTCCAATATTGATTTCTTATTTCCAGTTTTGTTATTTGATTGGTTTAAGTGGTTTGTTATTTGATTGTGTTTGATAGACAAATTTGAGACCAATTTTGTACAACTAATAATTAAAATAGGTAGGGTGTTTTAATTGGCGACCTATTATTTACGCGCAAGGCTTAAAAAAATGAAACTCACGATGTATGCTATGTAAGACGGATTGTGTTTGATAGACCGAAAGGAACAATGCCAAAATGAAAAAAGGAGATAAATTTTTTTTTTAAATTTTAACTCAACTTATACGCATAGTTCATGGCAAGATCATAATGTGGCGTGTCCCGATAGTTATGCCAACCCCCAGGTGGATGTATAGTCAAAATGGCGTTTGTCCAAAATGCCAACTACACACCACGTGTCACATTTTTTTTAATTAAAATGCCCCCATTTTTTGACCGGCGCTTGTCCACCCGACCCGTAGTCCCTAAATTAAACACCATCCCCGTAGCCCTAAATTTCTCTTCTTCACAAAAACCTAGCGACCATCCCAAATTTCACGATAAACACCATTTTCAACCCCAATCTTTGTTTTCATTTTCTCACGTACATATTTTCGTTCTTTCTCGTTCTTTCGTTCATTGTTGTTCATCTAGGAAAGGTTAGTTTCCTTACATTTTTTTTTTCTTTCAAAAAATGATACTAGGATTTTGTGCATATTGTTTGAAATACGGACTATAAAAAACAAATTTTCATAGTTCCCTAACTGTAATCAGCACATTTATTATCATATTGTGCATATTGTTTGATTTTTTTTTTCAAAAAACGATGTAGTCTAGGGTTTTCGCCATTGTGCATATTATTATCATTTTTTTGATTCCGTTTGACATTAAGTTGAATTACTTGGTATTCTTTGTTTTTTTATTTTGTATTTAGGTAGTACATGCCGATTTTGTGTATGTAACCTTAAGATGGTACCATGGAGGTGTGTTATACTTAAATAATGGGGAGCCAATATATGAAGGTGGGGAAGTTACTGATATATTCAATGTCGATGTTGATATGTTGTCTTTTTTTGAGTTGAGAGACTTTATTAAAGAATTAGGATACACAACTACTTGCACATTCGGTATTAAGCCACCTCGTTGTGGCATTTTGGTAGATGTTGATAGTGATGAGGTTATTTTAAATATGTTGTGGGTTTGAATGATGGTGACACCGTGTGGAGGTTTTTGTCAAGCACATGGTTGATGAAGCGGTTGTTGACCCACCTTTATTAGAATATGTTAGTCATGAGGATAGGGAGGAATCTTGTTCCCCTTTTAATAAAGCGGCTGATGACATAGGGGCTGATGAAAGATGTAGTAATGAAAGGGTTGTTGAGGAGCCCTTAAATTGTCCTAATGCACCTTTGTCCTTTTCTACTCAAACTTGTGAAAAAACACCTCCTCCTACCTCCTATACACCGTGCTATCGCCGAAAACACACCACCCCATTCTCTTTTACTTCAAATTTTTCTGTTCCAGAAAAAACACCTCCTACCTATCCTACACCTGCTGTTGCTCCTGAAGAAACAACACCCCATTCCTCTTTTCCTTGTGCTGATACTACTGCTGAAAATACAGCAGGACCTTCCTCTTCTACACCTGCTGTTCATGAAGATCTTAAAGATGTAGGTCCAGTTGGATCTGATTCCTTAGATGAGGGTTCGATTTCTCAAGCGATGATAGTGAACAATCTGTAGATGACATAGAAGGGAAGGTGAGGATGAATATGCAAGTGATGAGGTGATGAGGTAAGAGAGTTGAGGGCTGAAAGGAGGATTGAATTTCAGAGGAGAAAAAGAAGTGAGAGGGCAAAACCTGACAGTGAAGAGGTTCCAGCAGGTCAAGCTGGTGTGGATCTAGGATTTGATGAAACTAGAATAGGTAAGGTTAGTCTTGAGGGTAGGTTAGGAGGTGATGAACCTTACATTGATAGTTACGTTGATGATAGCTTTGAAATAGATGAGGATGAGGGTTGGGATGATGAAGAGGACATGAATGTTGGGGTAAATACGCAAGAAGACAAAGGTTTACAAGAAGGAAGAATGATAAGAACAAAATCATTCATGACCCCACTGCCAAGAAAGTTGTATGGCAGTTGGGTATGGTCTTTAAAGATGTTGATGAGTTTAGGAGAGCAGTAACAAAATATGCTGTTAGGAAAAGGGTTAAAGTAGAAAAGTGGGTGAATGAGCCTACAAGGGTTAGGGTGAGGTGCAAGGATGGTTGTCCATGGTTATTGTATGCTAGGCTTGATAAAACCACGGATGATTTCCAAATTAAAACTTACATTCCAAAGCATACTTGCCTCCAAAGTAGCGTAGAAACTACTTGTGTAATGCCAAGTTTATTGTCGAGACTTATAGAAAGAGAATAACCGAGCGACCAAACATTAAAGTTGTTCGATTGCAAGAGCTAATTAGGACAAAGTTTAATCTTCATGTTGGTAAGACCACGGTTAGAAGAGCAAGAGCAAAAGTATCTTGAAAGAAATCATGGGAGATCATATTCGGGAGTTTGGAAAAATCCTTGACTACGGGGATGAATTGTTAAGGACTAATCCTGGTTCCACTTGTGTAGTTAAACTTATTTGAACCAAATGCCGATAGTAGGCCTGTTTTTGAGCTTTTATATCCGTTTTGATGCTTTGAAGAAAGCATTTCAAAGATCGTAGAAAATGTATTGGTTTAGATGGTTGTTTTTCGAAAGGGGTTTGTAGAGGACGGTTGTGGTGGTATTTGTGTGTAAAGATGGTAATAACCAAATGTTGCCTCCGGCATGGGTCGTGGTGGAGTATGAAAACAAGAGCACTTGGACTTGGTTTATCGAATTTTGAAGGAAGATTTGGCACTTGGAGATGGGACACATTTAACATTGATAACGTATATGCGTAAAGGTATGTACACTAGAGATTTGTTGCAATTTTTTTTCATGAAAAGTCATGTGTTTTCATCTATACTAACTCGCTACTATTTCGGGGACTATTTGTTGCTATTCAAGATCTTTTACCTGCTTTGTTGAACACGGAAAATGTGCTAGGCACATCTTAGCTAACTTTAGCAAAGACCGGAGAGGGCTACAAAGAAGACAAGGTAGTTTTGGAGAATTGCCAAAAGCACCTTTGAGTCTCAACTAAGGAGAAATATTGAGCGGATGAAGTTGCTTGGTCCAACGAAAATGATGGACAAACCGATGTATTACAACATAAATTATTGGTGTAAGGTCTACTTCAACACTAATGTAAAAGTAGATTTGTAGATAACAATATGGCCGAGTGTTTTAATGCTTGGATCATTTGTGTATGAGTAATGCATATTTACCTTTTGTTGCTCTGTTTTGACAAATTCGTTTGTAGATAACAATATATCGTTTGTTTATTGGCTAAGCGGTAGGCACAAAACTATAATAACAATGCTTGAGGAGATTAGGGTGAAAATGATGGCAAGGATTGGAACATTAAGGGAGTTTGTAAACACTTGGAAATGTAACTACTCTCCAATGTGTACGAAGGTGTTAGAGGAAAATGCTACACTTTCAACATTGAGTTTAACGGTTTTGAAATTAGGAAGGACTATATCAACCACCGTGGATATTTCAAGCAAAGGTGTGTGGCTAAAAGGCATCCCATGTGCACATGCTTTAGCAATTCGGTTCAAAAGGTATGATCCACTTGGCTACATTGACCATTGCTATAGCAAAGAACAAAACATGGAAATGTGGCTGTCTCTACCATCTAGCGTGGCTCCACCGGACATAAAAAGCAGTAAGCCTCAAAAGACCAAGGAAGGAGAGCAGTGAAATTCCAAAGTCCGGGAAGATGCCAAGGCGGAATGGCCATGGCAAGAAATAATAAGAGGCCACAACAAGAGAAGGTGTCCAAAAAAAAAGACTCAAGACATGGATTAACAAAACCAGCAAGCTCTAGCAAGGGAAGGGCCAACACATCACAACTACCATCTTCAAGCAAGGTTATGGGGAGACCAAAGAAACCACCAACAAAACTAGTACCTGTTGAAAAGAGGCCAAGAGGAAGACCTAGAAAAGCGTGCCCAAGAAAAGAGGAAATAATCTGGCACCACCGAAGTTCATGCTTCATGTTCGTCCCTGCAAAGAACTAGTGCTAAAAGAGGAAGAGGAAGTGGCACTAGTGCACCATATAAAAGGCCTAGAGTAATGGGAATGGGTGTTTTCCAGGCAGAAAATGGGTTCAAAACAGTTAATGTGAGTGCCTTAATACGCACAAGTGTTCTTTTATGTGTTGTTTCCATTACTAAGTGTTATTTTATGTGTTGTTTCCATTACTAACTCCTTGGTATAATTTGCGTGAACGACTGGCATGTCAAGCGAGCAGGATTGTGTCAACTAGTAAAGCAAAGGAGACCGGATCGGCGGTTACATCGGTGACATTGGCTACAAGCCAAGTGCAAATAGTAATGTTGAAATGGAGAGGCAATGAAGCAATCACAACCAGGAAACTACAAGAGATACAGGAGAAAATGACAAAAGGTAGAGGTAAATCAGCAAACCCAAGCCAAGAAAGCACCTGTTCACAGTCCAAGCAGCCATGGAAAATATAATTATGATGAAAATGTCCCTGCAGTTCTTCAATGTACACATTTATGGATTGACATTTTAGTATTTTGTCTTGTTCGTTTAATCAAAACAACATATTAGTATTTTGTCTTGTTCGTTTAATCAAAACAACATTTTAGTATTTTGTCTTGTTCGTTTAATCAAAACAACACTACAAGACATATTTGTTTAACGTGTTCCAATTCCATTTCGGCTTGACATAGCGTTAAACGTGTACAAATTCAGCAAAGGGCATGAATTTAATATGATCAACAAAGACGATTAAAGGCACTAAATACGACATGGTCAAGGACCATTAAATGGCACTAAATCCAACATGATCAAGGACCATTAAATGGCCTAATAATTCGGTTGAAACCGGATTGCCCTTCGTTTGGGGTGGTCTTTAAATTTTGCCACTCATATTTGAAATCTTTAAATTTTGCCCTTCGCTAAATCCCATAGGTTTCGGTTCGGTCAAAATTTTAAAAAAAAAATTCGTTTGCAAAGTTTAAATTTCGCTATGCCCCCAGTCGGTATGTTGTGAAGGAATTAGCAAAGTTATCTGCGGACCGCATATCTTTAAGAAAAACTTGACAAAGTATGCCGGGCATAACTTTGATAATTCCTTCATAAGTTTATGCGGATCCGGCATAAAAGTTTGCCCGTTAAAAGTATGCCCCCTCGCATAAACTTGTTAAGGATTTACCAAACTTATGCCGACGGGGGCATACTTATGCCTTATGGGCAAACTTTGCCTTGAAGCATATATATGTATTTTTTCAAGCATATATACCAAAGTTACATGGAAAGTATTATGCTACAACCAAATGTCCATTTGTATACAAATTCACACTTTGGACATTTAGATTAGCATAATACTTTTCCATGTAACTTTGGAAATATTTTCCCATCTTTGAAAAAATATTTTCCCATCTTTATTATATGCTTCAATCACAAAAGGATTGTGCCCATTGTTGGTAAGGCAGAAGAAGAATAGGGGCCCCCATCAAGATGAAATCAATGGATCTCGTACATTGCTAGACACAAGTTTATGCCGATGGGGGCGCATTTTTGGTATGCTAGTGGCATTGGTTTGGAGAGAAAGGAACCTACTCGCATTTCAAAAACGGTTTCTTGATAGACTTATCAGAGAGATTGCACAACATATTCACATCAAGCCCATAAGAACAATTTTAAATGGCGAGAGCTAACTTTGCTATGAATTGCTATCCACTAGCTAAGTGTAGTTGATTAAAGCCGATGGGGGTTGTTTTTTAATGTAATAGTTGCTCCTAGTTTGACTTATACAAATAGTCCAGTAGAATTTTACCATTCACACGATTGAAGGTCAATACACTTTGTGTAGTACAAGTTTTTTTGGATGGAATAAAATAGACTTTCAACCAAAAAAAAAAGTTTGCCTTATAAGGCAAAGTTTAAATTTTGTATGCCCCCTCCGGCAGACTTTTAGTTATGTTTAACTAAAAGTCCGCCGAGCGTATTTTGCCTTGAGGGCGGACTTTTAGTTATGCCGGATCCGGCATAACTTTAACTTTTTCTTAAAGATTGTATCTTTGCTCGGATCCGCATACACTCCCCTAGTCTCGCCTTGCGAAATTATTTTTTTATTTTATGCTTGAGCGGGGGTTCGAACCGAATTTCATGTATTCGCTCATCTTTCCAAGCAAAGGGCAAAATTTAAAGACCACAAATATGAAGGGCAAAATTTAAAGACCACAAATTTGAGTGGCAAAATTTAAAGACCACCCCAAACGAAGGGCAATCCGTGCAAAAAAATGTTGAAACCATCTATATAACACAACATACACACACACACCATATCACACATTCACCACACTAAACTACAACAACAACATCAACGTGCAACCGATAGCAAGCACAACAAACACAACAACTAGTGCACCAGCAGCAGAGCACAACAAACACAACAACATATAACATCTACATCATACCAAAAGAAGATGCTAGCTTTCTTTGTGAAAAAGTTAACCCGTTCTTACGTGCAAACCGATGATTTTGTAAGTTTTTTTATATTTGTTATTATTATTTGATTTACGTGAAAACCGACGATGTAAACTTTCTTTTTTGTTCATTGAAGATACTTCCACATGAACATCATGACATTTTTCCAACGACAACAACGCATGCCGTGTTAAAGTATCAAGATGACACCGTTCACAAGATGACGTTTTAATTGGGAAAAAAGCTCGTTTATGCCAAGGGTGGAAGGCATTTATAGATTCAAAAGGTTTGAAAGAGGGAGACACACTAGAGATTTGGGTGTGTAAATGTGAGTGTGGAGATGGCATAGGATTTCATGTATTTAAAAAAGAGATAGAGATCATAAATATTGATTAGTAGATCTCTATTATTCAATTGTCTATGTTTAACATGTCCATGTATGCTACTATTTTGATTAAGACAATGATTAATGTTATGTGGATGTGATTTTAATTTTAATTTTAATTTCGGATAAATACTTCAAAACACCTTAACATCAAACTTCTTCATTCATACATGATAAAATAGATGTATATGTTAGAAAATTTGCCATAACAAAAGGCAAACAAAACATAACATAGCCGAGACACTACCACCACTACCACTATCTATGGCAATTTGATTTTTCCATTGTTTGAATTGCCACTACGGAATACAAAACTTATGAACACAACAACAACACAAACAACAAAACAAAAAATGAAATTCCTATGGAACCTACCCCTTTAGTCTTCCTTGTGTCTTCTTTTTTTGGTCCATCAACCTCGACCAAACCCATGTCAACACTAACCGAATTATTATCGTTAGTAGTGATCTCATCCAATTCCATCTTCAAACTCCGATATTGCACCAATTCCTTCTCTAAATCTCTAATTTTGTTAACCAATTTTGGGAGGATAAATTTTGATCTTGGATCAACTTCATCTCTGTCCCTCCAGCGAAAAAACTTGCATTTTTGAGCCTGAAAAATAGCAAAACAGAGCATAATTTTACAAATTTAATTTTTCAATAAATCAAAAAATGGGAGCAAGACCATACACCATAATAGGGACAAGACCAGTATCTTCTTCCAGGGTTTTTTTAGACCAAGAAGTTTGCATTTGCAACAAATTCCCGTGTTGACATTGGACCACGGTTCTAAGCATAGGATCACTCTCATCCATACACAATCGACCAAGGTCAATTTTTTCCATAACAAACCCTAAGAAATGAAAAATGACTAAATATGAGCAAGAATCACTCAAGAAATTTAAAACAATAAATTTCACATGAACGAAAATTTAAAGAGAAATAAATGAGAAATAAACCCTAGCTAACGAACCTCTTTCCAACGATTGGAGCGATTAAGGTGTTGATTTTTAGAGGTATAACGATTGGAGTGGTTGAAGTTATGGAGTGTTTGCTTTTTTGACAAAAAAATGGAGATGGGTATTAAATGGGTGAAGAAGAAGATGAAGTAGCCGTTTGGGTGTAAAAATGGAGGGAGTTCAAATTAATCTACATGGCATCTACGTGGCAAAATCCGGTTGGCGCTCCAAAACACGTCACATGCTCTTTTTTAAAGGCTATAACGCGCCACCGAGCGGTGTATTCACGCTCTTGTCCACATCGTATTTTACAAAAAAGGGCGTTTTAATCCGAAAAAAAAAAAAATTTCAGGGGGGTAATAGGTCCAACGCAAAGGTTAGGTGTGTAGTTGGCATTTTGGTCAAACGTTGGGGGGTATTTTGACTATTATCTCACCAGTAGGTATTGATAGTTTAACTTTTATACACTATCAACGTAAATAATTATTTACCACTGTTAAAACCATAGTCTTCCAATGTGCTTCAAGTCTCAAAAAAAAAAAAAAAAACCATAGTCTTCCAATGTGCTGTCACAACAGTTGGAAATAGAGAGAAGGAAAATAATCTAATTACCACTTTACAGTATGAGGTATTATATTTTACCAAAGATAACTGTAAATTTACATCTTTGTAGTTTTATTTTATTTTGTATCAGTTGTTATTTTTCTTGCATTAACAAGAACCAGCTGAGCCTATAATAAACTTCCACCAGCCTAAGCTGAAAAATCGTAATTGGTCAATCTACAATAAGTCTTGAAGTATAAACAACTTTCTAGTCCTCTACCAAACAACAACTACATACCCAGTGTGGTCCCACAAGTGAGGTCTGGAGAGGGTAGGATATACGCAGACCTCATCCCTATTTTTATGGAGTAGAGAGGTTGTTTCCGATACTCTCGGATCGAAAGAAAAAACAATGATGTGACAACTATCAAGGTAAAAAGCATGGCATCAAGAGAAATATGGCAACAAAAATAGCATGATAAAAAAGCAAATGAGGTAAGAAATAGTACTCCCGCTGTCCCAATTTATATGATGCACTTTTCTTTTTAGTTTGTCCCAAAAAAAATGATGCATTTCCTTATTTGACAACAATTTAACTTTAAACTTTACCTTTTACGCTTAACGAGATGATCTATAACCACACAAATATCTTTGGCTTATTTTAGACCACACGATTAAACAGCCTTCCTTTATTTCTTAAACTCCGTGCCCAGTCAAACTATATCACATAAATTGGGACGGAGGGAGTAATACACATTGAAGAAACGAAACTACACGGCTACTACCTAATACTACCGCTACGGAGTTCACTAGGCTACCTACTAACCTCTAGCCTAACCCTCGGCCTCCACACCTTTCTATCTAAGGTCATGTTCACAGTAAGCTGAAGTTGTGCCATGTCCCGTCTAATCATCAAAGAGGTTCTGAAATCCAATTTGTGCTCAAGGAGTCACTATAACCCCTAAAACAGTTACTACTAGTATTTTTCATAGTGACATTAGTTGCCACAAATACTGAATAAAGTCGCCACAAGAACTACGAAAAAGAATGTTCAAAAGGGGTCGCCACTAATAAGTTGACATTCACAAAATGCATACTCCATGATTAATATGTTCAAAAGACTTGACATCATTTTCATTTACAGTTTAATATGAAGCTGCAAGAGGGTCAAAGGGGGAGGAGAAATACCAGTCTTTTATACGAGAAATACGAGAAAGAAGACTATGGGAGAAACAACTGCTGGCAAATTTACATGTAGAGTTGTTTGTATTCCCTGTGAGAATGAAGTTGAATTGGTCAAAGCAATGAATAAGAAGCCGCTTCTGTAACGAAACTGACTTGATTCACTGAGAGCACAGCTTAATTCGACTTGTGATTTGGCTTGAAAAATCAACCTTAACAGAGATGAAAAATTTGGTTTCAGTAAAGCAGAATGTAAATATTCAAAAAATAAAAGCTGAGAGGAATTACAGTCATGCTAAGCTTATCGGATTAGAGTACAAAGTTGCTGAGATTAAGCTAACACAATATGTCATCCTCTAAGTTAGACAGGTAACAAAAAAATTAATGATGCTTTAGTGTAGGCTACTGTTTCATACATGAAGGCATGAGCAAGTTATCACATTTAAATGTGATGAGGTACTGTTATCTTTTTTGTAACAGCTATGCTCACCAAAATGCAAGGGTAGGAGAGAATAGAAAACTAGACAAAGTAAAGCATATGCAATTGATATGTCATACATTCTTTCAAGTTTAAGCAGAGAGAAAACTTGGCAAAATACATTAGACGTAATTGATACATCATATATTTTGTCAAGTCAAAACTTGAGAAAATATATAACGTGCCAATTACATATACTATAGACTTGTGATGTGAACAAGCATATGAAGCACAATGCCGACATTTCAGAGTCTATTCGTAATCCTGATTAGTGTGATCTGTTTCCTATTTCTAAAGAAAAAGTATCAACCTATTGGCCCTAAATTAGGGAATAAATCTGCTGCACCCTTTCTTTCCATGGAACATGCTAATCCTGATCAGGAATACAAGGTTGAAGGAAGATGATACTGATAGATGTCAAAGATATACACACCAGTACATTTTTATCCTTATCATAAATTACTTTATTTGGAAAAGAGAGAATATTGTAAATTCTGTATCATCTTCCTCTGTATGATTATCCAGGCTCCAGTCATTAATTTGATCTAAAAGAAGCCACTTGGTAACAGACTCTACAATAGGATCAAACATAACCTATAACCAAGCAGATATCAACCGAATGTGAACTGTCTCTAAGTATAATCAGACATAAGACAATAGAATAATCTTCTATCGGAAAGCCAAAAACACAGACAAATATTCTCATGGCCAAACGGGTTCTTTTGTTTCTTCCTAGTCCATTCGCATGGAAGAAAAAAGTAAGGCCATCAAAAGAAAATCCAGCATGGCCAAGAAGCTGAGTAAATTACTATCCAAAATTTACAGATTGTGCCAGCCCATCCAGTACTAAAATCAAATTATTTCTATTGCATCCTCTTTATGAGGTACATTGACATATCCATTCTAGTCCTTAAACACCGAAGGAGCTACAAAGCTATGAGATCAGTAATTATAAACACAGTATGCATGACTATCAGCCATAATATATGTTGTATAAAAACAACTATACAAGCATTAAACTGTTTTATGACATCAGTACTACAGAAATAGTATGATCATCAAAATCTTGGCAGCAAAGACAGGTGACTTTAAATAGAGAGGTGCAGGGCCAGGCATGCAGTTGCTAAGGTACACTGACGGAGCTACAGATGAATCAGTATTTGAGAACTAAAACAGCTCTACCTCATTGACAGTGCAAAAATTTTGAAAGTGTTCCTTCACCCAACATAATTTTGGAGTAAATAAAGCTATTAGGATATATATAGTAATCAGGTTTGTTGAAGTTTGGAGGCCTCTACCAAAGCTTGAGGCCTGGAATTAATTGATAGATAGGTCACGTGAAATGTAAGCTATCTCTTCTCTATGTGGATAATTTATCACTTATCTGTGACGAAAATGGTATTGGTTCCACCGCTAGGCAGTGCAAACAGCATCACCGTGGTTAACCATCATATCAACAGAAGATATTTGGGTTCCCAGAAGGCAATTTGTTTTTCAATATAGCAAATGTTTCATGTTTTCTAGGATTATCTAAACATAATGAGAGTTGTTTGACAAACCCAAGAGCAAACCCGAGAGAAGGAATTGGCAGTCGGAAAGAATAGTTCCTGAGGAAAGTAGATTCACTTCCGTAAACCTCGAAATTGCTAACATCAAATTACTTAGTCTTTTTGTAAATTAGTCCAATTTTGAAGAATTTATTGCTTCACTACTCCTTAAACATGGCACTTTTTCTCCTAAAAGTCCATGTTTTAGCCAACACAAAAACACTGTCAAAGCAGAGGGGAAGAACAGAATGATACCCCAGTAAATCTTTGACCTGTTTTTATTCACGACATCATTACCCATTAGGCCTCCTTAAGGTAGGTCTTTTTTGTTCTTAAACAACTTACTAGCTCTATTAGCCTAGGTTGCTGAAAACCTTAAGCAGTCTTTTATCAGGAGACAGAATGCCGGTCCCCCCAACCCCCCCCTCCCCCAGTAAACCCCGCAACACCCCCTAGCAATAAGGAATGGCAACAAGAAAAAAAGATCATACTTATCCCAAAAAAAAAAAAAAAAAAAGAAATAGCAATCAAAAGGATCAGCAAAGCTGGTTGTTGAGTAGGACAACAAGCAATATTTTAAGTTCAACTTCAACTTGTGATCTTTCAACAAGCAATTTAGGCTTTAGATTTTAGTATCAATATAGCAGGTTTTTACCTTTGCCTTAGATGTGCCAAATATGTTCCTACTATAAAGTAATTTCAAATGTTACACTCCAGTAGTCTTGCAAAAATAAAATCCCTCTTCAAACTCTCACCTCAATTTGATTACTTACAGTACAATCTTGGAGTAGGTGGAACAAAACGAACAGGACGAATAGATTCTTCAACATTTAATGCTTCACTATCAGGCAAAGGCAGCATACCTCAATTTAAACTTGTATGACAATTTAATCCTCTTCTATCGTGCTATACTAAGGGTGTTAATATAATCCTTTCCATCAACTATAATCCTGGCAAAAATCCTATTAAAAACTAAACGCGAATTTACATGTCATAATATGCAGATGAAATTTTGAAAGAGCAGTATGCGGTAGTCCTCCTCTTTCCATATTATCGATTAGTATTAGTGCAAAGCTCCTTACAAATGGAAGGAAACAATAATACTACATTCTATTTCTTGCTTCCTAATTCCCACTTATCTTTCTACTTGTTCTTGCATTTTCCCACTGACACATCACTTCATAAAGCATTGTTACAGCTTAACACAGTCACTAGAAATGCATTCACTAATAACAAAAGAACACATTTAAGTGACAACTTATCAGAAAAAAGAACACATCATGTAATATGAACTCAAACAGGGAAGCCAGCATATTTACCATTTGAAGACTCCCCCTTTTTAACCCATACAAAGCTATTATCCTTCTGCTTCAACGTTCTTCGCTGTTCATACCTTTTGGAAGTCCCATATCTCCACTTGTCACCATACGCGCTGACATGCGACCTCCATTGACCATAACTCTTATCAATCAATGACAAATCCCCAAGATCTCTCTCAATCTTCATCTTCAAACCAGCTTCTGAATCTATCAAAGGTACATCTTTCTCTGCATTATGCTGTTTTCCCGATTGCTCCAGACTCTCTATCTTATCGCTTACTTCTCCAACCTTATCATCCACCTTTCTCCAGCTACTTTTTTTATCCTTAAACCCAACTCTACATTTCTGCCCTCCATTTTCCCTATCTACCTCGTTTTCTCCTACAACCTCCATCGTGCAAACCATAGCCACTTCTTCGACCCCCTTATCACCGTATGCACGAAATGCACCTCTCATTCTCACCTTCTCATTAGTTCTTTCTTTCATATCAACTGAAACCTCCTCCTTCTCTGCATTATGTTCTTGTCCTGATTGCTCCACACCGTCTACTTTATCGCTTACTTCTCCAACCCTATCACCCATCTTTCTCCCGCTATTTTTAATTCTTCTAAACCCAACTCTACATTTCTGCCCCGCAATTCCCCTATCTACCTTGTTTTCTTCTACAACCTCCACCGTGCAAATAGTAGGCACTTCTTCGACCTCCTTATCACCGCATGCACAAAATGCGCCTCTCATTCTCGTCTTCTCATTAGTTCTTTCTTTCACATCAACTAAAACCTTCTCCTTTTCTGTACTATGTTTTTGTCCTGATTGCTCCACAGTGTCTACTTCTCCAACCCTATCAACCATCATTCTCCCGCCATTTTTCTTCTCCCTAAACCCAACTTTAAATCTCTTCCCTCCGAGTTCCCTATCTACATTGCTTTCTCCTATAGCCTCGACCTCCTTATCTCCATATGCACGAAATGCACCTCTTATTCTCGCCTTCTCGTTAGTTTTTTCTTTCACACCAACTGAAACCTCCTCCTTCTCTGCATTATTTTCTTGTCCTGATTGCTCCAAACTATCTGCTATATCGCTCGCTTCTCCAACCCTATCACCCATCTTTCTCACGCTATTCTTCTTTCCCCTAAACCCAACTCGACATTTCTGCCCTGCAATTTCCCTATCTACATTGTTTTCTTCTACCACCTCCATTTTACAAACAGTAGCCACTTCTTTGACCTCCTTATAACCGTATGCACGAAATCCGCCTCTCATTCTCGCCTTCCCATTAGTTCTTCTTTTCACATCAACCAAAACCTCCTCCTTCTCTACAATACGTTCTTTTCCTGATAGTTCCGCACTGTCTACCTTATCGCTTTCTTCTTCAACCCTATCACCCCACTTTCTCCCGCCATTTTTCTTTCCCTTAAACCCAACTCTACATTTCTCTCCTCCGATTTCCCTACCTCCATTGCTTTCTCCTACAACCTCGACCTCCTTATCTCCGTATGCACGAAATGCACCTCTCATTCTCTCCTTCTCATTAGTTCTTTCTTTCACATCAACTAAAACCTCGTCACTAAATGCACCTCCCATTCTCTCCTTCTCATTAGTTCTTGCTTTCACATCAACTAAAACCTCGTCACGAAATGCACCTCCCATTCTCTCCTTCTCATTAGTTCTTTCTTTCACATCAACTAAAACCTCGTCCTCTTCTGCACTACGTTCTTTTCGTGATTGCTCCACATTGCTATTCTTCATTCCCTTAAACCCAACTTTACATTTCTGCCCCGCGATTTCCCTACCTACACTGCTTTCTCCTACCACCTCCACCCTGCATACATAAGCCACTTCTTGATCCTCCTTATTCTCACTATTCCACTTACATTTCCCCTTAGATAATTCTTTTTCACTGTTTTCCACACTCACCATAGTCATGATTTCTTTCTCTGCCACATCTAAAGTTGAAACGTTAGCCATATCTTCTTTTCCATCTCTTTCAAACCTAGGTTTCCTATTTACAAAATAGCCCTTTTTCTTGTTTTTTTCACCTTCTTTAACCACTCTACTAGTGATTTCCACTTCCTTTAACTTGGGTTCTTTAGAAATCAAACCCACCTCACGCCAACTTTTTATACTATGATTTTGATGTCTTTGATGATTTTGATGTCTTTGATGATTTTGATGAAATGGGGTTTTCAATTGTTTCTTTTCTTGATTTTCCTTTTCTTGTTTTTCTTTTTCTTGTTGCTTCTTTTCTTTCTCTTTTAGCCATCTTTCTTGGAGTTGGGCTATGGAGATGTAATTTGAAGGGATAGAAGGGTAGTTTTGGGAATTAGTTTCAGCCATTGATGATCAAGAAAAAGGTTCTGAACAATCAAATAACAAATGGTTGTTGAAGAATCACATGGCGGATTGAAAAAAAATGGAATTTTGATGGTGTTTTTTTGAAGTGTATAGGCAATGATGAAGAGTGTGTGTGTGTGTTTGCAATTTTTGGCTGGTGTCCTACTCAACTCTTAACTTTTTTTTTCACCAATAAAAGAAGAGAAGACTTAACCCCTAAGCACATATTTTATACCATTTTGTCACTTTTTGCTTTTTCTTGTCATATTTCCATTGTACTTTATTAGAAAAAAAAAATTCTCTATGTATAATTACTCTACAACTTTTTCTTTTGGCTCAATACGTTGAGGTCCCTTAAACTTAAAATTAAAAATTTAAAAAAAAAAAATCATAAGACATTCAAATTTGGGGTTACTTCATTGAAGACGTGAATATGCGATAAAGTATTATTATTGGATACACTTTCGGTTCAAAATTAAAAAAAAAAAAAAAAAATTGCTCGTGTTCTCGAATGCTTGTTATGTAAATAAATTAATCACTTAAAATGTGTCAATTTTTTTAATTATACAAATTAGCCTCAATAGAAACATGCTTGAAGTTTTATAGCTTATTAAGACAAATGCGTATAATTAATGAAGCTTTTGAACAATCAATAACAAATAGTGTTGAAGTATCACCTGAAGCAAGTACCAAAGCACCTATTTTACACTATCAATTTATTTTGGCTTAACTTATTGACGATCCTTAAATTTGTCAGCAAATTTCATTAATTACATTTCAAAAAGAAAAGTTTATTTTAATTAAATACATACGATAAAGTCACTCCTATCGACTCTTTCTTACCAAATTTTGAAAAAGAAAATTGCGTGTGTTCTCAAATGCTTATTACATAGATAAGTTAATCACTTAAGACGTATCAGCTCCTTTAATTATATAGATCACCCTCAATAGAAACATGCTTGAAGATTTACTGACTTATTGAGCAAATGCTTGTAATTAAAGAAGCTTTTGAACAATCAATAACAAATACTCCCTCCGTTTCAATTTATGTGAACTTTTTTGACTGAGCACGACATTTAAGAAAGAGTGAAGATTTTTGAAACTTGTGATTCAAAATAAATCTTGAATATTTGTGTAGCTATAAATTATTTCATAAAGTGAATTTATTTTCATATTAGGAAAAAGATCATTTATTTTGATACGAACTAAAAAGAAAATAAGTTCACATAAGTTGAATCAGAGGGAGTAGTGCTCAAGCATCACATGATGGATTGAAACATGGAATTTTAAGGGGTCGTTTGGTTGCTAGTCGAAATAGTCGCATTATAATCCCGACTAATTTATCCCATAGTGAATGATTATTTTATACCATCTAAAAGACAGATAAAATAATCCCGCATAAGTAAGTACATAGTATACATAGTTATTCTAATATTAATTTATACCACGTTCGCATGTCAGATATAAATTTATTCCGGATTATTTTATACCTTATACCAAACGCGTATAAAAATTAATGGGATAACCCACCTTATACCTTGAACCAAACGACCACTAATAGTTTTTTTGAAGCGCAGACAGCACAAGAGTGGTCTGTACCTTTGGCTGGTGCCAACTGTCTACTCCACCTTTTTCACCAAAAGGAAGAGAGGGCGTGACACCTAAGCAGCTAATTTACACTATCTATTTATTTTGTCACTTTTTGCCATTTCTTTTCGTATTTTCATTTACTTTATTTAATTTAAGAAACAAAGTCTATGGATAATTTACTCTATACCAACTTTTTCTTTTTATATACATTCTTTTTCATTTTACAATGTAGTAATCTTAGTAGTTAATATATAAATAACTTAATTTAAAGTTTTGTTTTATTTTTAGTAAATAAAAATACTTTTCTTCGTTTCAATTTATATAAATTTTCAATTTTTTAAAAATTTCAAAAAAGGGGAAAATTTTAGAATTTTGTAGTCTAAAATGAATCATTGATACTTTGGGAAAAAAATTATCTCATTAAAATAAAATTTTAAAAAAATAAAGTTAAATTTAAAAAAGAAATATAAAAAGAGATCATTTTTTTAAGACTGTAATATCACATAAATTAGAACGCAGAAATTATTAGACATGAGAGAGGGCCAAAATACCATGATTTCTTTGTTTTGTATACCTTACATAGTAAATATGCTAATTAAAATTAATCTGCCAATATTAGTCTAGATGATTCATTGTAATCATTTATCAAATTTGATTGGTTGAGATAAGTTGATCTTCTATTACGATAAATTGATGAAATTATAGTCAGTCCAATGGCATTTTTAGTGGCTGCAATAACTATAACAAACATTGAGAAAATATCTTTTTTGTTGTGAACAAATATGAATGACATGTGGATGCTATTTTGGCTATCACTGTAGCAACTCCTCTGCTCAAGTTTCATTAGGTTATAAATAGCCATGCTCTGAAAATGACATCCCAAAATAGTAAAAGAAAAGAAATAATACCACTGCTCGTTCCTCTCACTCTTTGTGCCTTTATTGCTTCTTATTCTAGTATTCGGTTTTATTTTATAACACGTTATCAGCATAAGGCTCTGCTTTTTACCCTTATGTTGAGTTTCAAGTTATCCAGTTTTCACTATGTCAAACTTATCAAAGCTTGAATTTGTGGCACTTGAAATTACCGAAAAGAATTATTTATCATGGGTTCTTGATGCTAATATTCACCTTGACGCTAAAGGTCTTGGGGATACTATTAAACAAGGAAATAAAGCATCAAGCAAGATAAAGCCAGGTCTATGATTTTCCTTCGTCATCATTTCCATAAAGGATTAAAAACTGAATATTTACCTGTGAAAGATCCACTTGAATTATGGAATAATTTGAAGGATCCATATGAACACCTAAAACTGACGATATTACCGAAAGCTCGATATGGCTGGATGCATATTCGGTTTCCCAAAATTTAAATCGAATCGATTATAATTCCGCTATCCATCAAGTAAGTTCCGATTAAAATGGGGAGAAACATACGATGAGGATTCATGAGAAAACTTTACCACTTTTCATGTTCAAGTGTCCTACAACAGGAATAGGAAAGCGTTCCCAAAAAGTATCTAATTTAATTTCATGCCTACTTATGGCTGAGTAGAATAATATTCTATTAAAGAAAAATCATGAATCCCATCCCACTGGGTCTGCTCTATTCCTGCTTAATGCGATCCATGATGCCCGAAGGCAAAATATCTCAAGGGGCGTCCCATGGTCTTGGATGTGACGTGGAAAGGACGCATAATTATCGTTATCAGGAGAATAAACAAGAGACTAATAAGGGTTCTCAAAAAAATCCCGAGGTAAAATTAATATATGCCACCTGGGAGGATGAAAAGGGCATGGGACGTGTTTGCGTACGCCCAACCTTTTGTCAAGCTTTGTCGCTTCCCCAAAGGGGGAGAAAATAACGTGGGGCACACTTGACTTTCGAAATAAGATGACAAGAGTCCTCCGTCACATCCACCTTATTGGTGGGACCACCCACATCCGGCCAACCCAACTCATTAGAATAAATTTTTTTTTAAATAAAGATAAAATGCAAAAAT
>NC_081353.1:42564810-42672230 GCF_029784015.1 Lycium ferocissimum | reverse complement strand
TAAGTTTAGTTTCCAAGGCGAAGTTTTCATGCCAAGTTCAGGGGTTAAATGATGTCTTTTCTCTTTTAACAAATGGAATACTTGTCCATCAATCAACATATACTGAAAATATTTTAAAGAGATTTTACATGGATAAAGCACATCCATTGAGTACCCCCAATGATTGTGAGATCACTTGATATCAATAAAGATACATTTCGATCTTGTGAAAATGATGAAGAACTTGTTAGTGCTGAAGTACCATATCTCAGTGCAATTGGGGCATTAATGTATCTTGCCAACAATTCTCGGCCAGATATAGTTTTCTCTGTAAGCTTATTAGTAAGATTTAGTTCTTCCCCAACAAGAAGACACTGGAATGGTATTAAGCATATATTCAGATACCTCTGACGGACCATCTATATGAGACTGTTTTATTCAAATGAATCCAATTCACAACTAATTGGCTATGCAGATGCAGGATATTTGTCTGATCCACATAAAGGTCAATCCCAGACAAGTTATTTATTTACATGTGGAGGTAAGGTTATATCATGGCGTTCAAAAAAACAAACTATGGTTGCTACTTCTTCAAATCATGCAGAGATAATAGCCATTTACGAAGCAAGTCGAGAATGTGTTTGGTTGAGATCAATTACTCAACATATTCAGGATACATGTGGCCTTTCATTGGAGAGGAATACTCCAACAACATTATACGAAGACAATGCTGCATGTGTAGCTCAACTAAGAGGAGGATACTTTAAAGGAGACAGAACAAAACATATTTCACCAAAATTCTTTTTTACTCATGATCTTCAAAAGAAGGGTGAAATAAATGTTCAACTAGTTCGCTCAAGAGATAACTTAGTAGATATGTTCACTAAGGCATTGCCAACCTCAACATTTGAGAAGCTAATATCCAAGATTGGGATACGTTGTCTTCAAGATATTAAGTGATGTTTTCATCAGGGGGAGCACTATCCTCACTAAGGCATTACTAATAAAATACGCGCTGCACTCTTTTTTTCTTAATCAAGATTTTGTCTCATTGAATTTTCCTGGTAAGGTCAGCAAGCAATGCGTATTACAAATAAATATGTATACTTTTCTTTCAGTAGAATTTTTAATTTACATGGACATTTAAGGGGGAGTGTTGTGAACAAATATGGATGACATGTGGATGCCATGTTGACTATCACTGTAGCAACTCCTCAAGCCAAGTTTCATTAGGCTATAAATAGCCATGCTCTGTAAATGAAAATGGCATCCCAAAATTGTGAAAGAAAAGTAATAGTACTACTGCTCGTTTCTCTCACTCTTTGTGCCTTTATTGTTTCTTAATTCTAGTACTCGGTTTTATTTTATAACATTTTTCTAATTGACAATTAAACAAACAGAACAAATTTTATAAAATTTATACTAACTGCATTTAATATAAGTTGAAGACAAATAAAGGCTCTAACTATATTTCGACTTGTTGTCATAACATGCTTTAAATCATAAGTTTTATATCGTTTGCTAATATTTATTTATGTGCTCTTTTATAGTAGTTTCAAACTTTTCCACTTTCCTTTAATTGTCATTTGTTACATATTTTGACATTCTTTTGCTTTTTAGAATTTCCTTTGTCACGGTGTTTAGCGTTCACCTCTGTTATTTTCTAAAACGGTATCCTTGCTTAGCTTGGATTAATTAACCAAAATTCTGCACCTCTATTGTCAATGCCACTACTCATTTGTTTTTGTTTTTTTATGCTTGAAAACTTCTTGACTAGTAAAATCATTAATAAATTCATTAGAGTGGGACTATGAGAATTGACCACACATCTAGGGTAGGTAAGACTTCCAATTAGTCTAGTGATGAAAACTGATTTTTTAACTCCAAATATAATCAATGTGGGTTCCTTTGAAACTAAATGAAACTTTAGGTCCACTAACTTAAAATCTTGGATCCACCCGTGACTTTATCACTAGAGCAAACCTCACTCATATCATCTGTGTATATTTATTTCGATGAACAAACCAAAAATAAGTTCCTACATTTCATAGGTTCAGTCTATTAGGTACGGACTTTTAGGCTGCTACATGGAAGGTAATATAACTGGAAATGAACTTGCTAAATCAGCTACACTAGGTGGATCAAGCAATTTAGGTGTCTCCGTGAAATCTTCCAGAATTAATGGCGAATTCAAGTTTTTCACTGAGTAGATTCAGCATATGGAAAAGTAAACCGTGAAAACACAAGATGAGGGGTATTTTAAATTTTTTGATGGACTAGTTATAGCACCCAACAGTTCAACAACATATGTGATGAACAAGAAGCAAAAGTAAAAAGTTAATATAAACAAGAAGAATATGATTCAGAATCAAATTTGTGTAAGAAGAAGAGAGAAAAATAGGCTAGAAAAACTAAGTACATTTATGGAAGTTGCTATAAGTCCTCATCTGAATAACCATTATTCATATTCTTGAATTAATAAAGCAGACAGTGAAAATCCAAGAAGAAAAATTAAAGGATGAAAAACTACATGATATACTGTTGGGAGTTTATGATTCTGTTGTTCTAACTGAAGTCTTGTCATGATCACCCTCGAGCTGGCTTAAGTTTCCTTTCTCCCTGATCAGTTGAACATGATGATGCTTGCAGTAGAGGCGTCCCTCGTGCGCGATATAGTTGGATGGGCTAATTACACAGCCTCCATGGCTGCATTTGAAACAGCTTTTGTGGTATGGTGTTCCATTCACAGATACCTATAAACATAGGCAAATCAAGAATTTAGATTATTTTTTTTTCGTGTGTGTGTATATGTATACATAGTTAAAGCCGAAAGCAATAGATTCAATTGAATCCGAAAAACCTGCCTTAGATCTGGCTCCCTATAAACACGCAATCAGATTACATTTTATCTTAATGGTTGAAGGATCAATACACATTTGGTGTTAGACAAAATATATGGAAGAAATAAACGGACTTTTATAGTGTATTCGATGTCCTTAAGCAATTTAAGCCTCACACTTATGTTGTTACAGCTGCGTGGATGGAGGCTAAATTCCTCTGAGATTTTAAAAAGCCGACGGAATTCAAGTTTATAGCCATTTGTGATTTGCTGAGAGGACTAAAGAGAGGGAGATGGAATTATGACTTATCTTTTACAATAGACACCTATTAATAGCCATCCATTTGAATTTGAATACCTTTTAATTTAAGAACGTGTTAAATAAATATTTATATTGCCCCAAACCCAATTTGTTCACTGGATATGTTGTTGTTGTATTATTCAAAAGAAGACAAATCTCCTCTTCTCAAATACTGATCCATCAAATACTAGTAACATTTGGTTCTTTTACATCCTCTAGAAAACTGCATATAAAAAATAGCAGTTCACATGAAAAATCTACCTATATTTACTAGCAATGAATTATTTAACAAATTGTTGCCAAAATATTGCTAACTTATTGTACCTTTTCTGTTGGATAAACAGTATTCTTGCAGCCAAAACATTTATCCCTTGTTCCAACAAACATGCTTGAAACTTTAGCTGCTTGTGGTTTCTGTTTCAAATATTCAACATATATTAGTCAAATCACAAAATGTCCTCTGATATATTGACAATCATGAGTAATTCAATGTCAATTACCTCATCTTTCTCTGGCTTCACAATTTTTGGTGTTCCTGGAATAATTAAAATGTATCAGTAAATTTTCTAATACACAAAATTTGATTTGGAATTATGCACTTTTTTTCTAAGTACCTTCAAAGCTTTTGTCCAAACTTCCAGTTCTTTTGAAGAGCTGATCAAAGTGAGGTCTACAGTAAAGAACTCCCTCAAAGGAATTGTAGTTGCTAAGCTGCAACATAATTGAATGTATTGAACAATATTAAGTACTGATACTAAGTTGGAAAATTGGATCAAGAATTCTAACATCTACTTTCTTTTGTGAAATCCTTCTGATATGTTTTTGTCAAAAAAAAAAGAAAAAAGAAAAATGAAATACTAAACACAAATCTGAAAAATGAACTTGGATTGGCTTAGAAGAAAAACGAAATGTAAAAAACTACGTACTACATTACCCAAGGGTGTGGCCTTGTGGTCAATAAAGTGGGTTGAGAATATTTCAAGTTCAAATTTCAGCGGAGCAAAAACTACTAGCAGGTGATTTATTTCATTTGTCCAGGCTTTGGTAGATAGAATTACGTGATACCTATAATGATGAGAGGTAGCAGGTATTCCATAAAATTAATCGAGGTGCGTGCAAGATGGTCTAGACACTATGCTTATCAAGAAAAGATTGAAATACTTAAACACAAATTTGAACAATGAGCGCTCCTGGATTGGCTTAGAAGAAAACAGAATGTAAAGAAACTAAGTAGTTCATATTTTCGAATATTCTTGTGAAAAAACTGGGGCTTATTGGCAGAAACGAATCAACGTAGATAGTCCTTATAGCTCCGGTGGCAATTAGATCAATGCGTTATTGCTTCAAGAGAAACTCCTATCGATGTTCACTATGCTTTAATACTTTTTATGACATTTATGGACACTATCTACTAGTTACAAGTCTAAACCAGAAAGTGTTTAATTAAAAAAGAACAAAAAAAGAAAAAGAAAAAAAAAAGACAAACCTTAAGAGTACCCTTGCAATGATGGCATCTGAAGCAAGCTTTATGATAGACTCTGTTATCTGCAGTTAATTTGTCAACCAAATACACCGTCTTTTCACATGCCATACATTTTTGTGTTGTTCCTGCAAAAGCCATTTGCAAGTTTTTAGGGGTACCAAGAAAGTCTCTTTTGAGCCTATTTCCTACAGAGCACTTGGAGTTAGTTTGAGAGGAGAATAGAGGCAAGATAAGAGAGAAGAAGGAAGATAAAATATTATGGTGAGGCAAAAAAGGAGGAATGTAACTAATTGAGAAATGGACATTTGACTGTCTTTTTGTCCCCACTACGAAGCATCCAACTACCCCACTTAAGTCCTTTTCTATCTAAATTTCTTGAAATTTTTACTCAACTTTGTCATTTTGAGTGTGTATATAAACATAAAAGTTATCGTCGGATGATGAGAAGATCACGAGTTTAAATTATGAAAACATTCTTAGAAATACAAAGTAAGATTACTTATTAGAGACCAATGTGGTCCGACCTTTTTGTGGATCAGAAGCTAAGCGGGATTTATATACACCAAGCTTCGCTATATGGAGTTTTACTTGATCTTGGGACTAACGGTAAAAGTTGTCATCCAGTGATGATAATAAGATCACGAGTTTAAACTATAAAACATTCATATGCGAAAATGCAAAGTAAGATTGTGTATAGTAGACCAATATGGTCTAACCCTTCCCTTGCTAGACGGCGAGATGGGGGAGGGGCGGGAGGGGTTCTTTTGACAGGATCTTTGTGCACCGAGCTACATTTTATCAAGTTTTCACTTGATCCTGAGAGTAACGATAAATGTTTCGTCAAGTGACCAGAAGAATACAAGTTTAAATTATGAAAACATCCTTATGTAAAGTGTAAAGCAAAATTTTATGTAATAAATAATTAATATCATATGTCCCTTCCTGGACCATAGCTTAGCGAAATCTTTTGCATCAAGCTTCCTTTTATGGAATTTTTGCTTCTCTAATATTCTAAGGAGCCATTTGGACATAATTTGAAATCATGAGATGAAATCATGTTTGGACATGCAATTTGAATTTCTTAAGTTGTATTTTTTCTTACAAACATAAAAACCCCACAAGTTGTGAAAACTATCAAAACTTTCTCAATTCTTATGCAATCTTACCAAATGAGCAAGTCATAATTCATAACAAAATTAATACGCTACTAGAACGCCTTTCTAAAAAATATAACATGAATTGATTAAACTTTAGTTTAATAAAAAAGAAAATTTAACGTGAATAGTAATGTAACTATGACTTGACAGAAGTTAGAACATAAATAAAGGTTGATAGAGGTTAATGAGGTTGGTAAATGGTTGGTGGGAGTAATTGTTAAAAATATCTACCAACTTATGATTTTTTTTTAAATAAAATTTAAACTTATGAATTAAGTTTTACATTTAAAAGTTTTGAAATCATGATTTTTTGGATGATTTGAATGTCGAAATGCTGATTTCATCTCATGACATAAAATCATGACATGAAATCGCTTGTCCAAACGCCTACTAATCGGTGAAATTTACGTTTGCGGATAGTTAATGACATGAAATAAAATAGCGAAAAATGAGAATGAAGTAATTAGTCATGATTGTTACTTACACAGCCATCAAAGTTCACATGCCGTGTTGAAGCCCAATTGGTAAAATGCAACTTTAATTTCTCTTTACTGCTTCAATTGTTATTATGACAGTAAAAAACTTTTGGAAATTTACACAATCATTTCAAAATGGGACTTTTTTTACTTTTCTTTTTGAATTATTTGGTTGTTTTGGCGTGGACCATATTCTTGTCATTGAAATGAAAAAAATAAAGCTGTCAGGATCATATGCAGGCAGTTCAGTTGGATAGATTTTCAAATTCAAATTCCCCATCCAAAGGGGGGCTCATGCCCCTATCATAAATTGATATGTCAATGTAGTTCTTATCCATCTTTTGAATATCAATTAACTACTCATCCATCCCAAGCTAGTTGGAATCGCCTATATAAACCTCCGCATAATTTTACTACTAAAGAGAAAAACAGGTCGATTTTGCTCATGAATTATTTGAAATGAATTAAAATAAAAATGTTTTTATCGTTAATCAAATAGCTAAAAAAAATGTCCGTAGCGTCAACCAAGCAAGTCAAAATGCCCTTTCAACTAGCGGTTGCTCCAACTCAAGTAAAAAAGGGTCAACTTTAGCCTTAACTATTTGAAATAGACCTACCACAAACTTTGCCACATAAATAAATGGAGTTTATCCATCTTTTGAATTTTAATTTATAAATTCTAATCTTGATTATTCTCTTGCTATTATGTTGGAATCGACTAAAATTTAATAAAATGCTATAATCTGGTTAATTTCGAGATAAAAAAACAAAAACAAAAACAAAACAAAACAAAAACAAAAAAAAACAAAAACAAAAATGAGAGGGAGATTTTCAAAGTTGTTCACAAAAGTGAAGTTTTCCTTGATTAAGTAGCCAGCATTAAATCATGGAAGCTATCTTCATACAGAAGGGATCAATTTTCTTTAAATCAGTAAAGTTTGGTGAAGCGATAACCACTCAGGTAAAGGAGAGTTTTCTTATGACAAATATGATGAAAAGATTTAACTTTAAAGGACCAAAATAGTTTTAAAAATTAGTGATATTGAGGAAACCATTATTGTTCGAGATAAATTAAACCGCATATAGATTCACTGTGGTTAATTGACAAATTAACAACTATGTATAAACTGAAAAATAGAACTAGTAGTACAAGATTAAATAAAATCATAAAATATGAATTTATTCATATTCGGTGTTTACACTAATACCTAATGAAACTTGCTATATCAAAATCATAATTAACAAATACACATTCTCACATCAATTTGTCACCTGATCATTACTGATAAGTCAATATAGATGTAAAAACAAGATGTCGTAGATGAATTTTAACGGAATCATAGTGGTATAGGCAGCGGCGGATGTACCAAGAGTCCAGGGTGTTAGTGTATATTTAGGGTAAATTTTATGTGTTTATGTACATATATTAACTTTTGAACACCCTGAACATATATTACAGTATATATTTAGGTTCAACTATTTTTCCGAATATCCTGAGTGAAAATCCTGAATCTGCCACTATGCTGAAGGATTGATACTTGCTAAACTGAAAGTATGAAATGAAACAACAATGACATGTGATAGCCATTGAAACCAATCATTTTCATCCTCTAAATTCATCAAAGCAAAATGAATACGAATTAAAGTAGTGTCGGTTACAGAAGATATTTAAGATGTATAAGGCATGTCCTGCATCTCCCACCAAATGCAATTAATTAACCCGCCATTTCTTTCCTTCAATAATGTCTTCACTTCAAGACGTTATTTATCAAAGAAACACTAAAGGTAATGAATGAACAAGCACTATGGTAACGAGCCGTAAGAAAAATAAGTAGAGAATTCTCTAGTGAAGGAGTAATGACCAGAAGAAAGATAGCCCAGTGATAAGATACACTTTATTTAGCTGAGGACCCACATTGTTAGTGGAAAAGGACCAATAGCTTTGAAATTCCTCCATCCTTAACTAAAGGTCTCAACTTCAAATCTTGAAAATAAATAAGCTTCCGGTAGGGAACACTTCACATTGTAAACCTATCCGGCATGAGTCTGAATTCGACCGGTCAATGAGCTTTGGATATTGGCTAGTTAAACCCCAAAAATAGAAAGGCAAAGCAAATACTTTATGCAATATTGATCTGGCGATTCTACACTATCTTTTCGTTGATCATCTATCTAACTATCCATAAAACTATTTGATTATAGAATTCATCGCTAATCTGTCGCTAACATGACTTTATGATAATTCATTGCTAATCTATAATTAAATACAATTAGTGACAGCTTTTTCCTCTCTTTTTCTTGTAATGATATGAAAAGTCCAAGGTACAGGTGTAGAACAAGACATGACCAAGTAGTGAAGACTATTGAGTGTCATGAATTTGTATAGGTTGTACTTCACCTTCAGTTTCCCTCGAAACTTGTTCAATAATAACTGGCTGACTTGGTTTGCATGAGATCTTAATTTAATTTTTAAATTTGGAGCATTATATGAAGACTAGGTTTGTGTTGTCGCTTTAACTAATTGATAGGCAAGTTCGAAGAAAAGACCGGGTTTATGTAGATCCAAGAGTTGTCTTAATTTGTTCACATGTTCTACAATTGAAAAAAAAAAAGTAAATGAATATTGATCAGTAGATGAGTCTTTTGCTGTTTTTTTCCCCCTCCAGAAATCAAAAGTGATTGTGATAGCTGCTATTTGTGTACGTGTATTTATGTACATCACTCTAATTAGTACAAGGCACCACGTTCGGTACAGGATGTGCACTACTTATAAACAGAGATAATAGTAATATGAAATATCACTTTTTCGTGAGTTTTACAACAAAATTATCATTGCTTTTTTTTACGAACCCACAAATTATCTCGATATTAAAACAACATCGTGTGATAGTTCAAGTAAAAAAAGGTGTTTTAACAACTATTGCCATTTAATCAAATTTTGATCCGTGTTTAATATATAAATAAATAGTTAATTAGGAAAAGAAAACAAAGCAGATATTGATGCGAACTCGCTAAAAAAAAGTGATAGTACACGTATATTTTTTATCATTAACTCTTTGAAAATGGAAAAGGAGGTCCTCGAGGAATTGGAATTGTTACTATTAACAGTGTTTGAAAAAAGAAATCATAACTTGCTCTATTACAGATCTACAGTAATTAGTTTAGTAGAACATTACAATAACAGGATAATGCACTTTTGATCCTTCCAGTCATAATATCTCACAAATATAATAAATTTAATCGTATTTTAAGCTAAAAATGAAAACTAGGATTTATCAATAATTAAGAAACTAAAATTATAAATTTTTCAAAAATAAATTTAACATTATGGGTTGATTGGTGGTTGGACCGTTGGAAGGTCCCCTTCCCTTGGTTAGTTCCAAAACTTTGCTGAATAGACTGAATGTCTTTTATTCAACTTTAGTAATCTCGTAATTATCCACGTGAATTTTGAACATATAACATGACCTAATAATCAGAGACGATTCGTGATTTGAAATTTGTTATATATAATTATATACATATTCAGTAATTGCTGAACAAATATATAGTATAAAATTTGGACCAAACTTACTGAATTCTGCTGAATCTGTACATTCTATACTAGCTCCGGTTCAGACTTAATTCTGTGTAAATAATAAACCTCTCAAACACGCGAGGGCAAAGACACATCTAGGATTTAAAGATAACGAGAACACCACAAAATTGTTGGCCGTAGTTGCCTCGTTGGACGCCAACGAACTTCATGTGACGACTGGCAAGTAGCTTCGTAGCGGACTAATAGCGTGAGAAGCTGGATATAACATTAGATGAAGCTCTATAAAAAATGAAATTACGGTTATAGTGAAAGTATTAAAATTATAAAACAAAAAAAAAAAAAAAAAAAAAAAAAAACGTAAGAATTTTGTCATATAGGTTTAAACCCAAGTCACAACTAACCAAACCATCTACTTCAACGAATGTTCTCAGTCAAGCTTTAGTTTATTTGGGTGCCTACTCAGATATATATATATATATATATATATATATATATATATATATATCATTTTTCCTAAGTTAAGGGGGTCGGGTGATCTATCAATTTACATCCACCTTTGCCTGAGGACATTGCCTAATTTAATGAAGTGCAATGAAAATTATACGGATATTGCCTCATTTAATGAATTGAGATGTAAATTATGAAATATCATTGTTTACTTTTGTGTAGTGACGATGTAAAATTCTACTTCTTCTCTTTTTATTTTTTGGAGGGGGGTGGGGGTGTGCGTGGGGGAGGGTTCGTTTGAACCATTTTAAAATAATGTTTACGTTTCTTCCGATAAAGCATAATATAACTCTAGAAGTTTTTCATTTCAAATATTCTTTTCGTATTAATAAGTTGACCCAGATTTTTCAATTTAAAAAACAAGGAATCCGTGAATAGGAACATTTCAATTGTATAATTATCTCTTTAAAATTTCACAATATCTACTTTGTCACTACTATAATAGTATTCCTTTTATTATAATTAGACTACATCTCAATGTTAGGAGTGTTTTTGACCAATTCAAAAGTTTCAAACCCCTCCTCCAAGACTTCATTTTATATTATTCTAAACTCGTAGAAGTATACATTAAATTATTTCAACGTGCCACAGGTATACCTCTTTTACAAGAATTTAATAGTCAAACGAACCCCAATAGAACATTCCACGAAATATATCTGTAATCCCTTATTAAATAGCCAAAAAAAAAAATAGATTAATTAAGAAGTGTTCAAGCCCTCTCTTTTGAGTTGACTATTTCTATATTCCCCCTCTTTTGGATCTAGTCTTCCAAATGAACTCTTATAAATAAGCTTATGCACCATCTCTTTTTTATTTAAAGTCTCAAATTGAATTCAACATTAAAGTGATCACTCCAAAACAAAATCAATCCGAAATCTCCCTATAACTTTTTTGTATTTTCCCACTAAATGTTCAATCATTTTATTTGTGGAAATTTTCATCATCAAGAAGAAGATAATGACATGGAAACATTAAGCCCTTGTTCAACTCCAAAAAGATCATCAAAAAGAACTTCATTATCAAGAACCAAAAATAGTAGATATAATCCTTATGCAGACCGTGGCCTAGACAAATTTTCAGCACTCTTAGCCAATCTTGAAGACAAAAAACAAGAAATTTATACCCAAATGGGATCTGATGATATCGCTTTTGTTCGTTTCGTTTTCTCGAATTCAAATTCAATCAAGCCCATTGTTGTCAAATTGAAGGACAAAAATCAAACATCATCAAGTGACACTGATGATGACAAACAAATGATCAAGAAGAACTCAGAGTTCGTCGATAAGAAGACCATTCACGAGGTGTCAAATATTCCAGCTAGTGAAATTGATCAAGAACGAAAAGTAGAATCGAGGAGAAGGAAATTTTTAAGGAATTTGAAGTTGGCAAATTTCAAGAAGCCAACTTATTATATGCCATTGGCTATAATCTTAATATTGGTATTTTTAGCTGTTTATGGAAGGTGTTTTGCAATATTGTGTACATCAATTGGATGGTACACAATACCGACCATAAAAGCTAGCTCAAGAAGGACGAAAAGGAAGTATATGAGAAAATCGGGAGAAAAAAAAGTTACAATCTGTGAAGAACCAAAAGATCATAAATTGCTTGCTGGAAAACATGGCCATAAGAGCAGTTGATGAAGATCATCATCATTTTTTTTGTTGTGCATATTTTTCCTTGGTTTTCCTATTTGGACATTTCTTTAATGACTTAAAAATTCTTTTATTGATATGTAAATCTTGTATTATTGAGTTGGACTAGAAATTCAGTCAACTCTTAAAATTAACGTGTTCTTCTGACCATATATGTACATTAGAAGAACCTCTATTAATGTGTTCTTGAATTGTACGTCTTTTTAAAGTTCATGGAAATCAAATATTTTGTGTATTCTTATATGTATCTAAATGAATTCTCAGTTCACTATGGTTTGGGAGAGAGAATCCAATGATTTGCTTATAGTTTATGTATATGCATCAAAATACCTATCATTTGACAGACCGGAAAGCTCATAAGAAAGACAACCCAGAATAAAATATTTTTTTGTCAGGACGATTGGTTTCATATGTATTATTTGTTATTTTAGATATTATCTGAAATATTTTTTTATTTTTCAATTCCGATTGATTGTGTTATCTTTACTGTAATAAAGGTATTTGCAATTATTTTCGTTAACTGAATGATCACACATTTACTTATTTTTTAGTAATAATATGACTCTGATCCGACATTATAGTGACAATCAACATAAAACTAACTGGTTTCGGATGGGTCTTCGAAAAAGCTCTTATGTGGTGTCATGAACACAGTTTAACTGAGTTTAAGTCAGTTCATAATTATTTACGACCTAAGTCTCTAAATTTTAGTAATTTGAGCTTTTATACAAATGGAACGTAAAGTGTCATGCATCCGTTTCGAAGATTATAAGTATCTGTTGGAAGTCAATAAAAGCACGATCAAATATATTTGGAGAGGCGAACTAATGTGCAGATCTTTGGGCAAATGAAGTCCACAAACATGCAAAAGATTTGATAATCTGAGAGAGTGCACTAAAGAAATTGAAGTTTCTTCTACTAGCAGATTTAAACCATGTTGATTATAAAAGAATTTAAGAACTTTGTTTAGCCAATTTTTCAATGCGCCAAAAAAAAGGATTTCTTAATCACTTTTTGTTTAGCTCAAATGCTCAATGATCTCAAAGTTCCGTTAATATACGAGCCTCATTTAACAAACAAAAAAGTCAACTCTAATTCCATGAAAAAGAATGGCAACTTTCTTTTATTTGCGTCTTATAGCATATAACAAAATAATCTCTTCTTCTTTAATTATCATCAAACATTCCATCGCATTCAAATGAAGCTCTTGCCAATTTTAGATCAAAAAAGCAGCCCACGTGTTTTTGAATTTTAGAAGATAGTCCCACTTGAGAGTGGATTAATTTGAGGATGGTAGCTGTTTTAAATGCTGCAGCTTCAATATTGACAAAAACATGTTTGTGGCATCATTAATATTAAACTAGAGTAATAATTGGATTAGTAAACAGTATAAAGTATGACATTTACCTACTGCCACCATATTTTGCTTTCTATTCAGCGTTCGCTTTAATTTAATAATCCATACAGCGGTCTTCATTTTCCTTTAATTTGGATTGGAGACTAAAATAGAAGGCAGTTGGGTTAATACATAATACGCGTTTCGTGTTTATCTAATAAGTGACTCGGCTAGGGGTGAACGTTCGGGCAGTTTGAATTGATATGAAAACTTTAATTTGGATTTTTGATTTTCGAATTCAAAAAATTAAAATTAAAATTCAATCCAAATAAGTTTGACTGGATCGTTTTTCTCAAGTTCGGTTTCAATTTGATTTGGTTATTCGGATTTTCAATTTTGGGTCTACAAGTTGAGCTTTTTCTTCTTACAAAAATAAATGAGGAATTATTAAGTTCATTCTCACCATAATCATCCAAACAAAATGTTCAGTGAAGGACCCACTACAATGACATAACAGCCTGAATAATCGACTCGTTTGTCAAGTAGAGTCTCACGAAATCTTCCTTCTTTGCCTTCAATTACATCAGAAAATGACTTGTAAACTTTATTATGACCGTCCTTCATCAGTTGTCCCGGATAGGGGTGTTCATGGTTCGGTTTGGGTCGGTTATTGGTTAAAACCATAACCAAACCAATTTAGTCGGTTTTTAAATGTCTAAAACCATAACCAAACCAAGTAAAATAATAACCACCGGTTTGGTTATTGTCGGTTTGGTTCGGTTTGGTTCGGTTTTTCAATTTATGACTAGCCGTGACAATTCAAATATTCTCTCTCTACATTCTTCAAATTTCTTTGTTCTCTTTTTTCTCTCTCGGCCCACAAAGCGGCGAACTTTCTTTGCATATTGAGGAAAGACATCGATGGCAATGTAAAATGAAAAGAGATAGTAGGATTTTTACTTTTTACCCTTATGCTTACGATTTATTAGAGTTGGCTTGGATTGTTGATTTGGACATATTCTTTTAAGACATGGGCCTTAAAAATAAGTAGACCAAAATTAAATTAATAATTAAAAGGTATAAAATATCTTTAATTATTTATGAAAAGTTAATATTATACATATAAATAATTATAAATTTTATGTATATAATTATCGGTTTGGTTCGGTTATTTTTTACTATAACCATAACCAAACCAAATATTATCGGTTTTTCAAATTTAAAACCAAACCAAACCAAACCAAACCAAATGTCGGTTTTTTTATTCGGTTTGGTTAAATTTTCGGTTTGGTTTTGGTTTTAACCAAAACTGTGAACAGCCCTAGTCCCGGATTCCATTATCAAGAAGTGTATCCACAACTAGTACTAATTCTCCAAGTGTAGATCTACTTATTGTTTAAAGATCGGTAAGGGTGTTGTTTTGATAGATAGCTCTTCTACAGAGTTCATTAATATCTAAGCTCATTAGTTTACCCCCTATTTACATGAATGATCAGTCTCAACTCAGGAGGAAGAACTGGTAATAGAGACAAAACTATCCATTCTTGCTTTTATATTTATTCGAATAAAATGCTTAGCCAGTTCCAGAGTTCATTAATATCTAAGCCCATTAGTCTACCCCCATTTATATGAATGATCGGTCTCAACTCAGGAGGAAGAACTAGCAATAGACACAAAACTATCCATTCTGGCTTTATATTTTGTTCGAATAAAATGCTTAGCCTGTTTCACGCTTCTAATCAAAAGTCTTTTCTTCTTCGAACTATTCAAGCAATGAAACCATTATCTAGAATATCTTAATCTAAACAAAGTAGAATCATGTCTAGACAGAATACTAATAGTTCATATATACTCAAGTTTACTGCTACTAAATCCTTATAAATTATACGCAATTTAAATATCAATAAATATGCTTCCTTGAGGACTCAGTGCCACGACTCCTCAAATTACAATGAAAAATAAGGTCACAATAAATACATCTCAATTTGTACTATTCATTAGCCTAATAGAATATATTGACTGATTTAGCAGGGTTTTGGACTTAATATGAGGAATTTGACCAAATGTATATGGTAGGAAATATAAAGGTATAATTTTTTTGAATTTTTGAATATCTGAAGATCCAAAGTCCCAAAGCCGAAATCCAATCCAAAATTCAAAAATTTTAAAAGTTAAATCTAGAATCAAATCCTTAATCTGAAATTCAAACTAAAAATCTAAGTAGGTGTTTGGCCATAGAACCCAAAATATTTTCACTTTATTTGAAATTTTTGAAGCCCGAGTTGAAGATAGAGTTGTGTTTGGTTATAGTTTTTCAAATAATATTTGGTGTTTGAATGTATTTTTCCTAAAAAAAACATGACATATGATTTATGCCCTCCAATTTCTAAAAACTAGCAAACCACCTATTTTGACTAATTTACCATCCTCATTATTTTTTCCCCTCTATCCAACACGTTTCATAACTCTAATCCTTATTATTTTATGCAATATATAAAAGTCACATTCATTAACTCCAATGCTTATTAGTATTTTTTTTTTTTTTTCAAACTGATCAACTTCCAAAGAATGTCAAGTTTTTCTATGAAGTTTAGAATATTGGGTAATGGGTAGTAAAGCATTGAGTAGTTTGGTGACTGGTATAAATGGAGTCATTTTGTAAAAATAAAAAATTTAGGATAAAATTGGAAAAATAAAAAAAAAAAAAATGCAATGTCCATAAACTGAAAGTTGAAAAAAAGTGAAAACAAGGTTTTAGGTGTTTTTCAAATTCCAAATACAATTTGAAGTTGTATTTGAAATTTTCATGGCCAAACAATGATTTTTAAATAAAGTGAAAAGATTTTGCGAAAAAAGTGAATAATCCTCATGGTCAAACGGGTACTAAAACATTCAAACCTGAATTAGGCAGCTGATAACAACCAGACTAAGGGTGTGTTCGGTATGGCGGAAAATGTTTTCCATGGAAAATGTTTTCCTAGAAAATGTGTTCTTGGAAAACAAGTAGATTTCTTATTTATTTTCTCATGTTCGTTTGGAATCTAACATGAGTACTAGAATGTTAAAATACTGAAATTCTACAAGGAGATGACAAGCTTCACAGTGCCAACTTCATTTCCCCAAAACAAAAAGTAGAGGTAAACAAATGCCAGTGCCATTCAACGTCTTTTACAGCAAAAAATTACTTTAGTTAATAATCCATAACAAAAGGCACACTGATTTATGCTACAAATTTGAAGAAATTGGCAACAAAAAATGATAAAACTATGATTATTGAAGCAATCAAAAAGTTTATTCCCAAGTTGAGAGAACAAATCAACTCAAAACCACATGAGTTACAAGTGTTCAAGCCGAAATCCAGGGAAGGGAAAGATTAAATTTTGAAGAAATTATCAACAAAAATTGTAGTACTATGATTATTAAAGCAGTGATTATGGAGAATACCTTTGAATCTTTGCAGAAATAACTATGGAGAAAGTAGGATGAAAAACCCCAGAGCTCTGGTGAGAAACAATGATGGAGAGAGAGGAGGAAATATGTGGAAATAACGTTTAAGTGGGTTGGGGGAGGGGGTATATCCCAAGCTGCGTCGAGGGTGGGGTATTGTATTTCGCGTATGTAGTGCCAAGGTTTTAATTTCGGAAAATGATTTTCCGAGGCCTGGGAGGGAAGTCATTTTCTCGAAATTTTAGTCTGTCAAAAAACAGTTTAAAATGAAAACATTTTTTCCATACCAAACTGTAATAGCCTTAAGAGTCTGTTTGGATTGGCTTATTTTAGGTGCTTTTAAGTCAAAATACCTTTTAAGCACTTTTATATTATTTGAATAAAATAAAAAAATTGCTTTTAATTACTTGCTTTTAAGGTAGAATAATAAAAATAAGCCGGACTATAAGTTAAAATTTCTAATTTGTGACTTACCCTTTTAAATCATCAGCTAAAAACTCATCCAAGTAGGTTCTAATTATTAAGGGCTCCAAATTTAAGCATGCTCACAATAGTCAATAAAAGAGACTCACTATTTCAAAAAGATTAAAAAAAAAAAAAAGAGAGTTAATAGTCATGCCTTCCTTGACACACGTTCAATAGTCCACGAAGACATCTTGTCACCATTTGTCCCTTTCCGTTGTGGTTATACTTATCCACATATTACCTTCTTTGCTAGGCGCTAGGGTTACTTTCTGCAAAAAAGGTCCACCTATCAACTGTTTGAGGAAATGTTTAGAAGAAACAACAAAGGCCAAGATTGGTTCCATCACTAGAATCATGTGTTTTGGGGAATTAAGAGGAGTGTAAATCATTTCCAAATACCTTTCAATTTCATATTAGATCAGTTGCAAAGACCTTCAATTTCTCACTAGATCATCTGTAAAGACCTTCAATTTCTATAAGTATATATATATTGTTGCGATCTACAATTATAATAGTAGTTGATTTTGGTGTTGGGGGAAGGATGCGAGGACGATGTGGAAGGAGATCGGAGACAGAGAATTTGGCAAGCTTCGCACTAGTTTATTCAGGAATCGTATTAAGTCGTCTCGAATCTCTTCTATTCAACTCTCCAACTACAAAGATATCGTTTCTCCTCATCGTGGCGCCGTCAACTCCCTTCAGGTTACTTTTACTTCCTTTTCGATCTACCATTTCAAGTTTGTTGGTGCATACTTATTATTGTATTAGTGATTGTTTAGGTAGGAAAAAGTAGCAACTGATAGTGGGCCTAATCAGCTTCGAGGTGTGTTTTTATACATAGATGTTTATAGGAACAACTGATAATTGGGGTGTGAAACTCACAAAAAAGTGACAATTCATGTGTGTTTTTGACGATTAACTCTTATCTTTATACACAACAACAACATACCAAGTGTAATCCCACATGAGATCTAGGATGGTAGGATTTATGTAGACCTTACCCTACCTTTGTGGGGTAGAGAGGTTGTTTCCGATAGATCCTCAACTCAAGATGGCAAAATAACAGGATAGAAAGCACGTGGAGCAACAGATAGTAATAAACACTAAAGAAAGGAAGCTACGCGATCACTAAATTGTAGTACTACTAATAAAGAGAAGCAAGGATGAGGCTAGCCCCTGCCTCTTCCAACTGCAGTGCGACAACACTCGGCGACCTACTAACCTTCTGCCCTAATCCTCAACCTCCATACCTTCCTATCTAGGGTCATGTCCTCAGTAAACTGAAGATGTGCCATGTCTTGTCTAATCACCTCCCCAGTTCTTCTTCAGCCTACCTTGACCTCTCCTAACTCCTGTTATAGCCAACCTCTCACACCTATAACTGGTGCATCTACACACCTCCTCTTCACATGCTCGAACCATTTAAGCCTCGCTTCCCTCATCTTGTCTGCCATAGAGGCCACTCTCACCTCGCCCTGTATGACTTTGCTTCTAATCATATCTTTCCTAATATGCCTGCACATCCATCTGAGTATCCTCATCTTTGCTACCTTCATCTTTTGAATGTGGGCGTTCTTGACTGGCCAGCGCTCAAGCCCATAGAATAAAGTTGATCTAACCACCACTCTGTACAACTTACCTTCAAGTCTTGGCGACACATTTTTATTGCACAGAACCTCGGATGCGAGCATCCATTTCACCCACCCCGCTTCAATGCGGTGTGCTACATCATCATCAATCTTTTTCGTCTCCTTGGATTATGGACCCAAGATACTTGAAACTTCCTAAGATATGACTTGTGTGTCAATCCACCTCATGGGTTATGTCGCTGAACTTGCACTCTAGGTACTTTGTTTTAGTCCGGCTTAACCTGAAACCTCTAGAATCTAGGGCCTCTCTCCAAGCTTGCAGTCGATCATTAACTCCACTGCCCGTCTTGTCGATCAATACTATATTTATTTTATTTAGTATGATGATAATGTGAAATGTGAGCTTAAATGAAAGTGAGATTCATATCCTAACCCTAATTTGTTTGTGAGTGAGGCATAGGTGTTGTATATAAATTAAAACACAGAAGTCGGTCTTTTCTAACTTCTATGAGTATTATTAAGTCCTAGGATTCCATATTGAAACGAGGATAAATCAACTGGTGTAACTCATATCCATGGGCTACTCTCCACGTAGTACATAAATGGAATGGATTTTAGTTTCAAGGAATGGGATTGAAGTGAGCATATGGAGGCTGGTGATTCATAGAGCTGAGCCTAAGTATTTTGTGATTGAGGTGGAGTTGATTGACATTAGCTCCAAGAAAAATCGAGGCTAATAGGAGGTAGTGGTTTACATATAAACATATTATAGAAGAAAAGCATAAAATATAAAATTAAGCTTAATCGAAGTCGATGCCTTGCTGTCTCCAAGTATCTCTATTTTGCATTAAGCCATTAACTCCCTTATATTTTAGATGCCTTAGGGAGTGCATGTTGCGTGCATTTTGTTGATTGCATCTTCATACCTTGTAAAGAAAAGCGAGATGAGAATATTTTTTTTGTCCCTCAGACATTTCGTACATGTTTACATTAATGTTAATATACGACCTCTAGATGCAAAAACTTGGAGATATGTGCTTCATTGAAATAATGGTTAACCCATAGAATCGAAAAATGAACTGGGAGACACTTATGGAGAAGAAATTTGGACAAGCGTAACACTAGAAAAAAGTTGGTCTGTGAACATGGTTATCTTTGGTCTCAATTGCACACAGTATTTTTTTTCTCAAGAAATTCTGATTATGAGCTTGATTACATACCTGTCAGGTGATTAAGGCTATAGTTATTAGACTAGTACATGAAACGAAAGTTTGAATTCTTCTAGTTAACTTCATCTATCTGGGTTTATTTTATAATTTTGCCAGATTATATCTGGTTGAGGTGTATAGATGGAACTTGCATTATTTTAAAAGTACCTCCTGTGTACATTTATTGTGATCACAAAATCAGGTTGATTTGACAGAGGGACGATATCTGTTATCCTCTGCTTCGGATGCATCAGTTGCTGTTTATGATGTCCAACGTGCAACTGATTACGATGGAAGTGGTCTGATTGCAAAGCATAAGCACATACTTTTGGTTGACAAGCAACATGAACAGGGCCACAAATATGCTATTTCCACTGCCATCTGGTATCCAATTGACACAGGGCTTTTTATTACAGGCTCTTATGACCATTACGTTAATGTCTGGGATACTAACACGACGCAGGTAGTATTTCTTTCTGATCACCTTATTGTACTCCACGGAAGTGCAGTTTTTCAGCTTATTTTCCTTTTTATTGAATGAGTTCCTAGCCTAATTTTTGATTTCCTTAATTGTTCTTAAGGTGGTAATTAATTTCAAAATGCCTGGAAAAGTGTACAAGACTGCTATGTCTCCGGTGGCAACATCACACATGTTGATTGCTGCTGGATCTGAAGATGTTCAAGTTCGTCTTTGTGATATTTCTTCGGGTGCATTTGCTCACACATTATCTGGCCATCGTGGTATGCTGATATCTATTTCCGACATTAATAAAGTATTTCCTTTTGCTATGCTTCACCTTCTAGATCTATCAGACATGTTGTTTATCCAGTGGGGAGTTTTTCTCGATGTCTTTATGTCATGAGGTTTTGCAAGATATCCTCGACCCAAGAATTAAGGTCTAGGTTCTCTTCCTTGGAACAAAGAGAGACAGGGCTGGCTTTCGACAAAAGAAAGCTTCTATTTAGCGTCTATGCTTTTAGACCATTGAGGGTCTGGTCCCTGTTCCAGTTCTTAGGCAGAGTAACATGCCATTCTGTGGGGGTAATAGGAGCAGTTTAGCAATTTAGTAGTTCCTGGCTTGGTGCATCTTGATCCATTAGAAATTTTATGGTATACCCATTCCCGCCTCCCATGAGTTCAGGCTAGGATGATATAGTATTTTGTGAGTTAGCTGAAACTGATTTTTCTCTCGATTGGGTGCTAAAGAATGGGATTCGAAGTCACTGTCTGAATTATGTCTTTTGGGTCAGTTTTATGTCTGAATAATATCTTTCTTGGGTCAGTTTTCTGTCTGAATTATTTTCTTTTGTTGATATATGGTCTTCTCAACTATTTCTGGAAATGATAAAAAGCCACTGTGAGCAGAGTGTAGATGCAATAACACGAAAAATGACTCGACATTCTTGTATAAGCTAATCGTCCTTAACCCAATGCAATTTCTGTAAGGTCCATGCAAGTTAAGCAGCACAGTAGTCGGAACAGAATGCCAGATATTGGTATCCTAGTGTAGTATGTTGTTGGAGTCCCTTCAGGACAACTTCATCTTAATTTATTTGAAATATATATTAATAATACATACTTGAATATTGTGGTGTAACACTGTAACAAATTAGTAATTGTTCACAACTATCAAAACCACAGGCAAATGGTTGATGTTCGATTCAAGATCCCTGAATACTCTCCGCCTAGTTTCTATGAGGGTCACCAATTTCATATTACAGGTAGATGAATGATTTTGACACAGTATTATAGAGCTGTATCATGGATGTTAGTTATATCGAAGGCTGCTGCGTGGTGCGCTGTGAGCACCAAGGTTTTAATGAAGCACATAATGCAATTTAAAAGCACACTTGCCCCGGGCTTTGGTCTAGTGGTAAGTGGTAAGAGTGCGACTTGGTGTATGGGTTAGATGCATGTCTTGGGTTTGAACCCTACTGCTGACAAACATCTTGTATTTAAGTAGAGAAGGGTAGAGGAGCGGGCCCAATATCCACCGAGTTTTGACTCATGTGCCATCGTTTCTCGGGGATTTCTCTGTTATTAGAAAAACACACTTGAGTGAAGAAAGGAAAAAACGAAACCAAAAAAAAAAAAAAAAAAAAAAAAAAAAAAAAAAAAAGGAATGAAGAAAAAATAATTAAAAGTACCTCTATCCAGATAAAATTAAAAACTACTCCATGTAGAACTATGTCAATTGAGATAAAAAAACAAAAGATGATTTTGGAGTTATTTTCAGATGGAAAGATGCATTTTTAAGTTTCTAATTCAAATGCAACAACTAATTTACTTATATTAATTTCTAATTTATTTATCAGTACATTTCCTCAATGATTAATCTAGATGCTAAGGTGCACACCTTAGCACCTTGGTGCTGACACTAAACTGCTACTTAAGCAAGGCAAAGAGTCACCTCCACCTAGTTAGAGATTTCCTCAAACACGTCTTTTACAATACTTTTGCTTCATTTTAGAGCTGCTCGTATAGATTTCCTATGACATGTTTCGCTGCAAAAATAACCACGTGAAATTTTCACGTTGTGTTTATTCTGTTCAGTCTGTATTCCAAATCTCTCAATACAATGTTGCACTTTCTTATTTTAAACATTTTTCACCTCGTTGTGCAGCATCCATTATTGACTCCATTATTTAGTATTTACACCTTGCTACTGATTCCTTACATTTCAATTTGTTCAATAATACTCTTTCCATTTAGGATATTCCAAAATATTTGGCACGATTCTATTAATAATACTATTTCTTTCATTTCTTGGAATGTTCTACAATTAAAGTTCATTTTTCTATACTAATTTTAATGTGGAGTGATATACTTTCTATCAAACTAACTTTTTCAACCATTACTTTAATATTTTCTTCTGCTACCATTGTATAATCCTCAAGTCAAATTAACATTATAAACTCGTGTGTTTGGTCAAGCGCCCTTAAGAAAAAGGAACTGATTGCCCATTTTCAACCTCTCCAAATCAATGGACCAATCCTATAGTCATATTTTCTTTATTTCGCATTCAAGATTTTTGTGAGAACCACTACTAGTTCAGAAGCCCTTAGATGTTTTTTTTCTCCCTTGGGTTCTGGCAGACGGAGTCATGTCAGTTGAATGGTCTGCTTCTAGCGAGTGGGTTTTGATAACAGGGGGATGCGATGGCGCCATTCGTTTTTGGGACATCAGGCGTGCAGGATGCTTTCGTGTTTTAGATCAGTCTCATTCTCAGCTTGGAAGACGCCCAACTCTTCTTACACGTTCCACTGCAAATAAGGTTACCTTCTGTCATTACGTATTACTTAGAATCATATTCGGAATTTTAATGGCACATATTATTCTTCTATTTCTGCATAAAATTGAGAGGAAGCATTGTTCACCTTTTATTTCTGATAGCAAGCTGTTCATTTTCCTTTGATTTAATATTGACCCATTAAAATCTAGTTATCTAATTCATTTAGGGTGTGTACAACATCTGTTTCAAGCGAGTTCCTTTTTTAATTGGACAGAGTTCTAAGAAGAGATGCTCCTCTCTATCTTCACATTGGTACCCTTTGGAGAAGAGAAGGGAGCAGATTATAAGTAGACTTGCTTTTATTGCAACTTTTTTGCTTTTTCTTTCAGAGAGCACAGAAACCACACAGTTGTTCTCTAGGTTTACAAGTAAGTCTATGCTTTTTGGTCCCATCTCCTTTTGTGTCAATGAACCTTCCCTATGTTTTAATTTGTGTGAGTTGATCTAAAAAGCTTAATCAGGGTGGAATTGCTGATTCTGTTCGATCTTATGGTTAGTTTTCGTGCCTGTAATGTATTCTATCTTCCTGTTCAGAGTTCCACGCCGAAATCATCTTCAGGAGGCCCATCATCTGCTAAAGGCCGTCCATCTCAGAACAACAACAACAACAAACCCAGTGTAATCCCTCAAGTGGGATCTGTGGGCCGTCCATCTCAGAAGAAAATGGGAAATGGTGTGAGTATCAAACAGTCTGCAAGACAAGTGAGGGGGTCTGGGAAGCAGCGACTGCATCCAGGGATGTTGTCTAGTCAGGATAGAGCCACTGCTCATTATGGTGCTGTCAATGGATTAAAAGTGACCAATGATGGAATGTATCTCCTTAGTGCAGGTTGACATCGCAATTCTTTTCAAAGACATTTTTTCCTCCTCCCAGCTTTTGTATTGCTACTGCTTGGAATTTGTGTATGCATTGTGATTAGTTTTCTCCACTTAAGAGGCTGAAAGGTCTTACGTCACTGTTTCTGTTAGATGTATGTATGACAATCTGCGGTCTGTCACACATTACTCGTCCTTTTATAGTTGGTCAACTGTGAAGTGCGACTTCTGGAATTTAATACAGCATGTTATGGTGCTTTCTAATCTCATTCTGATATGCTTTTCTAGCATTTCTCTAGAAAAATTCTTTAGGCACTGTTTCTAAAATACTGCATGTAAGATGTCGTTTGAAACAATCTTGGATAGCAGACATTCTTTTATTCTTTATCTAGTATGGTGTGGTAAAGCAACATTAGTGGACATAAAAGCTGGACTTCCTCAGTGAGAATAGCAGAGCTTTAGTAGGTATAACTTGTCAGTATAGAAACCAAAAACTAGTAATTCAGCCAGTTTGAAGTTCGTTTAGTTATTTAATCACGTAAAATGCAATTAGTTCCGATACGCCATTTTCAGGCTACTACTGAGTAGCGGTTGGATTACCTTAGCCATCGATAGCTAACACAACCAAAACAAAGTTCACTGCCATTTTCTGTTTGTGTCATTTAAAAGTACTGGAAATGATATGGGTAGAGTTGTTCCAATGTGATTAGGACATCTCATCCATAATTTATTGCTTTTGGCTACGTGGTGGAAAAACACACGCAACTGAAGCTTTAAATATTTCTTCCCTTGGATTTCAGGTTCTGATTCAAGGTTAAGGTTATGGGATATTGAATCTGGTTGCAATACACTTGTGAACTATGAAACATCACGCCTGCAAGCCACAAAAGCTATACAACTAGCCATATCTCATGATTCAACACTTGCATTTGTGCCATGCATGTCAACTACTAAGGTAAATAATCTTTTACAACCCCCACCCCACTACCCCCAAGAACTGTTTATTATTACGCAAGGTTATTTTTCTTTAGTATTAACTTAGTGTGGAAATCGTGTAGGCATTTGATTTGTGGTCGGGCAAGACGATGATGGATTTACGTGGCCACTATGAAAATGTGAACTGTTGTCTGTATGATTCACTGGACCAGGTACATAATTTCTTTGCCTTCCCCCTAGGTACATGGTTTTGGTAAAACAGTGAGTTCTGCATAAGCTGTGATCTCCTGAACCTCAAGTATCTGAGTGGTACCACTTTTTTCTATAAACCAAATTATATCATTCATTGTATACTGGAAGTTGCTATGAGAAAAACATTGATCGAGCGGCTAACTCACCCACTAGCTAATAGGTCATCCTAGTGCATATGCACAGAGGTATTCTTTCTTTATACTAAAAAGTACATGAAATTCAAAAGATCTCATGACAAGGGACACTGTAATCGTTTAATTTATGCAGCATAAAGTACAAGCAATCTTGTGTTTTACGTGGTGAGGCATTGATTCTTAAGCCTTGCTTCATTTCTTTTTGCTATTATCTCATCTGATGTAGACAGCAATGGATTTTGAATGTTTTCCTCAAGTCCTACCATCCTAGCCATCATTTCCCCTCGGGGACTCTGATAAATTGCTTTTATTCACATTTGAAACTATTATGTCTTCAGGAACTGTACACGGGTAGTAATGACCGGAAAATTCTTGTCTGGTCTCCGAGCAAAGTCACTACTGATGAACTGGTACGCCTTGTAACCTTCATTTTTTTTTTTTTTTTTTTTTTTTGGTTGGGTTAGACAACTTTAGTATGTTTGTACTGAGGGTATCTAAACATCGGCCACTTGAGACCTTATGCTATCTGGGTTAAAATGCAGGAGGGGAGGGATGGACAAACTTTTGCGATCGATCAAGATAATTGGAGCGACTGAGTAGCTCAGAAAATTTCAGAGGTTCCATGTCAAGTTTGAACTTTCAGTTTCCTGTATTTACCACTAGTCAAGCTTGAACGAAGATGTAATAAATTGGAACCCGATGCTGTATAACATTTTCCTATTTTTATTTGAATGTGCGGACTGTATCCTAACAAACGATCAAATAATGGGGAATGGTTCTCCAAAGTCCAAATGGAAAGACGAGTTTCTTGTTATTGAGAAGCTTCAATTCTTTTTCATTCACCTTCGGTGGGAACAAAGTTCAGAAGCAAATTTTAATTTTGTTAGGTTTTTGAATAAACATATGCTTTTGCTTTGTAATAGAAAAAAGTAAATGTTACACTGAACCATGTACAAGATACATATCTGTTTGGCTTTTTGTTCAAACAAGCGAACTTTAGTGATCTTGTGATTTCTTTCCATATGTTAAACGTCTTGATGAACAAATTCCTACTGATGGGAATAACAGGTACCTTGTGGAATTGGTTGAGTATGCACATGCTGACTTGATCACCATAATTATTAGAAGAAACTCTAGTGTCATCATCAAAGTACACGTATTTTAAATGCTTACACAAACTTCACTCATGTATTATTACCCACAGTATTAAATTAAAAAATCAGGTATTTGATAAATTAAAACTCTCTTTTCCCTCGCGCATGTGATGAGTTTGTGAGAGTAGTGAAGAGATTTATTTACAAGTAAACTTTAGTATCCAAGAACCGTTATCTTCTGCTAATAAATGTATTTTAAGAATTCTATTTGTACACAAACAGCAAACTGATTAAAAACTTATGATTGTCATTAATAAAATAAATCAAATGTTCGATAGACTTAAAACCTCTCGGAAGCCAAATGAATGTCTTGCTTGACAATCCTATAGAATCCTCATACCTTCATATTTCATCTTAAGAGTGCAGAAGTTTCTTTACTGTTAATCAGGCCAAGAAAAGTTCATTTCCTTGCCTCCTCACTTATCTAATTTGCATTTGCCTACATCTCTACCTATATTTTGCAACTGAGAAATCTGATTCATCCTAGCATGAAGATGCAACTCATTTTTTTTGCACGGATTGTCCTTCAAAGGCGCTGCTAGTCTTTAATTTTTGCTCTTCGTTTAAAAAAGTGACCGAAAATACTCTGAGGTTCTCGGCTCGAACACCGCTCAGTAAAAGAAAAACTAATTTCAAAAGACAGAGTTTTATAGCAAAGTAGGCATATTAAGGTAGACTTTGCCTCGGGCATTTTTTTTTTTTTTTTTTTTTTTTTGTTTGAAGGCCTAACTTTTTCCCGAATAAGCCTACTTTGCTACGAACTCGCCCTCGCGAATTTTTTTGTAGGAGGTTTCAAACCCAAACATCGGATTTTTAGACGAAAAATTGAAAATTAAAGGAAGTGAATTTGAGGGATGAAAATTAAAGACCAACCCCGAATAAGGGCAATCGTGCGAATTGCCCGATGTAACTACACAAGATAAAGACTAGATTGGCGCCATCCATAGATTTATCCTCATCCGTGGCCATTTGTTCATCCTCCATGGTGATTTTCATCATAAGTTTCCTCATCCATGACTCATTATCATCCATGGACAATGATGCATCCAAACACCCTAATATTTTGTTACGATATGTCTAGAGATGACTCTTCTAAATTCTAATAATTTTGTGTGGGGATCACTTACGCGACCCCGGTATTTAACTATTTTTATCAATCCAATAAATACACTCTTATCATTAAAACATAGTTAATTAATATTTATTCTCACTTTAGTTTATGGCTTAATCATGGATTCATGGTAAACTAGTACAGTTAAATGAAAACACCGGGTGTTCCGGCTTCCTAAACTATACTCTTGTGACATAAGTAATTTTACATACCCATTTTACCCGTAATGAGAAGTTTAATCACACAAATATTATGACATGCCTAAAACATGTCATTACTATCACTTAGCCAAGGTTAATAAATGTATATATTCACTCTATTAAGTCACTTAACCACGGTAAGTTGCATCATCTTGATGTAAACACCCGGTGCGGGTAAGTATTTACCGTTTAGGACCCAATTTTTTTAAAAATAAATATATAAAGTATATACCGATTCAAACTGTCATGTTAATTGGAATTGAATGAGTAATAGATTTCAATTCAATCGAATCACACTTGAATTAAGAAACATATAGAAAAAGTATATACTCCGAATAAACTTTTATGGGGATCTTCGTGAAACACTCACTTCATTTATTCGAAATTGATTTAACAAGAAAGTAAATCAATTAGAATAAATCCCTCAAAGAAGCATCCAAAATCCAAAGGCCGCCAGAATATACACCTTCCCAAACATGTTTAGAATAACTAAAAGTTTGTCTTACAAGGTAAAGTTGTCGTCTCCAACATAGGTTTTATGTAACTTCGCCCAAATAGGCATAGGTTCATAGAAACCTATGCTTTGCGAAATTATTATTATTTTTGACTCTGTTGGATTTTGAATCCAAAACCTCAGGATATTTTCGGCCACCTTTTTAAGCGAAGGGCAAAAATTAAAGACCATCTAATTGGGGGACAAAAATTAAAAACCAGTCCGTATGAAGGGCAATCGTGCAAATTGCCCTAAAAAATGGGTAAAATTTCTCAAATGACTACCTTATTGTAGCTTCCTACCATTTGTAGATACCCTTTTTAATATTACCATTCGTAGCTAAAAATCAGCTGATTTGTGTATGTTTTCGCATGTATTTGTCGTCAAAGAATACATGAGATCTTGAGAAAAAGAGATAAAGCTCCTTTATTTTGGTGTAACGATGGTGGTATTAAATGAGAAATTAAGATATTTTTTACCTTCTTTTCGCTAAAATCTCGTAATATTCCTTTCCTTACACGTTTCTTTCTTCCATGCATTCTTCAACATTCAAACGTAAAAATTCAAATTTCAAATTAAATCTTCAACACCTTTGAAAATACGTTGACAAAACAAACACGATCAATCAACAACCAATGTATTTGAAGTTTTGATATTGATTTCGTTTTTATTTACCCATGTATTTGATAGCATAACTAATGTATTTGACGTTTCCAATCAAACTCCATGTATTTTATATTAAATATCATGTATTTGTGTGAGTAACAATTTGCATCACCCATGTATTTAGTGGTAATGTATTTGAAGTTTTCAATATTGATTTCGTTTTTTATTTACCCATGTATTTGATAGCATAACTAATGTATTTGAAGTTTCCAATCAAACCCTATGTATTTTAAATTAAATCTCATGTACTTGTGTGAGTAACAATTTTCATCATCCATGTATTTGCTGGGATTAATTTGAACAAAATACATAAATTATAGAAAACTTACCATGTATTTGCGTCACCCGTGTATTTAAAACTAGATGAACTGATGGAATTAATTTGAACAAAATACACAAATATAAAGAAAAACTTACAAAAATACACCACCAACCACAACAATTGGTAGTTATATCATAGAACATACACAAAATACATAAATTTTTCGTCTTCTCAAAACCCTAAAAAACTTCTCTCCCCCTTCTCTCTGTATACCGCCATAACTACCACCATGGCCTATAGCAAAAACAATCACTTCCACCAAGTTGTTTTTGTGGAAGAATAATAACACAAATAGCAAAAATTTCACGAAACAAAGGAGATGGGATAGAATTAGTCTTTTTAAGAACTGCTTTTTTCCTTTTGTTTTGAAAAAAAAAAAAAGAATACGCATTTAATCTTCTTGATTGGTGAGGATGGAAGTGAAATTGTTGCGAAGGGTGAAGAGAGGAAGAAGATGATCATAAAAGGTAAGAAGTTATGAAAAAGGAGAGAGAATGGTAATGTATATTAAGTGATTAATATTATTACTATTAAAAGGGGATATGGGATTGGGGTCTTAATTTTTAGGTGTATTTGTGACATGGTAATTCAAAAATTCTTGTGGTATAATAGTTAAATTAGAAAAGTATTTAGTTATTATTAGTAATTAAAATAAAAGGTAGTTATTACCACTAATTATGTATTAGAAGTAGCTATAACACGTAAAAATTCCTAAAAAAAAAATGTGAGCTTATTTTCGTTGCAATAAACAAATTGATCTTCTCTATTCTTTTTCTCCTTAAATAATAACATCAGATTGGCGACCCCACATTTTTATGGTTCAATTAGTAGCTTTATTTGATAGAGCTAATGTTTCCATTTAGAAAGATTTATATTACTCTTATTAATTATCATTACGATATAATAATGGCTACTTGGCCACTTCCTTTTTCTTTTCTCTTCTCCCTTCTTCTTTTTTATGTTTTTTAAAACGCTCTAATCTTCTTAAAAAAATTACTCCATATCAAGTACTGAAGGATTAAAGAAGCAAATCATAATCAGCTTATTGGTCTTGTCCACGTGTCATATTAGCAGTGCATGACGTGGCCCACACCAAAAAGTACTTTGAGATTGAACCACTAATTTCCTCCCATAGTGCGTTGACTGAAATAATGTCTTCTATTTTAATTGTAAAGTGTGACATGGAAAGTCATTTATGAGCTTTGGAACAAAACCAATAAATTCAATTTATTTAGTTTCAGTTGTGTTTCTTGCGGAGCTTTTAGCTATTGTTGAATGTACATATGAGAAATTTTATCATATCATTCGGATTTAATCCAAATTTTAATGGGAGGGTTCAAACTTCATTAAAACTACTTAGTATCCCCTTTCACATTCTCCTTCCCACCTTTTTTTTCGTACAATGAAAAATAAACTAACTGGATATATTAAACTCTGTACATGAGTGACACTGCTTAAATTTACTAGGAGAACAGACTCTATATCCTTAATTGCATGACTCCAAAGTATCAAAGTCTCTTCCAGCTCTTCATTTGCTAGAAAATCTTACTGATTTGTCTCCCTCCATGTATGTCTAATGGTGGCATTGTTGACCTGCAGCAAATAGCTACAATCTTCAATAATAGGTCTAAGTGGATGATGTCGTACATCTTCTGCCACGATAAGCTTGACAGCCAGTAAGCAATCTGTTTCCACTCTACGGCTTCATGATCTATTCAATGTGAAACATTTAACCTTTGCTTGACACTCCACAATTCTGAGCTTAAGCTTTATTTTACCAGAGTATCCCAACAACCACTTTCTCATCAATAATGTTTGCATTTCTTTTATATCACCTGTTGTAATTAAAAATAAAAAAAGCTAAGGGATTGCTACGGTTTGCTTTTCTATTAAAATTTGGATTTACATGAGGAAAAAAAAAAAAAAAAGAGAGAGAGAAAAGGAAATGACTACAAAGGTTCCTATACCTTTTTGCCATAGGCAAGGGACAATTTCATCAAAGGGCTATCATTAAATTATAATATTAATTTAAATATATGATAGATCCTTTGCCACAAATTAAGGAGTGAAGGACAGAGTTTTGCGCCGGGGGTATGGGGTGGGCGGTGATCTGGAGATCCTTAAACCTTATTCTCATATCATATGTTAGGTGCAAAAATATTTTAATATTACTTTCTCTAAAAGAAATATCATCTTGTTAAGCAGGAATAAGTACTTAAATAAATTATCTCTTCTATGCTAAACCTATTTGATTCTTTAGTTATCAAGAGCCAGATTTACCAATTCTCTAAATTGATTAATTATTTATTTGAATAAAATCTAGATATTATAAACTCTTAAATAAATTTTAAATTATTAGTCAGAACTTAACCAGCTTAAATATGGAAAGTATAACCGACAATAACAACATACTCAGTTAATCCCATAAGTAGCATCTGGGAAGGAAAAAAAAAAAAAAAAGAAGCAAAACCGACAAATAGCATATTCATATTAGTACTTGTTCCATAACTTTACCACCAAAGATTGTGGTCCGAGTGGTAAGAAATCTCCCGTTCTTAATTAGAAGTCTCAGGTTCGAGGCTACAGTTGGTCTTTTGATAGGCAACTCTTTACCCCCTAAAGTGGGATTTTCTAGCGCAAATTTGGATTAGTCGGGCTCCAAAACGAATACCGAACTGGATGGAAAACCGGAAAAAAAAAACTCGTTCCTTTAGTTTTGTTACCCAACGCCTAGGTTCTCTGTAAATGGTAACCCACTAACACAATTCAATGCGAAAGCACAACCAAATACAGCATCTCGTAAAAACCTAGTAATATACTAAATACTAATATTAGTTGGCAAATTCGAAGTAGTACATAATACATGGAGATTTGATTCTATTGTAAGTAGATACAGAAAACCATTTCATCTGTAAAATATCACTTTGCTGTTCGTACCGTACCCACATCACTAATTTACTTCATGACGTGTTTAAAACAAATATTTGACACAAGGACAGAGAACTGGACTTGAAGTGTCACACGCTTGGACAAGAAACACACAACTTTAAAAAAAAAAAAAAAAAGGACAACCAATATCTTGATTAATGCACTGTCCTTTTCAAAATTTTATATGAGGTTTAAGCGAGAAATACTAGGAAAGAAATTGATAGTACTAGTACTTGTAACTAATATAAAACACTCGGATTCCAATTTCCACGAATCTCAAGCATCCTAAAAGTTATCAAACAATAGTGTTATCCAATAGCCAAATCGAATAGAAAAAAACATCTAATGTACGATAGATTTGCTTCCTGTACCTGCATATTACTTCACTTCAATTCTCTCCTCAAGTTTATTGAATATTTATATTCTAGAGTATTACAGTCAAACAAAATCATGATACTATTTTCATATAAGGTAGGTTGAATTATAATAGTTATACTTTCATGATTGTATCAACGATATAATAAAGGATGTATTGATACATTTACATTTGAGACGTGGTTTTTGTTAACCCGGACGGGTCTGGTTATTTGTTATTGTAGCTATGTGGACCATATATCAATACTATCTCGGGTAAAGGTGTAAATATATCTCTCAACTTTACGATTTGGAGCAGATATATCCCTCGTTATAAAAGTGGTGTATCTATCTTTCTTGCCGTTACAAAATGATGCAAATATACCTTTTCGCTGACGGGATTTTAAAAAAAAAAAAAAAAATTATGTTATTTTTTAATTTAAAAAAATGCCACGTGATTTTTTTTTTTTTGTTGAGTAGACATATTTTTCTAAAGTCATGGTAATTTTTTTCTGGTGTGTCGCGTATGGTTCGTTTCAAAAAATATCTCCGTGACTTTTAAAAAAAAAAAGTCTACCCATTTTTTTAAACGAACCTAACCAGACCCGACCCATCAGAAAAAAAAAATTACTATGTGGCTTTAGAAAAATATGTCTACTCAAAAAAAAAAATAAGTAGAATTTTTCTTTTTAAAGTCACGTGGCATTTTTTAATTAAAAACTAACCTAAATGATTTTTTTTTTAAGAAAATCTCGTCCGCAAAAAGGGTATATTTGCACCATTTTGTAATGGCAGGAATATATATACACCACTTTTGTAATGAAGGATATATCTGCTTTAAATCGCAAAGTTGAGGAATATATTTGCATCTTTGCCCTACTATCTATTTCATTAAAGTTCCACATATATCATCTCATATTTTTGTTAAAAGGAGAACCATTGTTAATCGTAATGAGCAATTGGGTCCAACCGGGGAAGGGAAAGACATTTTAACCCAAACATTGATGTTAAGGTTAATTTATGTTCACTAGGTGGAAGGTGGGCAAATTTGATTACTAGCCTGCTTATTTTTCTCCAAAAGTATTTTTTTTTCTTCAAAAAGTGTTTATTTGATTTTATCTCACAATTTCATGTCATGATTTCATCTCATGAGATGAAATCTATATCCAAACGGCTCCTCAATATTTGAAGTCGAGGCTTGAAGAGTATCGAATAACGAACCTTCCACGCACGCGTTAAAAGGGACCGGACCCTTGGTCGCACGTGCTGTTCCTAATTGGATTCCGTACAGTCACACACGTGTCCACCCTCTCTCCTACACCCTTAATCCAGGTGTACTCTTATCTCTCCTTCCCCCACCATCTCATCTCTTATATCTTCCATTTCCCCTTTCTTCAAACTAAAAGCCAACCCTACACCCTCAAGCCCAAAGCTATCGTTTCAACTATTACCTCTCATCATTTTCCCATAACAACAATCCCCAAAACCTTCAATCTCACCAAAAACATTAAGTCATAGCGGGTGAAATATTCTGAAGGAAAGTGTTTTTGACATATGGCATACCTGTAGCTTTTAAGAATTTCCTACCGTTTTCGCTTATGTTGATAGGGGAGTGACTTGGTACTATGCTCAATTTGACCAACTATTAGTAGATAAAATGATTTCGTTCCACTTCTGAATCCCAGATAATTCCATTAGGGGTCAGTCAAGCACACTGAGATTTAAGGTCATTTCTCCAAATTGCTCTCTATTTCTAAGTTCATAACCTTCGCGCACCAAATAAAAGACCTATTCAAGAAGACCCTCTAGTTTTCCAAAAAAGATCAATTAAAATCCTCGAATTATTTCTGCTAGACCAATATATTTTCCTAAAAATCGTGATAAAAAAAGTATTTTCCGCTAGATTTCCGACAATGGAAACTGAGGTTCAATCAAATTTCACTTACATGGGAAGAACATTCAGTGGTCTCAGTATCAACGACTCTTCATCAGCTTTTAGCGATTGCAACAGCGATAGATCCGGCGAGTTTCCGACGACTTCTTCTCAAAGCCGACGGTTACTATTAGCATGTGCATCAGATAACTCTGACGAATTAATCAAACAACTCGTCTCCGATCTCGAATCAAACTCAATCGATGTGCAAAAACAAGCAGCAATGGAGCTAAGACTCTTAGCTAAGAACAAGTCAGAAAATCGCTTAAAAATCGCTCGATTCGGTGCGATTAAACCGTTGATTTCGCTTATAAATTCATCTGATCTTCACCTTCAAGAGTATGGCGTTACGGCAATTCTCAATCTCTCACTCTGTGATGAAAACAAAAGCATTATCGCAGAATCAGGAGCAATAAAACCGCTAATTCGAGCTTTGAAAATGGGAAATTCGACTACGAAAGAGAATTCAGCTTGTGCTTTGCTTCGATTATCGCAAATCGAAGAGAATAAAATAGCAATCGGGCGATCTGGAGCAATACCTCCTTTAATAAACCTTCTGGAAACAGGCAATTTCCGTGGAAAAAAGGACGCATCAACGGCGTTATTCTGCTTATGTACTGTAAAGGAGAACAAAGTTAGAGCAGTTCAAGCAGGTGTGTTAGGTGTTTATTGCATTTTATTACTTAAAATTATAATGTTAAAGTGTATTATTTCTCGTCATGTTAATGACCAAAATATTGACAAGAAAGTGGTGGTGTAACTCATGCCATTATCTCAGCTTTCTACTTTGTGCTGTATGAATAAAAAGTAGATGAGGAGTGGATAAGAAATTTGTGATTATATTTTGAGGTTAGTATGGAGAGAAAGAGAGTTAATTCACCACAAAAGAGAGTATTTTTATGTTGACTGAAGGTATTTTTACGGTGGAGTTTTGAACGCTTTAACTAGTGCGGAGTTAGTTGAGTCACACACTGTTGTATCCCGAAGGGAAGAGTCAAGAGGATTACTGATAGACCGGTGAAGATTATATAGCAGTGGGCTTGAATTTTATTAAAGAAAGCGAGATATTCGCGATCAGCCTGAATATATATATATATTTTTTTTTGTTCTTTAATTGTAATTTTGAACTGTAATAATTTGTGGTATATTCACCAACAGGTGTGATGAAGCCGTTAGTTGAGCTAATGGCGGATTTCAGTTCAAACATGGTGGATAAATCCGCGTCTGTGATGAGTGTTCTGATTTCTTCGATGGCGGAAGCAAGGGCGGCGGTGGTTGAGGAAGGAGGAATTCCGGTATTGGTGGAGATCGTGGAGGTGGGCACGCAGAGGCAGAAGGAAATTGCGGTTGCGATATTGTTGCAGCTGTGTGAAGATAGTGTTAGTTATCGGACTATGGTGGCTAGAGAAGGGGCTATTCCTCCATTGGTTGCTTTGTCACAGTCTGGTACAAGTCGCGCCAAACAAAAGGTAAAAATTGATTACTATTTTTTTCCCCATTTGTTAATTTTCAAAACGGGTTTAGAAATTTAATTATAGATGAGCATCATCACTATACTTAAAACCTTAATAAAATATAATTTAGTGGGTGTTTGGACCTCCAATTGTGAAATTTGAAAAACAATAGTATTTACTTTTAAGTGAAAATGGAATTTGAAAATTAGAGTTGTGTTTGGACATTAACACAAATTGAAATTATTTTTGAATTTTTGTCAATGGTTTGAAGTGAAAATTGTGAAAACAGCTTTTTGGAGTTTTCGAATTCTCGAGTTCAATTTTGAAAAATTGTAACAATTATATGTCCAAATAGTTTTTGGGAATAAAGTTTTGAAAAAAGTGAAAATTATACATGCCCAAACGGGCACTAAGTAACCTTTTTGTTATATATGTGCAAAAGTATTATACTCCCACCATTTTGATTTATGTGTAATTTGACTGTCACAAAGTTTAAGGTTATTTTTCCAAAAAGTTATTATCTTAAATATGCATGTATATTTTTTTAAACTTGTGGTCTTTACATATAATAATATTTGTATTGTTGTAAAAGATTTTCATTTAATATAAAATTGAAGTTAAATTATTTTAAAATATATGATTATTCTTTTTGAAATGGACTAATATTAAAAATAAATAAGCAGAACATTGCTAATCGTTGCTATGAAATGAGAAGCCCGAAATTACTTAGGGGTCGTTTGGTAGGTAGTCAAAATTATCCCGGGATTATAATCCCGGGATTAATTTATCTCATCTATTGGGATTATTTTATACCATCTAAAAGATGGTATAAAATAATTCCAAAGATAAGGGATAAAGAAGGGATATCCCATCTCTTGGGATGGGATGCATTTTATACCTTGTTTAGTATCTCAGGATAAATTTATACCTTCTATCAAATATGATATAAAAAATTAATACTGGGATATCTCAGCTTATACCATGCACCAAACGACCTCTTAATGAGTTAAAGCTAATTAATTAAGTAGGGTTAGCACTGAGCTTAGGTGTAAAGATAGACTGCAAAAGTAGTATGGTGATGTGAGTTGGATATGCACAAATATATTTATGTTAGGTGGTTGCACTAGTCGTTCTCCACTGTGTCTGCCCCTATGGACCCTATGGCAGGTTAATTAGGGAAAAACACATGCTTGAGCAGTTTAGTTCAATTGAATGTTTTTTGTCCTCTTCAATATGAAAATATAGGTCTCATCTGGGGGTGTTCAAATGAGATCGAAAAATCGATTCGAATCGGTAAAATTGAATCAAACCGATTTAATAAATTAAAAATCGGTTTGGTTTGACTTGATTTGGTTTTAAATTTCAAAAAACCGATAATATTTGATTTGATTTGGTGTTAAATCAAAAAAATCCGAATCAAAACCGAACCGAACCGATAGATACATACATATTTAAAATACTATATATATATATATATATATATATATATATATATATATATATCTTCTTCAAAATTTTGTTTTAGACCAAGTCCAATATAAATTCAAATAATTAGAAAGAAAAGTGTAGCCAATTTAAGTTTAAGGTAAAATAAAATAAAAATTTGCTAGAGGTAAAATAAAAATTTTCCCCTTATCCAATTTTACGGCTCCCTCTTTTACATGCCATCTGAATTACTACTAATGAACTAGCATTTTATCCATAACAAATTAAAGGGAGGAAAATGGCAATTGGAATTTAAAAAGATTTTATAGATGACTTTGTCTTTCTGTTTATCATTTTTCGTTTTAATTTCTGTGCTTTCTTTTCAATGCTTCATAAACACAATGAGTCTAGAAAATAAAAATTTCGGAGGGCTGCGTAATATCAAAAGGCTATATGTAGGAAGATAACTAGAATCATGAAAAGTAGATGTTATGTTTCTGTAATTCCTATACCCATAGCCATAGGCCTATACCTAAATAAAGTTAACGAATTAATTAAGAAGATTTTTAGATTTGAATGGATCACGTCAAAGCCATATTTAATTATCATTTAATTCAAAGGTTCTTTGCATTAATACATTCTTAAAATCCGAAAAAACCAAACCAAACCGATAAAATCGACAAAATCGAAACCAATAGAATTTATACCATAATGGTTTGGTTTGGTTTGGTTTGAATATTAAAAAAAAATCGTCTTAATTGGTTTGGTTTTATTTGGTTTTAACCAAAAATCAAGTCAAATCGGACCATGAACACCCCTAGTCTCATCCTATATATACAGTTATTTAAGTCACACTTTATTACTTGTTGTTTGAATTTGTTTGTCCTACTCTCATTTTTAGGTTGTTTAAAAAAAAAAAATGTCTATTTTGTTTCTTGGCAATTTGTTAATTTTAACTTTTCACATGATATGTTAAAAACTACAAGATTAAAAAGTCTTCTTTGATTTCTTAAACTCCGTGCAAAAGTCAAAATCAAACGCAAATTGAATATATTAAAGTCGCTAAACTATTTTTTATATAAAAAATAAGATAATGGTGAAAAACACATCTGATTGCCACTTTTTCGCGAATTTCACACCCAACTGTCAGTTGTTGTTTTTTTTTTTTTCTATCTGAATTATCACCATATATGTATTAATATACGTCTCGAAACTGATTAGGTCAACTATCAGTTGTTCTCTTTTCCTATCTGAATTATCATCATTTATGCAATTTTTAATACACAGATAATGATAGTTTAGGTAAAAGGAGAACCATCAATAATTGGGTGTGAAATTTGTGAAAAAATAATATATAACGTGAAAAAAATAAGTTGGATCGACAAGCATATAAATAATTTAATTTGTCAGAGTTTGATTATTATTTTTTTATTATTGTTAAGCAGAAGTATCTGATGAGTATCTTGTGTTTTGGTCGTATTGTGGTGTGGGAACTTGACAGGCAGAGACACTTATTGCTCTTCTAAGGCAGCCAAGATCCGGTAACGCCGCTACAGCCAGAGGTTCTGATGTGTCGTTTTGATTGTCACCACATGTTTTTGTCCCTCTTTTGTTTGTTTCTTTGTTTTGTCTGTATTATAGCTACTCAAACGCTACTCAAGAGAACCACAAAAAGATGGTTAAATAGAAGAAAAAATGAGTCAAAAACTGTAAATATCTAGTAAGCTTTGTAAAGTTTGGTTGTTTTTCTGGATGTGACTTTTGGGTGTTTTTTAATACCTCGATAGCCCTTTAAATGTGTCAATAAAGTTCATTTAAATATTTGAACTACATATTGTTTCAATTGAGCACCCCCAACAGATGATAAAATATTTTTATTAGACATTTTTAACTCAAATTTTGAAATTTTTTCTAGATTATGTAGATAAGAATAAGATAACCACTTAAAATATCTCACTCCTTTAACTATAAGCTTTGGCTTCAATAAACCGTAAGATCCCAATCATATTTCAATTGATGTTTATGTATATAATTAAAGGAGGAGGTATATATAATCTTGAAGGCACAATTCCCTTATTGGTTGCTTTGTTGCAGATTGATAACATGCCCATGAATTTTTTCAAAATATGAACCGAAAATATTTAATAGAAATACTTAACCATATGTTAAAATTTACTAACAATTATAAAGAATTAATTAATTGATGTTGCAGATTGATAACATGCCCATGAATTTTTTCAAAATATGAACCGAAAATATTTAATAGAAATACTTAACCATATGTTAAAATTTACTAACAATTATAAAGAATTAATTAATTGATGTATTCATCCTCATTTTCTTTTGTTGAGATGGTACAAACTTTAAAATGGATTCAAAGGTTAGCTGTACCTGGATTGTTTTTTTTTTTTCTCTTCTTCTGATAATAAAGCTACCTTATACTTTCACAAGTAACCCTTTTGTCACACGATTCCTTAACCATGGAAATAAGAAAAAAAGTGTCGCCAAGGATCCTATTGGTTGTCTTTTTCTGCAATTTATGTATAGTTACTATCACTGAGACCCACTTATTACACCAAATGTGTAATGAAATTGACATATAAACTCCTCCTCTTTTCTTGGATGGATGGGCCGTAACAGGGTGAAGAAGAAAAGACAGAAGGTTCCGTCTTTAGTGCGAATGATTTTTTACACCTAAATGTTGCTCTTCCTCTCTATTTATCAATTAAAAAAAATATTTTTCTATGTTTAGTGAATATTCAACTTTAAGTTTATTTTTTATCTTTAATTAAATAATTTCTAGCCACACAAATTTTTATAATTTATTTAAACGGAAAAGGGTCAAAATTACCCCTGAACTTTGGGAAATAGTTCATCCATACCCTTCGTTATACTTTAGGGCCAATTATACTCTTACCGTTATACTATGGGGTCAATTATACCCTTATGTCTAATGACTGCCACGTAGCATCATCCCAACCCTTCAAAATTATTTTCCCCTCAAATAATTTTTTATCCACTAAAATAACCCAACCCGACCCAATTTTTTTTTCCAGCCTAATTAATACGGACCCAACCCATTACCCCTTAAAACTGGTCTGAATCAATTATGTCATCTATTATTCCACTCTTTTCTTCTATTATTATGTCATCTCTACCTTCTATATCAATTAAGAAACTTGTTGATAGATTTATCTTATCAAAAGAAAAAGAAACTTCTTGATGGCAAAAGATATATATTTGGTGCCGCGTACGTGTAATGGGTTGGGTCCGTATCAGTTTGACTGGGAAAAAAAATTTCGAGTTTGATTGGGTATTTTAGTGGGTAAAAAATTATTTGAGGGGAAAATAATTTTGAAGGGCTGGGATGATGCCACGTGGCTGCCGTTAGATATAAGGATATAATTGACCCCATAGTATAACGGTAAGGGTATAATTGGCCCTAAAGTATAACGAAGGGTATGAATGAACTATTTTTCAAAGTTCAGGGGTAATTTTGGCCCTTTTCCGTTATTTAAATTACGTGTTTCAAAAGGATTCATTTATTTTTTGAACTTTATGTCAAGTTAAACATCTTTCTATAAAATCTTACCTTGAAAGGCGCATAATATGAATGAAGGGCAAAGGGTAAAATCTTTTTAAGGTAACAGTAAACAAGTGTCCATGTGATATCTCTTTTTTTTTTTTTTTTTAATTGGGTTTGGCCTTTTGGATATTGTAATTCAACGTGGCCTATAATTTTATTCTAGTTAAGTATAGCCGACGTGGAACTGACTAATGAGCTCTTGAAATGTAGGAAAATGTTATTTTGTATCTCCCATAACATTCACTACGAAAAAATTATTATTTTCCCATTGAAAAATGTTCATTGACTATTTTCATATGGATATCGGAGTGAAAAATCTAAATAGTAGTGTTTTCACACAAAAAAATTAAAAAAAATTTCAGCGTTTCAATGTGAACCTATTTCTCACCATGTGTCCCAGTGAGCTGGTTCGTTTGGAATGAGGTGGAAAAAACATATTTTATATTATAGCATAATTTTTGCACTGAATATCGATGGAAAAGACCTCTATTTTTAGTAGTAATATGACGATTTTAGATCCACGAATTCCACTTTCCAAACAAAGATAAATATTTACACAACTACATAGTAAAAAAACAATTGAATTATGCATTCAGACATGTATGCAGAAATATGTTTGGTGCCTATTTGGACATTAGGAGCCGTTTGGATTGGCTTATATGTTGCTTATAAGCTGTTTTCAGCTTTTTTGAGTGTTTGACTGGTCAGTTTAAAGTCATTTTGTGTTTAAAATAAACCTAAAAAATTAATTAAATCTGTTTAGCTTAATTTATCTAAAGCAGCTTATAAACTGCTTTTTTTAAGCCCATCCAAACAGGCTGTAGAACGTTCAATTTTCAAGATAGTTGTTTGTGGACCTTACGAGCCCGTTTGGATTGGCTTATAAGTTGCTTATGTTCGTTTTTAGCTTTTTTGGTGTTTGGTCACTTAAAGTCATTTTGTGCTTAAAATAAGCCCAAAAAAATAATTGGACCCATTTGATTTAGCTTATCTAAAGCAGCTTATAAACTGAAAACAGCTTATAAGCCAAAAAAAATAAGTTAGACTACCTCAACTTATTTTTTTTGGCTTATAGGCATAAGCCCATCCAAACAGGCTCAATGTCTCCTCATTAAAGGTGTCAACCGGTTCCAACCGAACCTAAGTTATGGAACCGGTTAAGGAACCGGTTTCCGTTAAAAACGGAATTTTTTAACCGGGTTCCGTTTAACGGGTTCCGGTTTACGGTTTTAAACTCAAACCGGAACCGGTCCGGTTTGGAGTGTTTAAAATATATTTTTTTGTTTTTGTATTATATATATATATTATAGTATTTATTTGTATATTGTAGGTATATTTACATATGTTATACAACTTTATAATTAAATTTTAAATATTTACTCGACTAACTACAATAAAGAAGTCAAGAATATTGAATAGTGTTTTTCGTATACATATATATGTATAACTTACATATACTTATATATATGTATAACTTAATATATATACTTATATACTATATATACTTATATATATGTATAACTTAATATATATACTATATATATGTATAACTTAATATATATACTAAATATATGTATAACTTAATATATATACTATATATACATATATACTATATATACTTAATATATATACTAAATATATGTATAACTTAATATATATACTATATATATATTAAGTTATACATATATATGTATAACTTACATATACTTATATATATGTATAACTTAATATATATAGTATATATACTTATATACTATATATACTTATATATATGTATAATTTAATATATATACTATATATATGTATAACTTAATATATATACTAAATATAGGTATAACTTAATATATATACATATATACTATATATACTATATATACTTAATATATATACTAAATATGTGTATAACTTAATATATATACTATATATATATATATGTACTATATACTATATATACTTATATATAGGTATAACTTAATATATATACTATATATACATATATACTATACATACTATATATACTTAATATATATACTAAATATGTGTATAACTTAATATATATACTATATATATATATATGTACTATATACTATATATACTTATATATAGGTATAACTTAATATATATACTATATATACATATATACTATACATACTATATATACTTAATATATATACTAAATATATGTATAACTTAATATATATACTATATATATATTAAGTTATACATATATATGTATAACTTACATATACTTATATATCCGTATAACTTAATATATATAGTATATATACTTATATACTATATATACTTATATATATGTATAACTTAATATATATACTATATATATGTATAACTTAATATATATACTAAATATAGGTATAACTTAATATATATACATATATACTATATATACTATATATACTTAATATATATACTAAATATGTGTATAACTTAATATATATACTATATATATGTATATATATGTACTATATACTATATATACTTATATATAGGTATAACTTAATATATATACTATATATATGTATATATATGTACTATATACTATATATACTTATATATAGGTATAACTTAATATATATACTATATATACATATATACTATATATACTTAATATATATACTAAATATATGTATAACTTAATATATATACTATATATACTTACTTATATACTATATATACTTATATATAGTATATACTATATATACTTATATATGTTTAAGTATACTATATAACTTAATATACTTATAAGTATATTCTTAGTATATTTTAGGTATATTCCTAACTTAATAAAAGAAAAAACAATTCCTAACTTCCAATTTTTTTTTTTTTAATTTTCACCGGTTAAACCGGTTTAACCGGTCCGGTTCCGGTTTTACCGGTTTAACCGGTTCCGGTTCCTAAAATATTGGAACCGGACCGGTAAACAATTACACGGTTAACCGGTTCTACCGGTTCCGGTTCCGGTTTAACCGGTCCGGTTACCGGTTAAAACCGGTTAGCCCGAACCGGTTGACACCTTTACTCCTCATCTTGGTTGGACACAAATCGATAAAGCGTGAAAATTTAGAGAAGATGTCAGAGTAAATTTATAAGTTGATTTGACCGGTTAATAGATTTTTTTATTATTTATATACACATTTCATAACTGTGAAAAATGTTTATAAGCTAAAACTAGGCGTACATACTCTACCCCGCTTTTATTCTTTTACTTTCATTTCCGTTCAGGTTTTGTTATCTTCTTCACCCTATTTAGATGTTCCCCCTTAAAGCCGAATTATGTTAGCTAGGAATATTATTGACGTGAGTAAGTAGGTTAATTAAGGGTCTGTTTGGAAGCCACCTGGTGATTAGAATTGGTGTAATTACCAAGATAGTAATTATTGTATAGTATAATAATTACGATGACATGTTTGTTTGTTTTGAATTGAAAGCCACAAATATCTAATGGTGTATTTTATCCAAAGACTTTTTCTTTAAATTTGTGTCAATTCAAACTTCGTTACATAATTAATTGAAACAGAAGAAGCATTGTAATGAGTTTATGTAATTTTGTGCTCTGATAATGTTAAAAGAATTAAATCATTAGGTTGAGTTTACATACAAGTAACTCTCAATTTCCAGGTTGATATAATAACATAATAAATACAGTAATAATTAAGGCAATAACATTCAATAATTTGTAAAATTATATTACAAAACTATGACTATTCAATATATATCACTTGAACTTATTGGTAAGGGTCCCAATAGAGGTGGACATTGTACAGCAGTGCACTGAGGAATCTCTGCTGTTAAGATTATGATTAAGACAAAGACGTGGATCAAATGCAAATTAAATTTTTGTTACAACTTACACATCAACAAATGACTCTCTCTCCACATGTTTCATATGTTAATCCCTGTTCCTCTAAACTTTTCATTTCTTTGTCTGCCTTTGGCGGGGCATACTCTTTTGACTTTAGGTTTGTTAGGCTTTATGTCTCAAATGGACCAGATGGAAAGATTGTGGATCTAAAGCTAGGTACGTTCATTAGTGGCAACAGTAAATTCCCCGTTTGGGGCCAAGGATTTTCTTATTTGTTTAAAGATTTAACACTTCTAAGACGTGGAAACTTAGAATTAATACTTGGAACACTTGGCATATACATGCTTCTGGACCACCTAATTAACTCACATTTGGAACATACAAATGGCAAGTGTGATTCGAAGAATCGTGCATAAATCTTGACGGATCTTAATATCATTACTAATATCAATGGTTCTTAGTTTTTAGTCTGGATCATAATAGTTGGTATAATGGAATGCCACATAAGAGCTGTGATTGTCGAAGGGTTTAGGGAAGGCCCAAGCCAAAAACAGATATTTTTTTTTAAGTTTATAAGTTCTGAATTTTAAATATAATAGGTTAATGGGTTTTGAATAAATTTCAATATAGTATATTAAATGAATTTTAAACATAAATATAAAGTTTGGCCTAAAATTATTGGTTCTGCAGAATCTGTTATTGAGACATGGTATAATGAGTAATTAAAAATGTGCATTCTCTAACAGCTTAAATTTTTAAATGATATAGTCACAAAATTCTAGTCTAGAAGTTTAAATTGTTAGAGAGAGCAAATTATTAGTTAGGTAATTATATTATGTTGCAATGCCTGTAAGTAGATCTGTAGTTTCGGTCTAAAGCCAAAGGGCATGGTATACATGATTTGTTGGCTTCTTAAAATGTTACGTAAGAAGAATGGAAGGAGTATTAGCTTAACCCAATTTGTTCCGCCCAATTCAATCCATCTAAAAGTTTGATCGAATATATAACCTAAATTGATCCATGAGAAATCTTATCTAAATACTTTAAAATGAGTTATCTTTTATTTGATATGCTATATGTAGTCATAAAATATTTTACTAATTTTGTTTGATAGTTAAATTAAAGATTATAAGTAAATAAATCAAAAAATTAAAATATGATAGTAATAGTTAGACGGATTGAGTTATGACCCATTGTTTAGCTTAACATAACACACCTCAATCCAAGTAATCTTTGAAATGACCCATCCATTTCTTAATGCAACCTATTAATTCTAACCCGTTCAAATTCAATCCAATCCGCACTTTGGACACCCATATATATGACACACATACATACAGCTGGTCTTGCATGGATGGATCAGCTTCTTGTGTCTCTCATCAATGCAAAAGGTTCCAAACTCCGCCATTCAATTTTTATTGTCTAATAATAATTTATGACATCTTCTACGCAAGGGCGGATCTAGGAAGGGGTGAGGGTGTTCACCCGAACCCCGTAGGAAAAAAAATTACATGGTATATATAATATAATTTTTTTTACATATATAGATTTTGAATCCTTTGAACACATGAATAGGGGTTGGCTCAGTGGTTAAGGGTGTTCAAAATTTACCTTGAGGTTTCCAAGTTCAAATCCCAAATTTTTAAATTTTTATTTTTCGACCCACCTTAATGAAATCCTGAATCCGCCGATGCTTCTACGCGTAACAAATTTGTATACATCTATTTGATGTTTGAACGAAAAAGACATCTATTGTTTTAAGAAATTTTGAGAATAATTCTATGAAGTCATTTCAATCAGTTATATATAGTACTCTGACATCATGAATTAATTTAGTCTCGCTATTTAAACATCAGAACAATATCCCTAAAGTAATACGAGCTAATTTTAATACTCCACTTTCGAAACGTACGATAAAAAATAGATGTAAAAAGTACATAATAATTTCTCATTTTGAAAAATATCGCAATATCAAAAAGGAGGGTCAAAGTAATTCTTAACATTAGTGTTTGTAGCCTAACTTCATACTTAATTGTCTCCAAACAAATCACATGGGGAAACTTTTTGGTCGTTCTTCTTTAGTTTTTCTGGAAAGTTCTACGTATCATGTTATGTGACATTATTATTTTTTTAAAACTGTTTCAAAAATAATACACAATTTTTATATTTACATAAATAATTTCATTTTAAACTTTTTATTTGTCCTTAACAATATGATATTATAGACATAAAAATATCATGACATGTTTAAATCATAAATTTCAAAACAAAAAGAATCGGATGATGCACCTGTTTACGGGTTCTTCGAACCTAGTAGCTTAATTTAGCTCAAACGATATATCTGTGCTAAAAGAGCTGGTGCTAATAATATACAAATATCATATTAGAACGCAGTAACGCAAATGACCCGGAAAGAATGATGGCGCCACATATGTATACAAGTAACAAGGTGACACCCCTTCGTTGAAAAAGTATATTGTATAAATAGATAAAAATTCTTATATATATATATATATATATATATATACACACACCATTTGTTTAATCCTCTTGATTTCTAAGTATGAATACTTTTTCATATTTTGACACCTATTGATAAAAAAATCCTAATTCTGCCACTATCACTGAATTTAATGGCATCACGGATCATAATGTTTATATCTTGAATCTTTCTTCAAATTAAGCAAAGAGTACGTAATTGGACTTCCAATTCGAAACTAATCTTATGTGTCTAATAAACATGTTTGTTTCATGTTTTTGGAACTCTATATATATATATATATATATATATATATATATATATCAAGTTGGAGATCTATTCAACGCTTATGCATGACAATTAATAAGGAATACTCCGTACTAAATATAGAGAGACAGTCAACGCCAACCTGAATAGAATAGAAAGAATATATTACAGCGTACTTGAGGTCAGAATTAAGGCCAGAAGTTTTAACAGTCACACAGCTGTTGTCATATAATGTGTTGTTAAGGATAACAGACTATTTTCCTAAAACAGCGTCCCAACAGCTGTTGTCCCAGTCGTTCCCGCGTATTGAAATCAGGGGCGGATTTAGGGTTCGGGAAGGGTATTCACCCAAACAATTTTGGCAAAAATTAATTTATAAGGTATTTTATTTTTATTTTTTATATATGTGTATATATAGATTTTGAATACACTAAACACAAGAAAAGCAGTTTGTTTAGTGGTTTAGGAGTTCAAAATTTACTTTGAGGTTCTAAGTTTAAATCTGGGGCACCACATTTTTAATTTTCAAACTCCTCCAGTGAAAATCATGAATCCGCTAGTGATTGAAATACTTGCCTATTTAATTTACGGGCCCTGTGCCTCTGCTTGGGGCCTAATTTATGGTCTATGTGACACCACATTTCATTTGCTCACGGAGATCATAGCCACCACCTATGACTTGTTTTTTTGTAACAGTATTTTTGGTGGCTTTCCGATTTTGTCGTCGGTTCTTTGCTCATTCATCATAAAAATTCTTGCATTTATCCTCGAATTTTTTCTTCATGAAAACGACTGTTGACTTTCACAATTTCGCATTGCGTCTTCGATAAGCTGCCACGTTAACATTTATCCTTGAAACAGTGTGTTTGGATGGCTTTGCCTATTGTATTATATTGTGTTGTTGGTTTAAATATAATATTTGATTTAATTGTTACTTAAATTTTATTGTATCGTAGTGTTAAATTCATCCATTTTATGTAACGACCGATGTGATCGTGCCGTTACGTCATTTTCCCCCCTCATTTTCTCTTTAATTATTACTCTAATAATCCTATCTTATCCTTTACGATATCTTGTTATAATAGCTCTATCTCGTACCCTACTTTTCTCGCACGTTTATCCTTCTAATTGATGATGTATGACATCATACAATGACCGAAAATGATATAGTCTATCCAAACATAGTATTCATAAAAAATAATACAATACAATACAACACAAACAATATACTATGCTACAGGACGGGTTAAAAGATCTTTTTTAAAAAATAAACAAATGAAGCGAGACAGAGCACTAGAATTAGCCAAACGTATTGAAATTTTACCCGCAAACTAGTATTATTTGAAAAGATAATGAACATAAAGAGAAGTTTCATTTTACACTAATATATGAACTAAATTTGATGAACCCAAAAACTGGTTAATTAGGGAATGTTAAGACTTCTATATTTCTTTATCATTTCATTTTTTTTTTTAAAACATAAATATTGATAATATTTGTCAGCAACTAACTATAGCATGATACTATTAAGGGCATATGAGACATTAATTTGATGGTCTTTATGCATCAATTTCATGTAATTCACTAAATAGAAAATTGAAATAATAGATTTATCTCACGTGACAATAGGTTTATTTCTGGCGAACTTCTGTGAATAAATCTAAAGAGAAAGGTCAAAGGTGTACAAGTGTAATTATCTCCACAATAGTTATATGAATTTATATTTGTTGCAGGTAGGATATAATTCTGCTGTGACAGGAGAAAAATGAGAGCAAAGAGGAGTGGAAATGGATATAAAACATGATTTTTTCTTAAAAAGTACTGAATTGCACGAACAACCTCCACCGGATTTGGGCCTGTTGGGCCAACTGAAGCATGCATGATCTCTGGTTATTGCAAAGAATTTGGTAGTCCACAGGTATTGGGCTTTCTCCTTCTCAGAAAGACATTTGAAAAGTTAAAACGCATATTTTTTTGTTTTTAATAATGTCTACTAGCTTTTTAGCAATCAAGATTTAATTTATGTTCGACAGCTGAAAGAGGCAATTTATGCTCATGCTGACAGCAACAGAATTTAGCTTGTATCTTTGGAAAGTACGTAAAATGTAGTTAAGATTTGTGATTAAAGAAGGGCAATTCGCAGTAATGCCCCTATTTTGGGTGGTATTTAATTTTTTCCCATCAAAATGAAAGTATTTAACTTTTATCCTTCGCCTAAAACCTCAGGATTCCGGGTTCGAACCCCTGCTCAAGCGAAAATTAAAAAAAAAAAAATTCGCTAGGCAGAGGTTGCCTACAAACTCTGCCCCATCGGGCATAGTTTGCCTGCAAAACTCTACCTTAAGGCAGAGTTTGCAGGCAAATTATGCCTGATGGGGCAGAGTTTGCCTGCAAACTATGCCTTAAGGTAGAGTTTTGCAGGCAAACTATGCCTTAGCAAACTCTCCTTAAGGTAGAGTTTTGGGCAAAACTCTACCTTAAGCCAGAGTTTCGCAGTCAAAACTCTGTCTTGTCTTGCGAATCCTACTAATGAATATTTTAAAATTTTTTGACTCAGGAGAGATTCGAACCTAAAACCTAGGAGTTTTAGCAAAGGTCAAAAATTAAAGACCAGCAATTTGAGGGACAAAAATTAAAGACTAGTGCATTTGAAGGTCACACAGCACAAAAAAATTATTAAAGAACACAAGGGAGTTAAACAGTTGGCCCAAGTATCCAACCAATCTACATCTTCTTTGTTGGGCCTTTACATTGGGCCTCCTTCAGGAAGATTTCATTGGATTGTTCGGTTTATAGTTTCTGGTCTTTAATTTTTGCTCCGCATAGCAAACAACTTTTTCTTGGAGTATAAGTCTTATTTTCGTATAACATACCACAAGTTATCTTTCTGCGCCCTTAAAGAACTTATACCTCACTAGGCAGTTTGATTGCTAAGGACAAAAATTAAAGACCGGGCCATTTGAATGACAAACCATGCAATTTCTTCCAAACCCTGCTGCTCCTGTGTTGTCAAAAAACAAAAAATAATAACACACATTATTACATATACAATTCGTTATCACGAGTTCAGAAAAATCTATTCCTTTTGGAACATTCAGTGATGCAGAGTTTGAGCACGTTAATGTTAATAAAAAATGTCACGGAGAAAGTCAAAAGAGTGTCCTAACGAAAATAAAATGACAAAGTGTAAGAATAAAAGAACCTTAGAGACGAAGGTTTCTCAAGGAAAGCAGCTGTTATTGTAATAATTGATGTTAATTAATTTCACTAACAATAGTAAATAGAAACAATAACCCGTTTGAATATTATTTATTCTACTGGAGTCCGGAGCCTAAAGGGCACCTAAATACACTATATAAACCAAAAGGGGGCCTGCCTTCCATTATATACTAAAAGGGGTATAACGTGGAGGGGCCAACGTTCTACCCCAATTTTTTTTTTCCAATTGTCAGATCAAAACCAAAAAAAAAAAAAAAAAAAAAAAAAAAAATTAATAGTATAACGTGAACTGATCCACGTTATACAACATCTTACACTGAAATTCATCTGTTGCACTGAAATTCAATCCACCCCTAATTATTGCATGAGCGAACATTAAGAGACAATTTAAAGCGCATTATGGAAGGTCTCTTGAGTAAGCTGCTGCCTCGGCCCAATTGAATAATATTATGACGATCTATCCAAAGATACACTCAAGTATCCTTAAGTTCTTCAACTTTTAGAAGTCTCTTAATGTCCGCTCAAGCAACTAAATTTTTTTTACTCTAGAAACTTCCTATGCATTTGTCCAAAGGATATCTCAAAAATATTTTAACGCATGCAACAGATGAATTTCAGTGTAAGATGTTGTATAACGTGGACTGATCCACGTTATACTATTAATTTTTTATTTTTTTTTTGGTTTTGGTCTGACAATTGGAAATTTTTTTTGGGGTATAACGTTGGCCCCTCCACGTTATACCCCTTTTGGTATATAGTGGAAGGCAGCCCTCCTTTTGGTTTATATCGTGTATTTTTGTGCCCTTTAGGCTCCGGACTCTATTCTATTGTGTGAACGTTATAACAATATCTCAAAACAATTAGTTGTAAATAAAAATATAGAAGATAGTTAAAACGAGTGAATTAGGTTTTTATTTTAGGGATACATAAATGAAATGATTTATAGAGATTTATGTATAGTAATAGGAGAAAAAATATGCAAAAGTTTTTAAAAAGAAGTATGGCTTTGATATGGACATATTTCAATCGGTTATTTTTCCTTGTTTACAATTGCTTTTGGATGGATTCGGCTCAAGATGAGGAAAGAGACTTCAATCAATTCATAAAAATTGAAAGTCTATGTCTGAGTGATGTTAGCTAAGTTGTAACTATTAGGCTGCGACTAGATGTAATTCGATTTATTGATGTAGTTTAATTTTAAGAAAATACCTGTTTCGTGTTCCAAATAAACAAGTTTTCAGTGTATCTAGACTTTCAAAGAAAGTTCTCTTGTTCAAACACCATCTAATTTATTTTCGACTAGTTTCTGAATATGGATTTGTAGCGGTAGCGTCTGACTTAGCTTGCGCACACATCAATTAATTTTATTGGTCATATGCTATATTTACCCGCACAAATATCGAGTAACTCAAACAGCAATCTGATGCATAAAATATTATGTGTTCATGCAGAACTCATAAAAAGACTACTCCCTCCGTCTCATTTATGTGATATAATCTGACTAGGCACGAAGTTTAAGAAAGAAAGGAAGACTTCTGAAATTGATGGTCTAAAGGAAGTCATAAATATTTGTGCGGCCCTAAATCAGTAAAATGGAAAATTTTAAATAAAATTATTTCTAAATATAGAAATGTATCATTCTTTTTGCGACGTGTATCACATAAATTGAGGCAGAGGAAGTACATCTTAAGAGGGCGTGGTATAAGTAATCCACCCCGATTCAAATCTTAATGGTTAATGTAATAAAAAATTTAATTTGCTCAAAAAAAAAAAATTACATCGTTATCAATAAAAAAATTTAACCTCCAAACTCTATCCCAAAAAATTTCAAAGCTCTATGCCATGCAAGTTAGTAATTCCTCCATTTCAATTGGAGTGTCTTAGTTTGATTAGGCACAAAATTTAAGAAATAAAGATAAATAGTTGAATCTTGTGATCCTAAATTAAAAAATATGTAGTATAATATACTAAAAAATGTCCTTCGAATCTTATGATTATAAGCTTGTCATGTAGGATGTTTGAATTGTAAACATACCAAATATAGAGACAAACATTTTTTTTAGGACATTTAAAGAAAATAAAAAATGAGACACTTAAGGAGCCGTTTGGACATGATTTGAAACCACGAGATGAAACCATGAGATAAAATCATGTTTGGACATATAATTTGGATTTCTTAAGTATTTTTTTTTTATATACATAAAAACCCCACAAGTTGTGGAGACTATCAAAACTTTCCGAATTCTTAGACAATCTTACCAAATGAGCAAGTTATAGTTCATAACACGCTACTAGAAACCTTTTCTAAAAAATATAACATCAATTGATGAAACTTTAGTTCAATAAAAAGGAAAATTTAACATGAATAGTAATATAACTACTCTTTAATATAATCCTCCCACATGGTGCGAACACAAATAATGGTTGGTAGAAGTTAATGAGGTTGGTAAATGATTGGTGAGAGTAATTTATAAAAATATCTACCAACTTATGGGTTTTTTGTTACAAAATATAAACTTATGAGTCAAGTTTTACATTTAAAAATTTAGAAATTATGATTTCAAATCTCAAATTATACCTTTTTGGACGATTTTGAATTTCATCTCATGAGATGACATCGTATGTCCAAATCCTGATATCATCTCATAACTTGAAATTATGAGATAAAATCGCATGTCCAAACATTAATTTCATTTCATGATTTGAAATCATAACATGAAATGGCATGTTCAAACGCGTACTTAAATTTGATATGAAGTACTATTTAGGTGTCCCTTCTGTCGACATAAAATGCTTCACACACCTACTAAATTTGATGGTTCAATCAAATCAAGAACCTTCACCCACCGATGTACGGTCATGATCACTCCACGTCATCACCCCACCAAAGTAACCCCTACACCCTCACACACAATTCACGAATATCCAATCAAAGTACCAAAATGCGTCTTCTCCTCTCTTCCTGAACATTTCTCCACACATAAATACCAAAGCTTTCTTGTCTAACTCTCCCTCTCTTGTTCGAGTCCTTTGTAACAATCTGAGAATAGTGACGGAGCTAGAATTTAAATAAAGAGGGTTCAAAAATATAAAAAAATTGATGAATGAAGACTTTAAGGGGGTTCAACGTTTACTATATATACATAAAAAATAATTTTTACCTCGTATATATAGTGTATTTTTTCGTCGGAGGGGTTCGGTCCTTCGGCTCTTACTAGCTCCGCCACTATCTGAGAAACATCAATTTCAACCCCTAAAGTTTCTTTATGGATACATTGGTCCTCCACTCAATCAAAAAATAATCACTGTACTACTAAATAACTTTCCAAACACACTAAGTAACGTGATGCAGTGGATGGGGCTTTTCCCTTAGTCAGAAGTTTGGATTCGAATTTTCGAATTTTGGGTACGAGGAAGCACTTTAAAGAGTCCTACGCCGCGCGAATTCAAAATAATTGGCTCCAATACAGATATCAAACATCAGATTGGAAATAAAAAACTGTCCAAACAACAAAATTTCACCCCAAACACACACCTTCTTCCCACGGTCATGATCTATCCACGTCATCACCCCCACCACAGCAACCCCTACACCCTCCCACACAATTCACGAATATTCCAAGCAAATACCAAAATACCTCTTCTCTTCCTAAACATTTCACCACATCATCATTACCTATAAATACCATAGCTTCTTCTCCCACTCTCTCTCTTCTTCAACTCCTTATTAACAATCTCAGAAACTTCAATTTCAATACCCTAAAGTTTCTTTATGGATACATTGGTCCTCCATTCAAAAAAGTCTGTTTTTTTAGTTCAATTTCTGCCCTTTGATATCTTTCCTGCAGTTGACTTTCATCGTTTGACTTTTTGTCAACCCAGTTTTTGCTTCTGACCTTTGCTAACCGGAGCTGTCAACATGGGTAGAAGTAAGTATTGGTTCTGATTCTTTTCAACTTATCTATGTATGAACTGCTTTATGTACATTTTTGTCATATCTTTCTACTAATTTGTATTCCATCCGTAACAATTTACGTGACACACTTTATTTTTAGTTTGTGGCATTATAAATAATTTACATCCATATAAATATATAATATTTATTTTGGATCATAAATTTTAAAAGTGTTTTTTTCCCTTAAAGCTTGTACCAAGTAAAATGGTCTCACATAAATTGGGACGGAGGGACTAGCCTTTATTTAACTTTTGAATATTTAGTTTGTTTAAAAAAATTATTTAATGAATTCATTTGGTAGGGAAGAAGTATACCCCATGTTTATATTCTTTTTGTCTTGCTGTCCTTTTTATTCTCTTTAAAAAAGAATGTCTTTTTTTTTTTTTTTGTAATTCTTTAAGTTTAACTTTTCACGTGACATGTTTAAAACTTCAAGATCAAAGAGAATTTTGATACATTCTACGTATCTCTAATTTGATACTACAATATTTAAAAGTGTTCTTTGCTCTCTTAAACTCCGTACCAAGTCAAAACCGGACAAATAAATTGAAACGGATGGAATATTAACTTTGAACATATAAAGTTTATTTCATTTTTTAATATGAATTCATGTAGAAATTTAGCTGAACATTGGGTGGAATTTGATTAATTTGGCAAGGAGAAAGTATAAGATATCAAATTAATGGAATTGAGTTTATTATGGAAATGTAGTTTTACTTATTGATTGTATTTGACGTCTAATTAATGAACTAATACTTGTAATTCGACTAAAAATAGATTTTTGGTTGTTTGATTTTAATTTGAATTATGTCAAAGTGTGAAAACATGATTTTATTTGTTTATAGTCATTGTGGTTTAATTGGAAATGAGATTGTGAATTGAGGATTTTTGGTGATGGTGTTTTTTTTTTTTTTTTTTTTTTTAATTATATATAAAATATTTTGTTTTTATGGGAAATTGACATTAACAGCCGCTCACCGAAATAATAGCCAGCAAATGTACATTTTTTGTATATTAATGTATGGTATACATAAAATATACATTTTTGATATTCCATAATGTTGTATATCTTTTGTATATTTTTCTAGCAAATGTAATTATTTTTTGCTGACCGGCCAAATGGGTAACTTGTCCTTTTTTTTTTTTTTTTTTTTTTTTTTTTGTGTAGAGAGTTCGCAACGAAAGAATGCTGTAATGTTGGATAGTGAAGATGCAGATAGCGTGAGTTCATCGTCAACTTATCGGTCAGAGATGATAGTTTCAGGTGCAGAGGAGGTTCAAGTTGACAAGGAGGCTTTGCTTGATCAATGCGTCGACGCACTCTATGAAAAAAGGTTTCTATCATGTTTCAATTCGTTACGTTACTTACTATGTATCCATGTAGAATTCAATGTAGCATATTTTAATACTAAATGAAATGACTCTGAAAATGGAGGTTGCTTTGGATTTTGATTTGGTTTACTTCGAGAAAAAATAATTTGGGGGATTTTCTTTTTTTTCAAATTTGGGGTAAAATGGGGGAGGGGATTACAAGGTGTGGGGGATCGAACCCTTACCAACCAGGTGAAAGTTCAGATAACCAACCAACTGAGCTACTAAAATTTCCCAATAATTTGGGGGATGTCTTGTGCGTTTGTGCTCTTTCCTTCCAATATAGTTGACACTTTATTGTTTCGTTTTTCATTTTGCGACTTCTGAAATGTTTGATACGGTGAACAAAAAAGAAATGCCTGACATGGTCTGGTATTTTACATAATTTTCACAACTTTCAAAAAATTTGAATTAATTTAACTGTTCAAATTTGATGTGCCATTTTATTTATCAAGTTTATTTTCCAACCCTTGTTTAATATTTTGTTCCTGTGTCTATATTATGTTTAGGCTAAATTAACATATTAAGTTCCATATATTGTCAAATACCTTGAAATAAGTGGGGAAACGGAAGAATAATTCAAAGTTACGTTTATTAATTTTGACTACATTAGCTAATATTATAGCTATATTCCTAAGTAAGATACACTAAATTGATTTTAAATTTTGAGATAAATTTATATGGAAGTACTAAGAGGTGGTAATTTTCTATTTTGAAAAGAACATAGGTAGGTAACAAAAATTATATCGAAAAGATAAACAGGTACTAAAAATTAAAGGGAAGGTTGTTGATCTCTCTCTCTCTCTTTTTTTTTTTTGCAGAAAAGTTATGTTTGTTTTTAAGTGACCATGGTTTTGGTTTGTTTTTTATTGTCGAGAAACATTTGGCTTGAATTCTGCTAGCTTTAAGTTGCCAATCTCTGGACTATCAATGTACTTTATTTTGCTGGTGTATGGGTGCGTATTGTACCAGAAGTTTCTATTTTACCCTTGGTTCTTGTTGAAACATATTCTTGGGGTGCGATAGACGGAGGATCACCAAGATTTCGGTTCCGCCATCCCGACCAGTGAATCATTAAGATTCACTTGTCAATAGAATCTTTTGCATTTACAAGTTTAGTGATTCCTTTAGTTTAATCTGCTTGTTAATTCACACGTCCATAGTTTTGATTACTTGAAAAGAAGTTTTCTAAAGCAGACTGGCTATAAAGCAGACGTAGTAATGATTTTTATTTTGCTCAGTAGCTCCATTTGATAGATGGTTTGGATATGGTACTTCGATTTGCTTCTAACAAAGGATGTGACTGATATTTATTTGCGTTTGTTGGCTATGTAGGGGATCAACAAGAGAAGACGCTCTTGCTTCTATTATAGAAGCCTTCAATAGTGACATACAACATGACTTTGTTGAAAAGAAGTAAGGATTTTTTTTTAATTGTATTGAAGTTGTGTTATGCTGATCTGGCAATTGTCCGCCTTTTATTTCTTTGAGTTTAGCTTATCGTTATGGATGAAATTCTTTTGTTAGTTATACTTCTTTTCCGGAGAAAAGACGCTTGGTTTTCAAGAAATGGTTAAAGGTGGAGGGTAATCTGGCTAGTGGTTGTAAAGGGCTGGTGCACAAAGTATCCCACGTTAGCTGGGTCCGGGGAAGGGCCGCACCCCGAGGGGGTGATGTAGACAACCTACCCTAATGCAAGCATTATTGGCTGCTTCCACGGCTCGAACCTATGACCTATATCTTTAAAAAAAACTATTCTACCATATTATTAGTATCTACCAAATGCCATGCAGATGTTCCAGCTAGAATGGGGCAAATATTTTTGTCCACATGTGGTCAGTGTATAGAATTTGCATGTACTCTTTTGTTTCTTGGAGTACTAGTTTCGTAACTATGAGTTAATTTTCTTTTTGTAGAAGGTTGTTACTTATGAATAAATGAATATTTTGACTGTCACTCTTCTAACAGCAGGCTAATATTTACGATATGTTTGGTTCAAATACATGATTCCATAGTACTTTATGCTAATATGGAATGTGGGGGATGTTGTGGGGGGTGGGGAGATACTACAGGGCCAAATAACAGCAGGCTAATATGGGATATGTTTGGTTCAATTAAGTGATCCCATAGTAACTTATGCTAATATGAAATGTGGCTGTAGGGCCAATTTGGTTAGTGAGATCGCTGTAATGGTAACTTCTCATTGTGCCCTTCTCACAATTATGTTCTATCTTGCAGATTTGCCACGATGTTGCAACAATGTCTGAATTCCATTAAGCGAGGCTCTTCCAAGGAGATAGCTTTAGCCTCTCATGTTCTTGGTCAGTAATTTTCTAACTCTGAATATTGATGAGCTGTGAGGTTTTAGATAGTGATCCTTCAAGTTGATACCCAAATTTGACTTGTGTAATTTTGTCTGTCATTAGGACTTCTGGCTTTAACTGCTGGCCCTGGGGACAAAGCACATGAAATGTTGGAAGAATCAGTGTCTCCTATTACAGAGGCTCTTAAATCTCGTTCCGAGGCATCTAAGATATCTGCGGTGTGTTTTAGATGGTGGATGCATCTTTTAGTATTGGCATTTTCATGTCAAGCTTGAATGCTGACTATTTTTCTTTCTGGGTGTTGTCAGCTACTGGAGTGTTTGGCCATTATCACTTTTGTTGGAGGCGAAGAACCAGAGGAAACAGAGAAGTCAATGCAATTGATGTGGCAAGTCATTCATCCAAAAATTGGTCCTAATGTAAGTTACTCATGTTTAAGAAGCTTGGTTTTGGTGCTTTTAGGTGGACACATTGTGATGTTAATGCCGATCCTTAATCCGTATATATTACTGCATGATTTTTACGTTTATTTTCACTTCTTAAAAGTTTGGTCTTGCTGCCATGTGTGGATGGTATATTGTAATAGAAGTTCCAACCTTGGTCCCTATTGAGAATTTTGTTGTTTTGCTTACATGACTTTCTTTATGTATCTTATTGACAGCTGTGTTTGGTTCATTGATCAGGTGGCTACTGCTAAACCTTCACCGCCAATGATAACAATGATGGTTTCTGCTTGGTCTTTCCTCCTTACTACTGTTGGTGGATTGGCACTAAACCCAAAAAGCTGGCAAGGGTGAGTATGTACACGAATTACAAGCCTACCCCAAACAAAAAAAACAAAAAAAAACAAAAGAAGAAGAAGGAAAAACTAACAAAAGGAAGAAAAAAGAGAGAAAAGTAATACTTGTAACTTCCCCTCAGGGAGATATCATTTGTGTGGTTTATATGAATGAAGATCAGAATGGGATGCAAAATTGTATTTGGGGTGTGTGTGTGAGAAATAATTGAAGTATGCCTCTTCCTATACTGCAGGTCAATTTCGTACTTTTCAACTCTGCTGGACAAGGATGATAGAGCTGTCCGCATTGCAGCTGGCGAAGCACTTGCTTTAGTTTTTGAAGTCGGGAGTCTTGAGAAGTTCTCTGTTGAAGATAAAGGATCTAGTGACAGCTCCGTTGATGAAGCAAACAAATCTAAGGATATTTTACATATCCAGGGATTAAGGGCAAAGGTCCTGAATCAGGTGAGAAGTCTTTCGGTGGAGGCCGGAGGCAAAGGATCAGCTAAGAAGGACTTAAACACTCAAAGAAACACATTTCGAGAAATCTTGGAATTTCTTGAGGTAGTACTCCATTTTCAAGTTATTCTCAGATATGCATTAGTTTTTGCCTCTTGTAACTTTCTTACTATCGTTATCAGGAAGGGTATACCCCAGAGAGCTCAATGAAGATTGGTGGAGACTCGCTTACAACAAGTACTTGGCGTCAACTGATACAGGTAATTCTCGTCCCTTTCAATCTTCTAATAGCATGTGGCTGCTTGTATATTTGCTGAAACTGTGTGTAATTTATTGAACAGTTAAACTTCCTAAGGCACTTTCTTGGAGGAGGTTTTGTGAAGCACATGCAGGTATACTTTCTTTACCCATAAGTTGAGTTTTGGATTGTTGGTATATATTGCTTTGTCAGTCTTCATAATTACCTGTACTCCTTTCTGCTGTGCAGGAAAATGAGTTTCTTCATGATGTCTTTGGTTTCACACCAAAGAAAAAATTGCTTTCTGGTGTTGAGCATCGTATATCTGGACCTGAAAAGGTGCCCTTATTTTATGAATATTTGCAGAAAATATTTCAGTTGACATTCTCTTTGTGTATGTTTATATCTGTATTGCTGCATAAATTTGTTTTTCCTTGTCTGCATTTGCGTCAGGTCTCCCAAAAAAAAGAAGCATACTTCCTTCTTTATTGAGTCCTAATGTCCTGATTTAACGTAATATTTATATTATGATAATGCTCCTTTTTCAGAGGCTATACAAGTCACCAAATTCGGTTGCTAACAAGACCAGGACTCAATTTCGAAACAAGCAAAGGATGTTATCTCAGGCAAGTAATAACTTTCTTTGACTCCGCTCTGTCTGGTCAATTTAGGCGTCCTTGATGTCATCCTATTGAACTGCTGGTGAGTAGATATCCTTTTTGCCGCATCACTTTCCCCTGAACTCATGTTCCGGCGATGTCTCCCAGCTAGCAGATTAGTTTTTGTGAGTTCAATATTTGTTAAATTAATGATAGTTTCCCGTCTTATGGGGTAGAAACTGTTTGAGAGGCAGTGTCGCATCTCCTGTTATTGTATTACTTGCTCATCTGAAGATCTTGGATTATGGTCGGGGCTTGTAGCTGTCGAAAGAATTTAGATGTGAGCGATATTTTGTCTTGATTATGGTCCGTTTTAACTAAATATATCTTGCGATGGTATTTTGCAGGATAAGAATGTGGGCTACTACACTGCTGGAGATCAAGTCTGAAGAAGTATTAGCTGCAGAATCGCGGTTGACCAGCTAAACTGTATTAGGACATTGGTTCCCATGTCATGAACAATTTGTAGTCGCACATTTGTATTAAGAGATGGTAAAAATTCAGAATACTATGTATCATTTGTCTCCAACTGAAGGTCACTTTTTATATGTTCTCGCAAAATTCTAGCTATACAATTAAGTCATGAAAGCATGATTCACTGTTTATTCTTAACCATCTCTTTGTGTTTTCTTCGTATGAGCCCATCTCTCGTCGATAGTCTTCTATGGGTTAACTGGGGCTCATGCAGCACTTGTCTGAGTAAGTCGAGTTTGACAATCTACAGAAGCATGACTAAGTAGATGGTACTTGTGTACATAGGTGGGGTTGGTTCGAATATAATATTTTTCAAATTAATTGTATTGGTTTTTTATATCATAAAGCAAATCAAATTAATAAAAGTTAGGTTTTTCATTTTCGGTCTTTTGCGGTTTCTTGTGGTTCGATGTGAGGCAAAAAATACTCAAAAGAGAAAAGAAGACCGGACTAAAAGAGATCTCACTTTCGACGATTGAACTTGACTTTTCTACGAAATACAATCGATTCCTCCATTTAAGTGGTTCTCGCTTGCTTCTACGGATTGAAGTTATTCCCCACTAGAATGGGCCAGGTGGGATTTTTGTGAGTATGAGATAAATGTCACGCTATTTTTAAATCATAGCTAATTCAGTTTATTGTATCTAATTAATTGTACATAGAACTATCAATTGCAACGCCATAAAAGAGAGAAAAAAATCATATCATATATTAGGAGCTTTAACTTTTAGGATGAGCTCTTTCTAACTTTAAAAACTTCATATATATTGAAATGCTTGACTCAAAATGGATTGTTGTCAGAGACAAGGAAAATAACAGTGGTGTTATGATTTCATTTAAGTTAATATATTATATGGACAAGGGAGAAAATATTTGATTTTGGTTTGAGATGAGTCTAAGGTAATACATATGGACATTGGGATAAAATTGCAAGCCCAGATCTAAAGTTAAAATGTTAAGAACAAATTATGACAATGTTAAATAATATTTTCAAAATAGATTATAATAAATATTTTTTATGTATAAAACAATATAAAAATGTGTACATAATGTCGAGTTTTATTAGTTTCAATTTGTTTTTTTTTATTAATACCAAATTAAATCAATTAGGGTCGGATTTTCTCTTTCAATACTAAATCAAACAACTAATCGTTCTTTTTTCCATTTTGACTCGATTTATCGATTTTTTTTTTTTTTTTTTTTGTAAATCCTAGTGACTGCTATTATCCCTTTCATTGTCTAGTGACTCTAGTCTGTAGGGAGCAACAATATAATGGAGAAAGAATACTATCCTTTTAAAGTTAAATCTTGTATGCATCAACCCAAACTGTACTTTTAAATTTCCTCACAGAATGCTCTCCTATGTCTAGTCTTAGAAAGAATGCTATTTTTCGTTATTTAGATAGTTATCTCAACCATAAGACCTTTTACGTGTAAGGTAACATTTATTTGCAAGAGGAAACCAGTCCTCTCTGAATAATCTCAAATGGCTGGTAATGATAGGCTATTATATATGTCTAATATATGAAACATGAGAATATCTCATGATCAAGATGGAACTTTGTGTTTTTACATAGTCAGCATATCTTAATTTCTTATACTTAGGGCAATAATTAGAAGCAAAATGGCATCTGTTATTGCTTCCAAATTCATAAACTATGTATGAAAGAGGTCAATCCCCATTCCATTGTAAGCAATTGGAGCATACATCCACATATCATCTGAGCTCAGTAACTGCAGTAAAGGGGAAATATTTAGTTTTTCAGATTCATTCTGATGTCAATCAATCAAATAATAGGAGTACGTAAAATTAAAAGGGGATACTTTGTTTTTTTTTTATACCTTAATTTGTATCTGCAAAAACTTCACATAATGAACTGCTTCTTCAAGCATTGTGCTTATGTCAACCTGAATTATATCAATTAAAGAACTCAGTCAGAGGATTCTTGATTTTACAGAAACAAATGCCATGCACACTATTTCAAGCTATATTGCTCGGGCTCTCCAAAAACACTGCAGTGCTTATGTAGGATCCTCCAAAAATGTACTACTACTTTTGGAAAATCTGACACACATCCATCAACATTTGTAAGGATTCCGAGCAATATAGATTTCAAGTAAATGTAGTATGGTAATGCAAATCATCACCTTTGTGCCATTAGGGACAAGACTCTGCAAGATTTTCAATCTTTCATTGATTCTTTCTCTTCTTTTCGGCATTTTTGTAAATGAAAATATCAGTTTTAAGGATTTTACTTATATACATGAGCTACGTAGAGATTTTTCCACTGTTAGTGTAATTTAACATGTCGTAGTAGGTCACCTATCTTATTTTGCATCCACTTTTTACAGAAAGTTACTTAGAAATATATTTCAGGTTACTTTTACACTGTCACTCTATATTGCTGGGGCTATTCAAAAATGTCAACAGGTCATCGAATACTCCAAAAGCAGTTCATTTTTGGAGAATCCGACATAGGTGCGGCTACATTTTTGGAGAGTCCGAGCAACATAGCTGTCACTATATTGAAGTCAAACCCTTAATTTTAAGACTATATTTGGAGGCTGAACAGATTGAATAAAAGCTGATTTTCTTACCCTTGCATAAAGGCTCTGGGGATCAGTTGCAGCCCCTCTGCTGGCCCTTGCTTTGGTTTTTAAATCTGTGCCTCCATTGGTATCATCTTCAGAGCTGCAGCTACTTGTGCTCTGTCCACTCTGACAATTTGCTGCATTTTTATTATTCTCTTTCTCTCCTGCTTCTTCATTGTTAATTTGGATGTTTTTCTGGTTCTTTTTGCCTTTTGGCTGGTTACTCTTCTTACTTTTTGGTCCCTGCATTGAGTAAATAGTTAATGGAAAGTTATACATTTGACCGATCGGTCAAAAATATTTACATGTGCTAGTCAATATACATAAATTATAAGTACTATGTATAAGTATTTAGTGTATAATATGTATATTACATGAATATTATACATCTATCGACTATTATATTCATCTTGAGCTCAAGATTCCAGCAAAAAGATAATCAATTGCTGTTATTAAACTTTGTTTCAACTCACATCTCTTAACACCCGTGATTTCTTCTTGGGATTTTCAGAATTCTTAAATTTCTGATCCTCTGCTACTTGATCAAACTTCCTCTTTAGCAGCATTTCATTGTCCAAATGGCTATTATTGCCTTTGTCTTCTTTCAAGCAGACCATCTCTTTCATGATATAATCATCATCAGCAGCCAACACTTGATTAAGGGATGAATTTTCAAGATTCTTTTGGCCCATCATGTAAAAATCAGTGGACTCATTATTATGTTGCAGATATTCATGACTTGTATTGTTGTCGAGAAAAAACATACCATCACTTCCTCTGCTGTCATTGCTATTTTCTTGAGAAAAATACTCTATGTTGCAATTAAGGATATGAGAATTAGGAGAAGATAAAAAACTCCCTTCAGTAATATTGTCTGTTTGATGATCACCATGCAATTGAAACATGAAATCTGAATTTTCAGTAAAGAAAATTCTGCTCAAAGATTGATCACATTCTTCATCAAAAAAAGCTCCTATAGGCTCCATTATATGTGATCTTTTAAATTTGAAGTGATTTACTAAATATTATTCTCAAAATGGATACTGACAAAATAAGCTTTTGAGGATGATCTCCACTTGGAATATTGAGCTAAAAGTTGGGAACTTATTTATACTAGAAAGGTTTATGAGGAAATGGAAGAATGTTTAGCTAAATAATTAATTGGCTTAATTTATACATTGAAATCCATAATTCCTTGTGGAATCTTTAGGAGTCAACTGGTGGGGCCAAACAACAGGCAATGTACAACTCAGAAGTGGGACCAAGTTTATGCCATGATAAATAAAATAAAATAAAGTGCCATCCTTTCAATGAGATTAATCGTTAATGCAATCTTGGACTTAGTTATTATGCCCTGAAGAGTGATTAGAAGGATACCAACTGTCTTAATCTAATCATTGGGGCAGGACGTTTAACCCACTGACTAATGAATATTTTCGTGTAGTTAAGAATGATTAATGATAATGTACGAGTTTGGCAGAAAATGACAAAGAGAAAGAAGTAAATTAAGGCAGAAAAAACTTCTGTACGAATATGGCTGAGAGAAGCACCTAAGGTTATGACCAATAATTAATAAGTGAGAAAGATCATAAAAGACTAACTGAAATCTCAATAAAGACAAAAAAAAAGAAGTAATAATAATAATAATAATAGTAATACAGTACTAGGTAATCAACGTTTGTCTATCTATCTAAAATCTTGATAGATAAAATTACTCAGATATGTGCTATTGATACATCTCGATCTAACACGCAAATTATGGAACCCTTACAAGATGATATCAAGGCAAATGGATGAAAATGAAGGCCGATTTAACAATTAACCATCAAGGTCCATTGGCTTTTTTTGTAATACATATTAGTAGCTAGTATAAATAGCATAGTTTAAGGTTAATTCTCCTTAATAATTTACTTTTTGCTCAATAAATATGATACTCGTTTGAGTGAATGTATAGGAAATATCTGTTTTATCTCTTTTATGAATCCAATTTTTATTTCCTTTGGGTCCAATTATGAGTTTAATCTTTCTCTCGTGGATTGATTATCTTTTTATTTTTTTATTTTTCTGCTAATTTTTGTTTCTCTATAATCTAATATCTTGCGTTATCCCTTTTATCCTATCTTGTTCTTAATTATCTTTTTCTATTTTATTGCTTTCTTAATGGAGTTCGTATCCACTATTAACAGAATAAATTGAAATTTGATAGATTAATTAAGATATACTAGCTGGCCAAACATTACCATACGTTATAAAAAGGAGGAAAAAAAAAAAAAAACAGTAATTGAGAGAACGTGGTATGTATGTTTTTCTTCACTAGTATGAAAAAAGGTTTGGGGGTTGAATTCAGTTAAGGGAATAATGAAGACAGTTGATCATGGAAGACAAGTAAAGAGATCCTCAAAGCTACTAACGAAATCCGACACAGCAAGTCAAAAGTTCGATTCTTGTTCCTTCCCTTTGTCTCAAAAACCTAACCATTGTTGCACTAGTTGTATTGTTGTATTGCTAATAAAATAAAGATATCCCCACGAAATAATATCAACTAGAATTTATTTCTAGTTTTGTTTTTCTTTCTTTTTTTCTTTTTGTCATTTTATACTGTGCATCTATACCCACAAGGGGGGGGGGGGGGGTTAATTGTGTATACCTGATTTTCGCTTTGTTGAAGAACCTGGTTCTTCAACCTAAGTACTTGGGAATACACACGAGTTTATGGCAAACTTCTTGCTCAAGAGAGTAAAAATCACGAGTTGTTTATTAGGATTTGCCTCAAAATTCGGCTAAACAATATGAGCGGTTTTATGTTACAACTCAATAACCAAAGAGACTAGAGCCTCATTTGTTTTCATTAAGATTACGACGTATGAATCTGAATGTACATCTAAATTATTAAAATGTTTTGTCTAGATGTGAACACTGAATGATTAAGACTGTTTGTTTTTCAACATTTGAATGTGCATAATTTATTTATTTTTAAATATAATAAATATACGCTTCAAATAAAAAAAGTAATATTTAAATTTAATAAAATAAAATTGTTATTTAGCAAAAAAAAAAAAAAAAACATTTATGACTATTAGTGATGGTGGATATGGTTTGTAGTGGTGGCGGTGATGGTTGTGTTAGTGGCTAGTAATGGTGGTGGTGATAGTTGTGATGGTGGAGTTGGTTGGTGTTGTGGTGATTGGCGCGATGATGACAGTTGGTAATGATGGTGGTGCTTGTGATGGGGCAGTTGATTGATGTTAGTTGTTCGCAGTGAGGGTGGTAGCTGAAGAATATGTGATGATTGACGATGTGTTTGGTGGTAGTTGTATGGCGGAGGTGCTAATTGTTATGATGGAGTTGGTTGGTAGTAAGTTTGACCCCAGTGGTGGTTGTGGCTGATAGTGGTAGCGGCGACGATGACGGTGGCGGTAGTGAATATAATTATAATGCTAGAGTTGGTAGGTGTGATAGCGACTGAAGTAGTGGTTGGCAACGGCGGTGGTTGTCAGTGGTTATGATGACAGATGTCGTTATTGGTGGTTGACGTCGATAGTGATGGTTGACAATGGTGGTGGTGGTTGTAATGGCCGAGGTTGTTAGTGGTGGTGGCCAATGATTGTGAATAGAGTGGTGGTGAAAATTATACAAACAAAAGTAACTTTTAATGATATTAAGTCTTCGTTCAAGATCATAATGATTAAGACCTATTCGAACCAAATAAGTATTTAAATATTAATGTAAACAAATGTACTTAATAACTCTAAACCATTCATATTCATACCTCAATTAAATGGAAACAAATGAGGCCTAGCTCTAGTACCTTAACCCCCCTATAATCACTCAGATTGTAACAACAATTTCAAGACTATAAACTCTAGCCTATAAAGCACAACAAATTCCCAAAATTGTTTACCTACATAAATGCTTCGCAAAAGCAATACAGGGTACAGTTTAAGAACAATGCGCCAAAAACCCAACTTTAACTAAGCTTCCGTTTGGCCATAGATTTTGGGATCATATTTTAAAGATTTATTTTCAAATCTTTGTTTGGACATAAAATTTTGACAGATTTTGAAAGCAAATCTGCAAATTCCCAAATTCTGGCTCAAATCTGTTTTTGGGCCAAGATCTATGTATTGGCTTTTTCAAAACTTTTAAAAAGCACCCCAAACTTTTATATTTTATAATTTTTTTTTTTTATCTATTTATTACCCAACTAATTCTATCAACCATGTTCTCCATTAAAGCCATATCTATCATGTTTCCACAATTAAAACAGTCTCTTCTATTAAATGAAGATTTTTCGTACAATGTGTGAAATTATATTAAAGAATAGCTAGCTACTACCCTTTTTTTTCTTGCATTGATGGATCATTGTATTGTAATTTGAATTGTAGTAGCTAGTAAATATGTTATTAGCAATTGTTATTAAAATATCATGTTCTGCATAATTTGAGATTAGCAAGTATGTATGTTTTGTATGGTTGGGTATTCTTGATAGTTTTTAGAACTTATGAATATAAGTAATACTTCATGTTTTCTAAAAACAAAAAGTGAAATATGTTTTGAAAAATTATGGCGAAACACAAACCTGAAAAACTTCACTCAAATCAAGCTTTCCAATTTTTTTGGGGAATCTATGGCCCAATTCTAGCTAAATTATAGAGGCAACAGCTCATATATGTTTTTATAAATTAATTTAATGTTGATATTTTTCCCCATTACACTACCTTATCAACTGTCTCTTTTATTACCAGTTGACACCTTTGATTCTGTCGATTCTTTTGCTTTCATCTTAATGCGTCAGAGACAATAATTATATTATTTAATTCATTTTGTACAAAGCATAAGGAAACATAATGCAGTATAATTGTTTAATTTTATGAAATAAATCTTCCTTGAAATTTCTCTAAATATCTTCATTTTCTCTTTCAATGTACTTTGAAGGCCGCACTAACCTTTGCACGATCTCAAGAGAGACAAAAAATACTTGAACAAAATTATAAACCTTAAAGAAGAAGAAAAAGAAAAAGGGCAACCACATATGGGAGGAATAAAATCTAATTTCTTTTGAAGAATAAGAGAGATTTGAACAACTCCAAAAGATCAGATTTTGTCCTCTTGAGAATGCAATTTCCAATTGGCAGTTTGGCCGGCTTTGCACGACTTATTGTCTATTACTTATAAGAATTTTCTTACTCTCCTTTTCCTTTAAAAAAAAAAAAAATTATTTATAGACATATTTAAAGTGTCCAATTTTCGCAAACTTTTGAGCATGAACAAGAGGTAAAGGGGGCCATTCGACAGTGTAAAAAAAATCCGTTTATATGTGCTGTATAAATATATTTTTCTTAGAAATTATATGTGTATATATAGTTGTATGGGTAAAAAATCGCGCCTAACACGTGGACCAACAGGTAATCGACACGTGTCAGTTTATACAATGACGTAGATGGTAATGCCGAGCAAAGTATTTACGGAGAAGTAGCAGATATCGAAAACTTCAAGAACTTGATAAGAATCACTGCTATACATGATGCTTTCTTTTCAATAAGTTTGTTGCATCATACCTGTGAAAATTTGTGTTATCAACACGAATTGTGGGTGTTACAATATTACCTATTAGTGTTTAATTTTCTAGTCGGCCGCTATGAACACATTAAAATTTGGGTTTTAAAGGAAATAATTGAGTCATCGTTTATTAGTTGATTCCATCCTCCCAGATGACAGAAACATTTAAGCCGTCAATAATCTCAAAAGGGTCCCAGATATCTTCATTTCAAAAGATGAAAGTTGCGGAGATGAGGATGTTGCGATAGATGTGTGGGCATGCTAGGAGAGATAAGATTAGAAATGAAGAGATCCGGGACAAGGTGGGAGTGGCTTCGGTGGAGGACAAGATTAGTCAACGAAGAGAACATCAACGGAAACAACACACAAAGACCCTCTTGATTGCACATTAAATAGAGTTAATGTAATAACGGCAAAACGATTTCTAACGACTAGAATCAGGGAATTAAAAGACAATCATTAATTCAGCAATTAATGATTATTGTTACATACACACAACGGGAAACACATTAAATAGGATCATATACCTATAAATAGGACTTTCACTTGTATATCTAGGCATCCGATTCTGACTGAAAAATACACTATTATTGATTAAGATTCTCTGTGTTAGTGTTATGATTTTAATGATGACAAATTATTGTGTAGGTACTATACTCAAAGGCTCAATCAAGCCCAGAGGACAGAAAATCCCAATAGACAAAAAGGGTTCAGTTGGCTGCAAAGGAGTGCAAGCCCAAGTCGGCTGCATAAGGAAAGGACTTCCAGGCAAGAAGAAAATAAGCTCTTACTTATTTTTGGAACAAGGATCAAAGTTTACTCAAGCAATCAAATCAGCACAATTGTGGAAATTCAAGTATTAAATCAAATTGACATATACAAGGAAACAAGTACCATTCAAATAAGGCAAATGGTGCATAAGGAAAGCAGCACTGTGTATAGCATTGATTATGCATCAAGAATGTACGAGGAAACAAGTATCTACTAAATAAGGGTGATGACAAAGAAGGAAAGAAACGTTACAACATTAATGAGCTCTTGCTTTATTCTTGGAAATTAGGATCCTCAATATTCCTAATTTACAAGGATCAATTCTCTTGGGTTGATATCTCTGCTGAAAAAGAGTATAACGGCTAGTCACTTGAAGACTATATATTCAAGACTCTAGAGACGAAGAAAAACCTCCTTTGGTCTCATACTCTCAAGCTCTCTGCTTTACTTTTCACAAACATTGTATTCTTGAGTGATATAGTGTAAACAAAAAAAGAAAGGAGAGATATACTATGGTTTGTGAGGCATTGTATCAAAAATATTACGAGTGTTTGAGTGTAAACATAGGAGATCCATTCAAACAAACCATTGTACCAATCCACTTACAAAGAGTTGGAGAGAACACCCTTGCAACCCAAGGGGACTGGACTAGGATTCACATTGAATCTGAACCAGTATAAAATACTTGGTGTCATTTACTTTCTGCACTTTTATTACTGCATTGGTTTATAGTCGACTAAGGTTCCAAGTTAGTCGACTGCCTGAGCGAAAAAGTTACAATTCACCCCCCCTCTTGCACTTTCGCTCTGCTTATTATCATTATCATTATTCTTGTATCATCAAGTTCAAAGATAATTCTTGGGAACGTGGAAATCCATTACTGTTGTTCATCACAATTGGCATAAGTCTATTTTTTCCTTTTATTTTACTTATTCTTTATCAATTATTAATAACTTGCTTGTGTTAATTCTAACTTTTGTATCAAATTACTGCCAATTGTGGTTAACTTTAGAATAAATTCAACTATTTGGGTAAAATATGAATTTTGACTCAAACAGTTTGGCGCCGTCTGTGGGAATTCTACAGTTGGCTTTGTAATTTGATCTTTGTTTACGCAAGCGTTATTACTTTGGTGTTTTCTCCTGTTTTTGCATTCAGATCTGATTGGAACCACACCTAGGCCCATTGCCGAAAACAGAAAGGTCGATAACGAGGGACTAGTTAACACAGCTAATAGATCAACAGGGGAAACATCGACGGTGGATCCACATAACGCTTCAATCTCGATGAGTTCAAAAGCTAAGAAAAGCAAGACTTTGTATAAACGAGTAGAATAAAAAAACAAGACTATACTCCACCCTTTAAAAAGAAAAATTAGGAATGCTGAAAGTACCGAGTGACACCTAAGACCAATATTAATGAAACTCTCATTTTTTAGGCTAATGAAGCCATACATAAGATACGCAAGCACCATTGAAGAAGATAACGACAGAGCCGTTGAAGACAATTTAAGAGCAAATGGGAAGACCATCGCCAACAATTGCAACATAAGCAATTTGAAGCTATATCATTCCTAACATAGAGATACATTCTACGAGCTGTACCCCCTACCCGGGTTTAATCCCGATTGAGTTTTACCGGGAAGAGGCAGTTAGAAGGATATACGGGAATGGTATACATGCTACATTGTTTGAATATTCATACATCATACCCAAACATTGGGGGACTATGAATAGGGACTATCAGTCTGTATGTATACACTTGGGACTGCAAGTCATCCCAGTAAAATTGCAAATTACCCAAAATTACAGTGTCTCTGTCCCAGTATAGTTTCAAAGTCGCACATCGTTGAACATTGCACAAACATGATTCCGATTCATGGAGCGATTATATCAACTATAATTCCGGTTATTTAAATAAATTTACTATAGGATCATATATTTCTCAAGGAAAATTCAATTCCACGTTATTGTTTAAAGAAACAATGAAAATGAGAAAACACACTCGTAAAATGATTCAAGCAAAAAGTTTATTCAAAACAGGGAAAACACAATAGAAGGATATTCGAAAATACTAAAAGTATACGTGGATCAACTCTTCTACTTAAAGATAGTAGGAATCTAAGAATAAAAAATGGTGATCATTGATAGTAGGAATCTAAGAATCAGCAACGGTGACCAAGATTGGAATTATCAGATAGCACCAAGAACCAAATCAGCACACACTTTGTCAAGATTCTTAACATTCTTGGAGGAGAGAATGATTTTAATCTTGGGAATCTTCTCTGAAATCTTCCAAGTCTTTAAGAGATGCCGATGCAACCTGAAGCTCATTGGTAGCAGCTTGAAAAGATGCGGTCAAATTAAAACTTGGAGTGAGAGCATCCTCAAAAGCCTCTTTCCGAGATCTAAGGAGGTCCACATCACGTTGAAGGCGCAGTAGCTTACACCGGGAGTAGCAACGTTCACCAGAAGCTTCAACACTTTTAAACCGATCTTGAATGTCCGCGTAGGATGTGCTCAATGCTTGCATTGCATTATCCCGATGCTGTAACGCACAAACAGCATCCTCTAGGCACAACATCAAAGCAGCTTCAACAGAGTCAGAATCCTGAATGTCAGACTTAAGCTTTTTTTATTTTTATCTTAAGCGGCTCGTTTTCTTTTCTCGTTTTAGCAACATATGATGAAGAAGCCGTAGCAAGGGAGTAGCCTTGTAGAAGCATCTCAGATAAGTGACTCAAGGATAACTCCGCATTACCATGGGACGTTCTTGGTAACGGGAAGGATCCTAAAGAGCTTTCTTGTCGGAAATGGTTGACAGTCTTCGGAGATGCTTCTCTCACCGATATCTCGGGATTAGGCAGAGGAAGGGGAACAAAATAATGAATATCGGCTTGAACCTCCTCGTCATCATTCTCTATTATGATTACATCCCTCTTTCGTTTTCTATTTGAAGGTCCGGACCTTTCTAAAGGAAAAACCAAGGGAAAAAGCTTTAAACTTCTCCAAGAACGTATAACATTCCGAGAGGCTCCCAACAAACCCGTGATCCAATCAAGAATGTCTGCAATTTCATTCGGATTAACAAGATTCGGAGTTGGGTTCCATGTCTCCGGAAAAACATCGTCGGAGGGGCGATGGAGTAGTTCTGTTCTAATTCTGACAAATCGCTTCAATTGATCCACGTCGCCGGAATCGATAGAGTTGATTAGGTTGCGTTCTACACGGGGAAACAAATGAATCAAGCTACCCTGAAAAACAAAAGGAATGTATAGATGGATCAGATGATCTAAGGTAGTCTCAATGGCTAAAAACTGGAGGCAATAAAATAATCGCTAGGTATCAGGAGCAATTTGGCCAACACACACATTGTATCGGTGACAAAATTCCTCAATAACAAGAGGAATGGGTAACAGAAACCCAATAAGAAAAGGAAAAATAGGCATCAAAGTAAAACCATCAACATGGTTATGGAGTTTTGTCCCGTTGTCAACAGCTAAAATGACATCAGGACCCAAACCACACTCCTGAGTAACTGAAGCGATATCTTCAGGAGCAATAGAGGAGTCGATATCCTCTATGGGAGAAGAGTGATCGAAAATTCCAAAATCATTAGAATAATCAGAAATGCGAAATGTGCAACGCCATAATGGCAAAACATTGAGTACAAGCGTTACAAAAATTATTCATTATGAAAGAATCTTGCAATTTAATTGCATGATGCCCCTTCAAATACCAAATACGACAAAAGATTCCGATCTTTTGATATTCCCGAATCAGTTAGTATCATGTTTTTGAATTCCGATTCAAAGTGAAACCATCAACATTTTTATGGAGTTTTGTCCCGTTGTCAACAGCTAAAATGACATCAAGACTCAAACCACACTCCTGAGCAACTAAAGCGATATCTTCAGGAGCAATAGAGGAGTCGATATCCTCTATAGGAGAAGAGTGATCGAAAATTCCAAAATCATTAGAATAATCAGAACGAGTTGGAAGAAAGGCATTAGCAAGAGTCTCCAATGCAAGAGGATTAGATTTAATTTTAGAAGGATTTTTATCAGAAGAAGAAGACATGTTTTCAGAAACGATATGAAAAAATTGTAGAGAATAATTCTTGCTTTAAACGATTTATGAAAGGAAAAAAGATGGTGAGATATTTTATCAATGATTTACTTCCTTATATAAATTAAAAAGAGGAATAGAAAGGGTTGGAACTGACGGTTCCAATAAAAAGCAGCCTTTATGGCTAATTATGAGACGTTACGCGAATCAAAGAGGATCATCAAAAAACTGAACTGTCTTATCAGTCTTAGTCATATCCTATTTTCTCGCCAAAATTCAGGTGAATCCACGGGAACCGAACCGTTTCTCCGAGAAGAAGAAAGGATTGTATACATGTGTGACAACAGTTCACGTAATAAACACAAATGCGAAATGTGCAACGCCATAACGACAAAACATTGAGTACAAGCGTTACAAAAATTATTCATTATGAAAGAATCTTACAATTTAATTGCATGATGCCCCTTCAAATACCAAATACGACAAAAGATTCCGATCTTTTGATATTCCCGAATCAGTTAGTATCATGTTTTTGAATTCCGATTCAAAAACCGAAACTGGGGACTAACGTGATTACGTCAGTGAGACATTATTTCCAATATCCATAAAAGAAATCTTTATCTCCAAATATTTGGAGATTCCAGTCATGGTTAAGCTCCATTCGCCGAAATCATCAGCAACTTAAGGTATTTTTGCCTTTTATATTTTAAATTACTTTATGATTAAATGGCAAGTAGATTGTTTAAACCTTCTTTTTGCACAAAGTAGAACAAATTTCTCATTATAAGTAAGACCCTCTTTTTCGGCATTACGAGTGAAGGAATTTGTTCGTAATGAGTAAGATGGCCAAACCATCTTCCCGAATATATTTGCGGCAAAATTACAAATCTTCTTACAAGTATTCCGAGGTCGGAATTCTGGAACGAATTGATCACCCAGGAAAGGTCCTAACCAAAGAAATCTTACAAGAGATTTATCATAAAAAGGGAAAGATGAAATATGGATAAGCAAAAGTTTCATTCATTAAAAAGTCAACACAAAACAAAACTATTACAAAGCAACTGCCAAATCCAAGCGGAGCAAAAGTAAGAGAAACAATCAAACATTGGAGGGAACAGAAATACATGAGCCTCTGAAATGATCTAAGTATGATCATCATCGGATGGAACCTTCTTTTTAAAAAGCAAATCATCACCTGCATCCCCAGAATCACTTTCCTCCTCAACCTTCTCTTCATTATCTTCTTCTTTAGCATTCTCATTTTCGAACATGTCACCGAGAAGATCACGAGCATCCTTTGGTTTTTGCTCAACAATAGCGAGGGCGTTGGCATGATCAAATGAGGAAAGATCAAGGCCTTTAAGAAAATTGAAGCCAGTTTCAAGAACAGCTAGGTTAACAACATTTTGCTTTTCTACGGCATGGGCTTCTTCTAATCGCTTGGCCTTCTGCTTATACTTGTCTTTCTGGTACATGAGTTGCCTCCTACGCTCCTGCAGATCTTCTAGTTTTCTCAAGAATTTAGCAATAAATTTATCTTTCTTCTCCAATGAAGCTTTCATCTCGAGATCTTTCTCAGTATACTTTTCCTCAATTGCAACAATGTCTCTCTTACTTTGATTTATATCAATCAAAGCTCTAGTTAGATCCCTAGAATCTTGAATGATTTTAATTTCTAATGATTGAAATTTCACATCAAGATCGGAGAATTCGGCATTCCGAGAAGACAATCTATCTCAGAGATTCTGGATTTCTTCGCTTGCTTTTTCAAATTTGGCCTCTATTTGCATAAGTTTCACCCTCAAATTGGCAATGGCCGTATCCTTCTCGAAGATCTCTCCTTTCAGTTTTGAAAGATCGGATACCTGGTCTTGAAGACGCTTCAACTTTGTTTTGTACACATTGGCCTCTGCTTTAGCTTCTTTCAATTCTGCATCGGAGCAAGATTGCTTTGCTTTTAAAGTTGACAACTCCTGAGTTAGAGCGACGTTGAGGAGCGACGTTGTCCTCATTGAGTTTATCAATATGTTTGGACTCGCCCTCAGAGCGCTCAAGACTTCCCGCCAAATAAGTCTGAGCCTGAAAGCAGATTATCAAAAGATATAACATATGAGGAAAACTTAGAGGAGGAAAATCTATAAAGAAAGATGAAAAGAAACATACCAGGATCATAAGCCAAGGAGAAATCATGTTCATCTGATATGTACGCATATCCTTTAGAACAACATGTTCTTTTAGTCCTATGAAATTATTGGCAAAGGTGCTTATCACATGAGCATTAGCCAATAAATTTTCCTCATCAGATAAATTGAAAGATCGGTTCTGATTAACAGTAAGAGGAGCAAAAGACTGCATCCATCTGACTGTGGGATCATCAGCACGAAGAGCTTCATCACCAGTATCAGTTTCATGCGAAACCTCTTGAACATGTCTTTTTCCTTCTGCATGATCAGAATGTCGACCTGAAAGAGTTAGAGTATCACACGGGAAGGGGTCAACTTTGGGAGAACCTTCAACCTCTTCCTGAGAGGCATCAACTTTAGGAGTATCAGCAATCTTCAACCCGGCAACATCAGTCTCGGTTATATTAGCGGGGGCGATTGTGCTTTGGAAAGGTACCTCGGAGGACTCATCGTCAATAATCACCATCTCAGAGAGAGAGCCGATAGGTCTTTCTCCTGAGAAGGAACTTCAAGCATACTAGTTAAATCTTCAGAATCCTTCATCAGAGATATCTCTGAGACATTTGTAACATCAATAAGAGAAAGGTTAGTTCTTCTCCTTTTCCTCAAAACTAAAGGAGATTCTTCCTTCAGTGCTACGCATACCTTCAGTCTTCTCAATCACGGAAGGACCAGAAGAAGATTGCTTCTTCAATCTCCTCTTCTTGAGAATAGGTTTACCAACAGTCTTTGAACTCCCACCTCCGCACTCGACCTCTTTTTAACGATAGAACGGATATTATCTAGTGAAGAGTCATCATCGTTTGAAAGAATCAAAGCTCTTGATGATGTTCTCTTTTTACTAGAACGGCCTGACAAAATAAAGACAATGAGGATAATTGTGATCAGGAAAAGAAGATTAACAGGAGTAAATACCTTTATTCTTTTCGAAATCGTCCAAAGTACGAATGCCCCGCTGCACAGCTATCGATTCCCAAGTTCTAGCACTTGCCGAGAATCGAACTATTATTTCTGTGAATTGTCACGCCCCGAACCATGGCCTGGGCGTAACACGGCACTCGGTGCCTGACTGCATGTGACCGAGCGAACCACATGACTTGCTGAACTATAATGAGGCATACATGAGCGGAAATATAACGGGAAGTGCATGATGAGCCTTTATAGAAACATAGTAAGTCATAATATTAAATATAAAAATACTTGATTTAAGTCATGAATGCGGAAATATCATAAATGAGCCAAAACGGCTAACCAACTTTGGAAGTCTAACATGACACTTATCTTGTCTATGAAACCTCTAACATGGGTCTAAAGAACACGTAACATACTTGCTGGGACAAGGCCCCCAGCATACCCTTAGGTGCAAAACTAGATAAGGAAAGATAAATGCCTAAACCCCGAATGAGATGGGGCTCACCAATGAGCTGGTACGTGCAGATCCTAATGAGCAGAAGCGTCGTCCTGTAATTCCGTACCTGCATCGTGAAATGCAGGCCCCGGCACGATAAAAGGGAACGTCGGCACATTGAATGTCTTGGTATGTAAAGCAACCGAAAGAAATAACATGGGACAAGGAATAACATGATAAGAACTAAAGGCGAAAACCGGGACATGAACATGATATATATGAATACATATATACATATATAGCATACATAAAAACGTGATAAGTAGGGAGAGCATTTCATAAACCGACCATGTGATATCACCACGTGGGTACGTGGAGTCTGGTCCTCACCGCGACCAGCAGAGCCCTCATACCTTGCCAGGGTATAAGATGGTAACGTGCCTGATGGATCCATTCAGTGTAAAATTAAGGTATCGTCCTAACTGGACGGAGCGATCCTTGTCCGACGGTGGCTACGTAGTTTCAGGCTATCTGAGCCTTCTCGGTAATTCGTGCAACTCCCAAAACATGAACATAATATAGTTGGCTAAGAAGCCCATGATTTTCGTGAATTAACTTGTACTTGTCTTGTAATCATGATTTCACGAAAATAACTTGTAAACATGGTTTCATGAAATAACTTGTAAACATGGTTTCATGAAATAACTTGTATTTAGGATGTACGTATCTTGAGTCATGGTATGAATATAGTTATAAAATACAATTGCATGAAAACTTGTAGACATGTAGGATATTCATGAAATAAGCATTTTTATTTAAAAACATGCATGCAAGAACCCATGGAATACAAGATATGGGTTTTCATGGATTACGGATAGATTCTCAATAATCATAATGAGTATCAAGAACACAATGATAGAATAATAGCAATGCAAACATAATATAATTATAGACATGGACCTAGGGTTATCATGAGCATAGTATAGAATAGAAACCCTAGTTTTGTAAAGTTTCATACTTTATGGATTAGGAGGCGTGGAGAAGAACAATGATGTTCCCACACGTAGATAGTAACTCTACATACCTGGTAATGCCTCAAACTTGAATTAAAGACCCTAACTTTGAAGAGGATTTCCAAAATCTTGAATTCTTGAACCTTGAGATGGGTTTACTCAAGTTAGAAAGAGATTAGGGACTTGAATTCAACCTAAAATCATGATAAAACTTACCTTGTAGGGTTCTTGAGGCTTGGGACTTGTTCTTCTTGACTTTAGGTTAATTTTTCGTGAATGGGGTCCGGGGAAATAAACCCCAAACCTTAAATATAACTTAAAACGCGTAAACCCGACCTTTTGACCCGAAACTGACCCGTTTCGCGATGGTTCCGCGATGCGGGTGCATCGCGTAACATTCTGAAGCTAAAAACTCAGAGTTTCGCGATCTCTTCGAGAAGCGGGGCCATCGCGCGCTCTCTCACGCGCCCTCACGCGCCCCGAGAAGCGACGGGTGTCGGTTTTGCACAGTGTTTGATAAAATGGGCATAACTTCTCGTACATAACTCTGTTTAAGACCCATAATATACCGTTGGAAAGATATTTCAAAGGGCTACAACTTTCTTCAAGGAAGGTTCCTCAAATTCCCAACAGATTTGCACGAAATTTGACTGGAAGTCAGACGTATCGAAAACTTAGCCGATTCTATAGGATTCCAAGTGCTTTACTATTAGCCATATTGAGATGATCATATCTCCTTGATCCGATCTCTGATTGTCTTGGTCCTTATATCGTTAGAAAGGTATTTCTACATACTATAACTTTCATTAAGGGTACTTTCCAAATTTCAAACTGATCAAGGAGTTATCGCTGCCCGAAGTAGGCGTATCAACCATTTTCGCAAAACGTTTAAACCTTCAGTTTTTTCCGCTAAAACTCTTATGCTATGAGTCTAAACTTAGTTCCAAGATGTAGGGTGTTACAATATCTCCCCCTTGGGATCATTCGTCCTCGAATGACGGGTCATGGTTAAGAGTATGGCTGGACATGGCTTGACTATATGAACGTGAAGGAAACATGACATGGAACAATGAAAACTGACATGACATAGTTTCATGAAAACATGAGTGCTAAGACATGAGACATGAATAGAGAATACATGAACTTGAACGTGAAACGTGAGGCATGAATACATAAGGGACATGACATGAATACTAAAGGTATTTACCTTGAAGTCTATCTCGCTTGCTCTTCAAACAAGTGAGGATATCGGATTTCATGTCTTCTTCGGCTTCCCATGTAGCCTCTTCAACTTTCTGGCTCCTCCATAAGACCTTTACTGAGGCTACTTCCTTAGTCCTCAACTTGCGAACTTGACGATCAAGAATGGCTACGGGGATCTCCTCATAGGTGAGGCCATCCTTAACAGTTATAGTATCAGCAGGAACAACCAACGACGGGTCTCCTACACACTTCCTCAACATGGACACATGAAACACGGGATGTACAGCAGCCAAATCTTGTGGCAACTCAAGTTCATAGGCTACTAGGACCGACCTTTCGTAGGGTCGTAAGGTCCAATATATCTGGGACTAAGTTTCCCTTTCTTCCCAAATCTCATAACACCCTTCATAGGTGAGACTTTAAGGAACACCCAATCATTAACTTGAAATTCTAAGTCCCTTCGCCTCACATCTATGTAGGACTTCTGGCGACTCTAAGTTCAAGCGCTCTCGAATTAACTTGACCTATTCCATAGCCTGATAAACTAAATCTGGTCCTAATCAATTCTACTTCACCAACTTCAAACTAACCAATCGGTGACCTGCACCTTCGCTCAAAAAGGGCTTTCAAATGGTGCCATACCAATACTAGCATGGAAATCTTTTTTTTTTTTTTGTAAGTAAGCTCAATAAGGGCGAGGTGGTCATCCCAATTACCATTGAACTCACGGACACATGGTTACCGAATGAATACAAGATTACTAAGGTGAGCTACTAAACCGAATGTCTATTGAACCGACCGAAGACTCCGGGATGAAAAAGCCGAATGCGGGCTTGGTACCCGAATCCGGATTAGCGAATACCGGATCGGCATGAATACGTGAGTACCGAATCGATATACGAGTATTGAACTAACATGAATATTATAACACGAGATCCGAATAACATATCGTCGACCATTTGTCTGAGGATGAAAAGCTGTGCTAAGGTTCACCTCTGTACCCAATCCTTTCTGAAAGGATTTTCAGAAGTTCGCTGTGAACTGAGCACCATAATCTGGAATAATAGACACTAGGGTCCCATATAGTATGGCAATTTCATTAACATATGACTTGGCATAATCTTCTGTTCAATTTGTGGTCCTAACTGGCAAGAAGTCGTAAGTCTATCCACGATCACCCAAATTAAATCATGCCTCCTAGCTGAACGAGGTAGACCTAGAATGGTGAGCTTCGACATAATTAGCTCTCGAGCCATCTACATCCGGAACGCATAATCTGCTCGGTATCTCAAGGTACCATTATCTCCCTCTTGTTCAAAAGATAAGGCTTTCGTTCGTGAATCCCCTCTTTCATTTGCGGCAAGTAGGAATTACCAAACCGGCTTCTCTCTAACTTTAATGACTAAGGAGGAATAAGCCGTGTTCGGGCAACAACTCCACCCACTTCGAGTCCGAAAATCGAATTCCTAGCTTGGATAAGCGGTGAACTTCTTTCTCCATAGTTCTCTTGTCGCCTAAATCATGAGCCGTACTTCCCTAAAATACTCATAGTCTTTGTGGTGTGCTAAGTCTATGACTAGCACCTTAAAAGATTAGAGTCTTGTGCAATGGCACTACCCTTTTGACACATGCTTGGGCATGATCTTATAGCTTTTATCGTGATCGCCTAATCGATAGTAGTTGAACTTTACACGATCCGTTCGACGATCAAAACTCACTTCTAGTTTTCTCTAAGATGAGGCATATTCCTTCTTATGGAGACTATCTCATTATGCCAACCTAACCGAACCGAGGTTCTTCATATCTCATACTAACCCCGGGTCTTCAATTATCTCCTTTGGACTTCGGCGATTTATGCATCTCCCTTAGACCAAGGCTAACATCTTATACTTACAAATTCTTCTCTTTTGATGGGACCAGTTAACATTTCTTAAACCGTAATTCCTTTGTACTCTACAACATTGATGAATCTTTCGACTCCCATCTGAGCAATTTCTCATGGGGAAGAACTAAATTTACTTACATGAACGGGTTGCTACTGTATTCATAACTGGCATACTCCATCTTAAGGACTTTACTCTGCTCACATTGTAAATCTTAAGGCAACCCCTTTTATTTTTTTATTTTTTTTGACAACTCTTAAAGGCTGTTCTTCTGTAGTTTGCTCTCTTACGTTCTTTCGATTTCTTCTTCCACTAATCACTCTACACTGAACTTAACTTAAGCCCTTCGTTTCTAACACACATTCGGATGTATTCGAACTGTCACCCACTTAAGGTGTTCATCTGAATAGGAAATCAAATCATATTTCTCAAAGTCCCCCGTACTCGTAACTTAGTCAAATCTTATCATTTCTTGTTGACATGGCTTTTCCGGACATATTACGAACTTATATCTCATTCTCCTTCTATTTCTAGGAAAATTTAAAGGAGTTTCCCGTATTTCTTACTATCCCAAAACCTGCACGCAGAAAATACCAACAATGCCTCACAAGGCCAGCATATATACATATATATCATATCATATCATATCATATCCACACAGGGCTCCCAATTTTAACAACAGTGTAAAAATGATGAACTTACCTCATATGTCCAACTCAAACTGTACCTGTTACACTTTCCTGTTTATTTTCCCTTTCAATCTTTACTGAGATGGAGTGGGTCCGATGACCTCCCGGTAGAAAATTGTACGCCTCCACCTTCGAGATCCTCCATGATTTACCTTTTTCCTGTTGACTTAGCTCCTTTTCTAATTTCTGATATCCTCTCCCTGTTGTATTCTATTCTCCTTTCTCAAGAACATCATTATCATTCAACATACCATTCATTCCACAACACCCCTTCTCGAGCAACTTACATTGTATTCCACTTTCAATAGCACTTGAAGTCTCATTCGTTACCAGTAAGTATTGCACAATTGAACCCCCTATGGGTAAACATCCTTACTTAGACCTTGAATTACTGTTCATCTCTCCCGCATTCGAAACGTACGTAATTCGAGAGGAAGAGAAGTTACTTATTGCTCTAAGCTTCATGGCACGATCTAGAGTAGAAAGAAATGAGACAAATCACGAATGTCTTGGTGGTCAATTTGTTTATATGTATGGGGCCCTCACACATATAAAAGTGACCCCCCGGACACGATTTCATGGGATTCTCCCTAAAGACTCTTGAACCTAGGCTGCGATACCAAGTTTTGTCACGCCCCGAACCATGGCACGGGCGTAACACGGCACTCGGTGGTCACCGCATGTGACCGAGCGAACCCATGACTTATTTCGAACTATAATGAGGCATACATGAGCGGAAATATAACGGGAAGTGCATGATGAGCCTTTATAGAAACATAGTAAGTCATAATATTAAATATAAAAATACTTGATTTAAGTCATGAATGCGGAAATATCATAAATGAGCCAAAACGGCTAACCAACTTTCGAAGTCTAACATGACACTTATCTTGTCTATGAAACCTCTAACATGAGTCTGAAAAAAAAAACGTAACATACTTGCTGGGACAAGGCCCCCAGCATACCCTTAGGTGCAAAACTAGATAAGGAAAGATAAATGCCTAAACCCCGAATGAGATGGGGCTCACTGTGTGAGTTGGTACGTGCGGATCCTAATGAGCGAAGCGTCGTCTGTAAATCCGTACCGCATCGTGAAACGCGAGGCCCGAGCAATAAAAGGGGACGTCGGCACATTGAATGTCGGTATGTAAAGCAAGCGAAAGAAATAACATGGGACAAGGAATAACATGATAAGAGCGGCGAAAACCGGACATGAACATGAGCACAGGCGTACGAATACATATATATATATAGCATACATAAAAACGTGATAAGTAGGGAGAGCATTTCATAAACCGACCGTGTGATATCACCACGTGGGTACGTGGAGTCCGGTCCCCTCGCCGCGACCGGCAAAGCCACTCATACCTTGCCGGGGTATAAGATGGTAACGTGCCGATGGATCCATTCGGTGTAAAATTAAGGTATCGTCCTAAGCGGGGCGGAGCGATCCTTGTCCTACGGTGGCTACGTAGTTTCGGGCTCCCGAGCCTTCTCGGTGGTCGTGCAACTCCCAAAACATGAACATAATATAGTTGGCTAAGAAGCCCATGATTTTCGTGAATTAACTTGTACTTGTCTTGTAATCATGATTTCACGAAAATAACTTGTAAACATGGTTTCATGAAATAACTTGTAAACATGGTTTCATGAAATAACTTGTATTTAGGATGTACGTATCTTGAGTCATGGTATGAATATAGTTATAAAATACAATTGCATGAAAACTTGTAGACATGTAGGATATTCATGAAATAAGCATTTTTATTTAAAAACATGCATGCAAGAACCCATGGAATACAAGATATGGGTTTTCATGGATTACGGATAGATTCTCAATAATCATAATGAGTATCAAGAACACAATGATAGAATAATAGCAATGCAAACATAATATAATTATAGACATGGACCTAGGGTTATCATGAGCATAGTATAGAATAGAAACCTAGTTTTGTAAAGTTTCATACTTTATGGATTAGGAGGCGTGGGGAAGAACAATGATGTTCCCACACGTAGATAGTAACTCTACATACTGGTAATGCCTCAAACTTGAATTAAAGACCCTAACTTTGAAGAGGATTTCCAAAATCTTGAATTCTTGAACCTTGAGATGGGTTTACTCAAGTTAGAAAGAGATTAGGGACTTGAATTCAACCTAAAATCATGATAAAACTTACCTTGTAGGGTTCTTGAGGCTTGGGACTTGTTCTTCTTGACTTTAGGTTAATTTTTCGTGAATGGGGTGCTGGGGAAATAAACCCCAAACCTTAAATATAACTTAAAACGCGTAACCCGACTTTTTGACACCAAAACGGACCCGTTTCGCGATGGTTGCGATGCGGGTGCATCGCGCAACATTCTGAAGCTAAAAACTCAGAGTTTCCCGATCTCTCCGCGAAGCGGGGCCATCGCGCGCTCTCTCCGCGCCCTCACGCGCCCCGAGAAGCGACGGGTGTCGGTTTTGCACAGTGTTCGGTAAAATGGGCATAACTTCTCGTACATAACTCTGTTCAAGACCCATAATATACTGTTGGAAAGATATTTCAAAGGGCTACAACTTTTATCAAGGAAGGTTCCTCAAATTCCCAAGGGATTTGCACGAAATTTGACTGGAAGTCAGACGTATCGAAAACTTAGCCGATTCTATAGGATTCCAAGTGCTTTACTATTAGCCATATTGAGATGATCATATCTCCTTGATCCGATCTCGATTGGCTTGGTCCTTATATCGTTAGAAAGGTATTTCTACATACTATAACTTTCATTAAGGGTACTTTCCCAAATTTCAAACTGATCAAGGAGTTATCGCTGCCCGAAGTAGGCGTATCAACCATTTTCGCAAAACGTTCAAACCTTCAGTTTTTCCGCTAAAACTCTTATGCTATGAGTCTAAACTTAGTTCCAAGATGTAGGGTGTTACATGAATGCACGAATATTCTTCGGAATATTCAGCTCGGGATTAAAAGCTTTTGCATTCCACTTCTCCAGAAAAAACTCGGCATCACTACTCACTAATTGGTGAGTAGGAATAAACACAAAATCATTAAACTATAAATGGTCATGGCTATCCTCAGGGTCATCGAACAATTTATTTAGGCCTCTGGTCCTAAGCATTATCATAGAACCCCTTATAAAACGAAGGGAGTTTAGATATAAAATATGATCTAAGGTAAGCTGTATGTTGGCAAGTCAAGCAACGTGTTGATATAATTGAATCAAACGCCAAACTCTGCGAGTGAGTTGCGCTACGTAAATTTGAAGACGACGGCATAATTGATCAATTAACGAAGTTAATGGTAAGTTAAACCCAATAGTGAAAGGGTAGATGTACACTGCAGAAAACCCAGGCAAATGAGAAGTGGTGGTTCTATCTGGTTCAGGCATAATAACCTCCACATGATGATGCTTCCAATGGCATTTTTCAATTACAGAAGGAATGAGGTCTTCGGTAATATGGGACTTAATCCCAGAAACCATAGCCATTCTCTCCACATCAGTTTCATGTTCGTCTGCAATCTTTAAATCAGTAGAGTGAGTAGGATTTTTGGGGAGCACACCATCAACAGAAGGAAGATTACCATTCCACCTTCACCAACACCAGAAGATACTAAAGATGAAGGCTTGGGAGCAGCAGCAACAATAGCATCGCCCATAATTTTCTTAGAAGGCATTCTATTCTTAGGTTTTTCAGCGCCCACATAGGGAGGAAAAGCATCAACAATGACGTTCTTTTTTGGTAAAATATCTTGAGAAGATGAAGGAGAAGATATGATTAAGAAATCGAAGAAGTTGAACAAGAAGAAAAATAAGCAAAGGAATTTAAAGTTGAAGAGTTTTGGAGCGGAAAATTTGAGATGAAATAGTGAAAAGGTAAAATTTAAACTTTTGTAGAGAAGGTAAAACCGCCATCATTACCTTGGGAAATGGCGAGAAAATGAAGGGCACGGTAACGGCCACGTGCCCCACGTCTGACTTCATCATTTAATACGAGTCTGTTCAACTTTTACGGTTACGCCACATATCCATCACGTCAGTGGGCCACGATCTAACGTCAGTTACAACGTTTCCTATTTCACGATAAGAAGATTCAAATGTCTAATCAAGAGAAGGTTGATGAAAATCGGGAAGACAATTTCTCGAGAACATCTCTGCTATGAACCCGAAAAATTGAGGGACTATCTGTATGGGTAAAAAATTGCACCTAACACGTGGACCAACAGGTAGTCGACACGTGTCAGTTTATATAATGACGTAGATGGTAATGCTGAGCAAAGCATTTACGGAGACAACGAAGAGAACATCTACGGAAACAACATACAAAGACCCTCTTGATTGCGCATTAAATAGAGTTAATGTAATAACGGCAAAACAGTTTCTAAGGACCAGAATCAAGGAATTAAAAGACAATCATTAATTCAGCAATTAATGATTGTTGTTACATACACACAACGGGAAAAGCATTAAATAGGATCATATACCTATAAATAAGACTTTCACTTGTATATTTTTGGCAAATACTGACTGAAAAATACACTATTATTGATTAAGATTATCTGCTTATTATCAGTATCATTATTCTTGTATCATTAAGTTCAAAGATAATTCTTGGGAACGTGGAAATCCATTAGTGTTGTTCATCACAATTAGCATAAGTCTACTTTTTCCTTTAATTTTACTTATTCTTTATCAATTATTAATAACTTGCTTGTGTTAATTCTAACTTCTGTATCAAATTACTATCAACTGTGGTTAACCTTAGAACAAATTCAACTATTTGGGTAAAATACAAATTTTGACTCAAACAATAGTAAGCAAACATTATTTGAAAATAATACAAAGTAAATACCAATAAATATTAATTTGAGACAGAAAATAAAGCCTTTAAACCTATATAGTCATAGACGTATATCCATTTACGCGTAAGTTGAATCGTAAAAATATGCAATATTATTCTCGTAAAATTTTGTATACACCACTGAAAGACAATTATGTCGACTTATCAAACTTTTCTTTTAATTGGATGAAGAAAACAGAGCTACCACCCGGCAACATCACATTAATCACTTTTTTTTTTTTTTTTTTTTTTTAAGATATCAATAATTTAGTTTAAAGCCACCCTAACCAATGGGTCAGCCGGCACTTTAATATTGAGCCACGCTTTCTTTTTAAGTATTTCCCCTTTCCTATCCATGCATTCTCAAGGCAATTTACAAAAGATAATAATTAAAATTTACATAATAAAATCTTGTAAACTTCAAGAGGGAAAAGAAAATAAATCTGTTCTTTTCTTCAATTTTTAATTTTTGTCAAAGAGTCATTATGTACTCAAAGGAATCTCAAAGTAGATCCAAGACATGGTTGGACAACGAATATCTTCAAAAGCTATTGAAGAATTCCTAGCCTAACTTCCAAAGTAGACGTAAATATATAGTAGTATATTTTTTCCCATCCTTAAGATTATTATTAAATTATAAAGAATAAAATCAGATACTTTCAAACTTTATTTCCAGCAATTTAAAAAAAGTATATACAAAATATCCTTGAAAATCTGTCTTTCACCGAACAAAAATAATCCTTAAAATGAGGAAAGAGCGATTGACTGTATATAAAGTTGGTGAAGGGGTTCATCTAACAATGGGTAGATTTACTGCTTTGACAAAACACACAGTTATTCGTAGTTAAATCTTATATATGTGTGTGAAAAATAAGCTAAATCTTATATATGTGTGTGAAAAATAAGCAATACAAATAGTTAGATATATATTTTAGAACTCATTTCCTCAATTTATTAAAACTCGCATATCTAAATTCTGAATCCGCGACACAACCAAAAAAATAAAAAAAGTGGGGAATATATATCTAAATAAAGGGTAAATAAATGATACGACTAACTCAATCATTACTTCTATATGTGTCATCTTTAACTGGCTTCTCTTTCCCTTTATCGAAATTATTAAATTCTTAATCATACTACAATCAACAAACTTATGTTTTCTAATTGAGTTTGCGTGTGATTTTTAATATATCTACTCGTGTGATCGTGTCCATACAAATGCCAAAAGAGTTGTTCTTCCTCGTGGCTCTTCTAATTTTTAAGAGATGTATATATTCGTTCATAAAAATAATATGAACAGCTCTTAATCACACTTACATGAGCTGAAACGATAGGATTGTCGTAGTAAATTAATGATCTCATACATTAATTAAGCTTATCGCATCATCTTATCTTAGACCATAATTATAGATGTTTAACGTCAGAATTCTTTTCAATTTGTTTATATATAAGCCTAATTATATTTACTAATATCATTAATTAATTTATGCAATTGTTAACGAGAAAAGACAATGTTTCAAGAATCAGGCAATACCTAACAAATAAAAATTGGAATAAATTATTATGTTTATGGTTTAAGGGATTAAACAATAAAGGTTTGGTAATAGAAACATTATTTTATTAGTTCCACGTCGGTCATGGATGGTATAAATTATTACTAAAGTATTACGACTTGTATTATACTTGGAGGTCAAAGTAATGAAGTTTAAGCTTAGAGTTGCTAATATTAAAATATGTATATAATTATTCTACATACCCCTATATTATATTATATCATTGAATTGCCTATCATTCTGTTTATTGATTAAATAGTGATTAATTACTTGAAAGTACAGCTCCATATGTTGTTGAAGGAGCATGCTATCTTATTTTAATTATCTTTAATTAATACGACTAGAAATGGGTAGAAATAATTTCTATTAAGGGATTAGGACAGTTTAAAGTTTGACTTAATACATCACACGGTGAAAGAATTAATTAGAACAGAACGCGCATTGGGTTCTCCCTCTCAAGCTAATAGTAGGAATAAAGTAAAATCAAATAAAACTCAATTTAAAATTAAAAAATTCATGGTAATTTTTGGCATAAATTCATCCAACTATGGGTAGATTTACTATTTAAGAAATTAATTATATAACGTAAAATGCATAAAACTCAAATTCAAATAAAAATTGTGCGAAATTATTTTTTGGCGAGAAGTGGGAGGAAAAGTTACCCGTCCCTCGTAGTTGTACTAAAGCAATAAATTTAATATATATATATATATCTTATATAAATTTTTATCATTTAATCATTATTCAAATTAGCTCGGGATTGATGTAGAGTTATTTTTATTTAGTCATGATTAAGATGATACTATGTATTGCTCCCTTCGTTCCAAAACAAGTGACACCTTAGCCAAAAAGAATTAATCCAAAATAAGGGCATGTCATCTAAGGAACTCAAGACAAAAATTAGTTTGTGTTTTCAACTATGCCCTTAGCATTAAGGAAATAGTCCTCTTTAATATTGATCAACTTTCAAAAAAACATCTAATAAATAGGGATAGTTTAGTAAACTATTATAGTATTTATTGATCTCTTAATGGACGTGATTTTTGCTAAGGTGACAATTATTTTGGGCCTGAGGGAGTTGCACTTTGATTTGTGATTTTTAAAGTAAAATTTTTGGTCTGTATGATGTTAGCCTAGTGCATTATTACCTAGCCTTCTTTGAATTGGGAGTAATTTCTTCTCCGCTCTACAATTTTTAGGTTTAATGAGCTACTTTAACTTTTCAATTTCTTTTTTCTTGTTAATAGGTTGTTCTTCAACTTGTCATGGCTGCCGCCCAGTGGAGATGGGAAAAGAATGTAAACATTTTTTTGCTCGGAGTGCCCTTCGTTTGGGGTGGTCTTTAAATTTTTGCATGTTGAAATCTTTTTAAAATTTGCCCTTGTTAACACCAACAAGTTCGGGGTTCGAACCCACGCGCGGTCAAAAATTTTAAAAAATTCGCAAGGCAAGTTTAAATTTACTATCGGACCGGCATACTTTTGTTGGGGTACGGGGGTTATACGGACGGGGGGGTGCGCACGCGTGAGCGGAACAACGTAAATATACGGATCCCGCCCGTAACACGAAATAATTCCTTCACAAAAATTATCTAGGGTGGGGCCCAAAGGCCCTTTTTCCCCCCGGCCCCGGGAAGGTTTGGTTTTTGGGGGCCCGGGCCCCTTTTGGGCGAGACGGCAAAAAATATACGGGTCGAATAACAAATTTAATTCCGGGTTTCCCCGGGGTCCCGGCAAAAAAATTTTCCCATTAAAAGTATCCCCCGCGCGTAACTTTGTGAAGGAATTATCAAAAGTTATGGGGGCCCGGATCTTATGAAAAAACCCCATAAGGCATGGTATCGGGTCGGCAAAAAATGTGTAATTCCTTCGGGTGTATGTTGTTGGCGGCATGCAAAATTTTCTTTCTTCCAAATTTTTTTTAAAATTTTTTTGCGCGTGGGTTCGAGCATTTTAACTGTAGATTGATGACAGAAACTTTAAACATTTCAACTATGAAGGGCAAAATTTAAACACCCCAAAAGAAGGGCAGTTTGTAGTGCCCGAATGTAAAACCATTCAAATATACTCTATACTCAAATTTAAATACTAGTAGGAATAATGTAAATTGAAATACTCAAATTTAAATTAAAAAAATTCATGGTAATTTTGGCATAAATTCATCTAACTATGGGTGGTCTTGAATTTTGACATAAGCTTTAACCTTTTCGTGAAAAACTTCAAGTTTAATAAGTTCGGCCCAAGGTTTTGTCGAGGCAATGCGGTCGAAAAGTTCGAATGTTTTCCAAGGCCATCTTGGAGAAGCAGTCACCTTTTGTTTTGTTACTGAATAGTTAATCTAAAATACAGCTAGTTTTGCTCTATTAATTCCATTTCAAGAGTTCTCATAGGAAGCCAATCCATCCAGGATGAGCTTAAAATGAAAGGGATGACCCTAATCTCGTGCTGGTTTTGCCAACTAATTCAGATAGTGTCAGCAGGAGCAAAATTATTTGATGAGAAGAGATAGACAAAAAAAAAAAGGGGGAGGATGGCATAAAATCATCTATATATAGTATATTCGCCCGGTTGATGGTATTGGAGGGGTGTTATTGAATCAGATGTAAAGGAGAAATGCCTTGTCAGCAAGACAAATCCAAATGTCATAGAAAATTATAATTCCCTCCTATTTTTATAGTTATTCTGATAACCTATGTGACAATATCCGTCAGTGTCATTGTTTAAGCTGGCCTCTGTCTTTGATCTTGGCTCGACATCTCTACCCACTTTCGATACTTCTTCCTCTTTGTGATACTAAAGGCATTGGTTTTTCTCAAAAAGTTGCCAAGCCTAGAAAATGAATCTGTCTAAGCGACTTGTTTTCTTTCCCTGTTTAATACTTACTTTGTTACTTTTTCTCCTTAAACATCTTCCATAGAACAAGTCTTGAAATATAATCCTGAAATATCCATGTTGCATTGATACACTTATTTCATCATAGTAAGAGGGGGATGCAAAGGTTGATCCCATAAATATAAATTTTGAATCCGCTTCTGATAGTCAAATAATTTAAGATTACATAAACTAATTTTTTATGCCAACAGCTCACTCAATAAGAGTGAATTTCAAAAATAGGTGAAGTAACCCAAGACATTATGATAAAGCTATGTCGTAGTATAAATATTTTTCAATGGCATTACATATTAAATCTTTGCTCGAATCGGCTTTTAGATGGGGTGTCTAGTATTATCACATGGCCTCCCGGCCTATTTGTTTACATATATTAGCCCACTTTGTTGATGGAGCTCTCAAATGAAGAAATTGCACTGTCTGTCCTCCAAATGGGCTGGTCTTTAATTTTGTCCTTTAAAATCGAACTTATGCCTAGCGGAACATAAGTTCTATAAGGATGTGGGCATAACTTGTGGGACATTATAATGCGAAATATAAACTTATGTCCCGCAAAAAAGTTGTTCGTATTTATGGACAAAAATTAAAGACTAGCAGAAAATAGGGACAAAAGTGCAAATGACCCCTCTCAAACTTTTTTTTGCGTGGATCGTCCTTCATTTGGGGTGGTCTTTAATTTTGTCTTCGCTTATGTCAGGGTTCTGCGTTTGAACATTTCGGTAAAAAAAAAAAAAGAAATTTTCGCAAGGCAAATGTTTGGATTCGCAAGGCAGAGTTTTGCCTTCAGACCAAAAATCTGCGAAGGCAAATCTGCCTTGCGAATCCAAACTCTACCTTGCGAATTTTTTAAAATTTTTTGACTGAGCGAGGGTTAGAACGCCAAACAAGGAATTTTTAACGAAGGGAAAAAAATTAAAGACCACCAATTTAAGGGACAAAAATTAAAGACCACCCCAGCGAAGGACAATCCTGCAAATTGCCGCCTCTTAAATAGATGAAGGATGTTTCAGAATGTTTGCCGTTTAGGCCCATTTCACGTAATACAGTCCATTACCTCACTCAATTTTTCATTTTTTGGGTTTTACCCAAAATTCGTTCAGTTTTAGGTCCTATTAATCCAGATTTTTGCGTCAGCCAATTCTACTTCTAAAAATAACATGCTCCTTATCAAAAATAGATTCGGTTTTCAGGTGACCATGTTCACACTCAAGTGGCAAAATATGCAAAACGAGTGGGAAGTTTGCCTTATAATTGCTAGCTAAGCATTTTAACTTTCCTTAGTAGTCATGCAATTACGAATAGTCAAAAAGATAAGATCAATGTCAAACAACTTACATCCCTACAAAAATCCATAATCCTAAATTACATACATGGATTAGTCATTAGCATAGGGTCCATTGACAAATTCGTGTATTTACATACGCCAACAATTTAGGCAAAAGTCATAAATTGACCAAAAGCTATCTTAGAAAAGTCGTTTTCGCGCTTGAATTTCGGTGGTGACTTGTCTGTGTAACATATATAAAAAAGTGATATTATTTCACTGCGCATATTTAACCGGTCTCATGTGTGGAGGTGTTCGCTATGCTTGAACACATCAGCGACATGTCATTTGTTCTTTCATATTTTTTCTTTTTTATTTATTCTTTCACAATTTTGCTTTTTTCCCTTTCTTATTTATTTGTGGGCCCCACTTTTTTAAAAACTTTTTCCCTTTTCATTGTGTCTTCTTCAACAGCAGTTGCCTGCTGTGCCTTCCCCATGTTTCTTCACTTCATCTCCCATGGAAGCATCTCTAGACCTCTCCCTTGAAACTTTGAGAAGAAAATTGAAATGAGTGGAAAAGATGATATTGCCTTTCATAGAAAAGTCCACCCCCAAAACCCTTCTTCTCCATTAGCACAGCCCCCCCGCCCCTTCTTCTTCATCTTCATTTCCTCCACCACCACGCCCTCTTCTCCTCCAACGCCACCCCCAAAATCCTTCGTCTTCTTTTTCTTCATTTCACCAGAATTGAACAAACCCAGAAGTATTTTTGTCTATTCTCTTCCTTTCTTGAAAAAAAAAAAAAAATCAAAATACTACAAGAAAAGGTTCAGATTTTGGAGCCATTAAAACTTGGAATTTTGTAGCCATGAAACCTAGGTTACTACTGAATCTCTGCAAATTCCATTAGATTGTGGTTTTTTTGTTTTTTTTGTTTTGTTTTTAATAATGAAATTAGAAAGTAACAATTAATTGCCCTTATGATATACTAATAGCAGTAATAAAACGGTGCATAGCAGATATGGCATATGAGAGATGTTCCTTCGGTTCCGCCATGGGAAGCAATTTTCCAAGTTGGGTTTATCAAGAATTAGTTGAAAAGTTGCAGTGAAGAAATTAAACAATGTGATGAAAAAATGGAGGAAAGGGGCAGGGGGCGTGAAGATAGGGGGGAGGGGAGGAGGAGGAGAAGGGCGGGGGAATTGGGAGACGAGAAGCGGTGGCGGAAAATTGAAGAAGAAATGGGATGCGTGGGGGCGGGGGGGGGGTCGGGCATGGGATGGAGGGTGGGATTAAAAAATATGAATTTGGTATTAAAAAAAAAAAGAAAAAATGAATTAATTTTAATAAAACGCGCCTATTTTAAAATTATTTTATATTTTATGCCACATTAGCTCTCAGGGCTAAATAAATTCATTTTTTAAATATTTAGATGTGTAATAGATCACAACTGAAGTTCAAGTGTGAAAATATCTTTTGGGATATAATTTAAGGGTCAATCTAATCTACGTAATCAACTTGTAATCAAACCCTATGAAGAGTATAAGGAAAATGAATCACAGTCAACGTTGGCAGGTTGTTAGCACGGCTGCTGGCTGCTGATAAAGTCAAACAAGATTTAAGTCAAATAGTGCGAAATTTCACTGTTGGAATAATGGATCCTGTAGGTTATGTTTGTCAATTGACTCTAATTTTTATGTACTAATTATATAATCAGATCATTATACATTTTTTATAAGGTAATTATTTTTGAAGAGTGGTCGTTTATGTTTGATTAATCAATATGAAAATACTTTTTGTAATTTTAGAGTACTAATTTATATTGGGATTTTTCTACTCTATGCCAATTAAGGCGAAATAATTACCTGTTTTAGTTCATATTTATTTTTTTACCCGAGCTAGGCCACCCATACAAACTGCTAGATGTTATTCGTTGCCTGTATGTGGTTGCACAGTAATTAATACATGTAATGTATTCTTCTTTGACGTTGCTTCTTTATTTTTTCAGTTTTCTCTTCTTCTTCTTCTTCTTTTTTTTAACTTTTTTTTTTGTCGTTTGAAATAATATTATTATACACTTTTATACAAGGTTGATACATTGTCTACAATAGGTATATAAAGTTGCATATTGCTGTATAATGTTGTATAACGTGTGAAAAAGAGGCTACGTGGATGTAAATTAAAAATATGGCTATGTGGATGTAATTTCTTATACTTGATTGTACATAATTGAAAAATTTAAAAGTGCTTCTGGAAAAAAATGATTGTACTTTTTTGGTTTGAAAATTATTTTTTCTATAACTCAAAAGCACTTATTTTGTTCTGAAAGTTTAGTCAAACACTTTAACTCTATGAAATAGGCATTTTAAAAAAAAATACCTTTGACTTCCCAAAAACTAGGTCAACTAAACTATTTACTAATTTTCTTTATCTTGTTTTTTCTCATAGTTCCTTGGACTTCGATTTCTGTTACTACATGTCGTTTCATATACTTCGATTGTCGCATTATTTCTGATGTTACTGTTTCTTTTTTAATGCTATGTAATGCTTTCCCCATTTGCTATGTCTGATTTACTATTGTATTTTCTTTTTAAATTGCTTTGATATGCTTTATTTAAGGCGAGGATTTATTGGGAACAACCTATCTACAGCTCTACGAGGTAAGAATAAGATGTGCGTACACTTTATTCTTTGCAGACTTCACTTGTGGAATTACACAGGTTATATTATTATGTTATTGTTGTTGAGAGATGTTTTGACTTTTGAAGGAATCTATAATCTATCCACTTGCATTGGGCATATTCCCCCTCTTCACTAATAAAAATACTCGCTTAGGCAACCGACCCCAATCCCTTCATCCTAGCTTGTAGGCTTGTATAGCCGCCCTTCTTGAGACTTAATTCAGTCGACCAACTAATACTTAACAAGTTCCACTTGGCCCTCAAGCAACATAATCTCTTTCTCAAACGTGCTCCACTAACCTTCCATTTTCTTTACATTACTTAAGCAACCACCTAATTACTACCTTCCTACTCCTTGTCTCGCAACTTCCTTCTCTAATTTCTCCCCACACACCCCACCCTTTATATATATCCAAAATCACCACTTCACTCACTCAATCACCAAGCTTTCAAAAATCTTCTCTCTTCTCTCCATTCATAGATTCTTAATTTACTCACTACTTTGAGTTCACAATTGTTTACATCTTTGTTTCTTTCAAGAAAAATCAACTAGCAATGGCACTTGAAGCTTTGAATTCTCCAACTACCACAACCCCACCCTCATTTCAATTTGAGAAAACTACTCAAAGCTACCTTGAATCTTGGACAAAAGGCAAGAGATCAAAACGACCTCGTAGCATCATGGAACAACAACCAACTGAAGAAGAATACTTAGCTTTCTGTCTTCTCATGCTCGCACGTAGCGGTAATAATAATTTTACTACCACTACAACAAATTCAATAACACCCGTTATATCAAACAATTTGTACAAGTGTTCAGTGTGTGGTAAGGCTTTTGGTTCTTATCAAGCTTTAGGAGGACACAAAGCTAGTCACCGTACTAAACTACTCCTTAACGGAGATAAAGTCAACGAAAACGCCGTTACAACCACGACCAGTGCCACGTCAGCTAACAACGTTAGCGGAAAGACTCACGAGTGTTCCATTTGTCACAAGACTTTTCCAACTGGACAAGCTTTGGGTGGTCATAAAAGGTGTCACTACGAGGGGAAGGTGACGTCATCGTCATCGAGCGGTGTGGGGTCCACGAGCAGCCAGCGTGGCGGCTTTGACTTGAATATTCCGGCTTTGCCAGAATTTTGGCCGGGTTTTGGCTCAGGCGAGGAGGAGGTGGAAAGTCCTCATCCAGCTAAGAAATCACGACACTTGCTGCCAACTAAACTTGAATTATTCCAACAACAGTAGGACTTGAAGACTTGAACAAAACTATACAAATTTAGTTGATGAGTTAGTTCTTCAATTAGTTGTTACATGATTCATGGGAGGGTGGATAATTTATTTATTTTTTATTTTTTATTTTTTTTGTAAATATCGAGTACACTTGGTAAAAGTGGTTATTTGATTATTTAATTGATTTAATTTATATTTTCAAGGCATGACTATGTTCACACTTAATTTTTCTTTTTTGTTTTTTGTTTTTACCCGGTATTCGTTATCCATTTTAGGTTCCGTTAATCCAGGTTCGTGTTAGCCAATTTCATTTTAGAAACAAAATGTTCCTTACCAAAAAAGATTAGATTTTAAGGTGACCATCTCCCAAGTGGCAAAATGTGCATAACGAATGTTTCTTTCTTTCTTTTTCTTATAGCTGTCTACGGTGGGAAGTTTGCCTTATAATTGCTAGCTAATCATTTTAACTTTCCTTGGTAGTCATGCAATAATGAATAGTTAAAAAGATAATAACAATGTTAAACAACTTACGTCATCCCTACAAGAACCATTATCTTTAATTTAATTAGTCATTAACATAGGGTCCATTGACAAATTCATGCATTTACATACGTCTACAATTTATAGTAGCCAACTTGTAATAAAACCCTATGAAGAGTATAAGGAAAGGGAAACACAGTCAACGTTGGCAAGTTGTTAGCACGGCTGCTGGCTGCTGATAAAGTCAGACAAGATTTAGGTCAAATAGTGCGAAATAACACTGATTACTACTGTTGGATTATGGATGCGGTAGAACTTAAAAGGTTTTATAGTTTTCAGTTGACTCTAATTTTTATGCACTAATAATGTACATATATATTTATATAATCACATCATTATATATATTTGGAGAATAGCAATTTATGATTGATTAATCAATATGAAAAATATTTTTACAATATTAGACCACCAATTTATATTTTGCCAAAATTTTAAAAATGCTTCTGGGGAAAATTATTCTTTTAGCTTTGTAATTAATTTTTCTACAACCCCAAAAAAGATAATTTTGTTCTCAAAAATTAGCTAAAACACTTTTAACTCTCTAAAACAAGTATTTTTGTATATAAAAGAAATACCATTGAATTTCCAAAAACTTGGTCAAATAAACTAACAACAACAACAACATAACCGGTGTAATTCCATAAGGAGAACCTGGGGAGAGTAGGATGTAGGCAAACCTTATCCTACCTTTGTCGATTAGTGAGGTTATTTCCGATAGGCCCTTAGCTCAAAAGAAGTGTAATCAAAACATGGTTGAAAAGAAAATAACGACAACAAAATAGGAAGATAAACAAAACAAATAAAGCAACATATACTATTGAAAATTGAAAAATAAAATACTACGCGAATACTACTAATACTATTACTCCCTCCGTCCCAAAAAGATTGACACTTTTCGCTTTTTGGTAGTCAAACGAGTTGTACTTTGACTGTAATTTTGTAATATGTCTTTTAAATATTTTAAATTATTAATTATGGTGACTTATTAGTACTTTTTACGTAATTTTCAAATATATAAATTTTATCTCAAAAAAATTAAAGATTTTATGTTCAAATGCATGATTAAAATTAAAAATTTGACTCTCGAAAAACGAAAAGTGTTACTCTTTTTAGAACAGAGAGAGTACTAAATAAAGAGAAGATGAGAAGAGGAGACTAACCCCCCCCCCCCCCCCCCGCCTTTCCCACATAAACTATTTAAGTACTCCCTCTGTCCCATAAAAAAGTGTCACCTTAGCTAAAAACACGCATATTAAGAAACCAATAATGCAATGTTGAGTTTATCAAATTACCCCTATATAATAAAAATAAATTACTTTTACCTTTTAATTAGAGCATGCCCAAAAATAAATCTTTTGACATTGAAATCCAACAATGCCAAGTTACTATGTGGCTTTCCAATCATCATTTAGATGTTACTTTATTGTCTAAGGGTAGAATTGAAAAAAACTAATCAATTTATGTCTTGATTTTCTAAAATGACACTTATTATGGGATAAAAAAATTTGATTAAGGTGACATTTATTATGAGACGGAGGAAATAATTTTTTTTATATCTTGTGAGGAGAGATATTTTGACTTTTGAAGGAGTCCATAGTCTACACCACATGCATTAGGCATATTCCCCGGCCTTTTTGCACTAATAAAAATAGGAATTTTTACGCGTTATAGCTACTTCTAATACATAATTAGTGGTAATAACTACCTTTTATTTTAATTACTAATAATAACTAAATATTTTTCTAATTTAACTATTATAGCTACACAGTAATTTTTGAATTACCATTTCACAAATACACCTAAAAATTAGCACTCCAAATCCCATATCCCCTTTTAATGTTAACAATATTAATCACTTAATATACATTACCATTCTCTCTCCTTTTTCATAACTTCTTACCTTTTATGATCGTCTTCTTCCTCTCTTCACCCTCTCGCAAAAATTTCACTTCCATTCACCAATCAAGTTAAGATTCGTCGTATTCTTCTTCTTTTTTTCCAAAAAAAGAAAAAAGAGGTTCTTTAAAGTACCTAATGCTCTATCCCATCTCCTTTGTTTCGTGAAATTTTCGCTATTTGTGTTATTATTCTTCCACAAAATCAACTTGGTGGAAGTGATTATTTTGCTTCGTGCCAAGGTGGTGGTTATGGCGGCGCACGAGAGAGGGAGAGAGAAAGTTTTTTAGGTTTTGAGAAGACTAAAAAATATATGTATTTGTGTATGTTCTATGATATAACTACCAATTGTTGTGGTTGGTGGTGTATTTTTGTAAGTTTTTCTATATATTTGTGTATTTTGTTCAAATTAATTCCATACTCATCTAGTTTTAAATACACGGGTACAAATACATGGTAAGTTTCTATATATTTATGTATTTTGTTCAAATTAATCCCATCAAATACATGGGTGATGCAAGTTGTTACTCACACAAATATATGAGATTTAATTTAAAATACATGGGGTTTGATTGGAAACTTCAAATACATTAGTTATGCTATCAAATACATGGGTAAATAAAAACTTAAATCAATATTGAAGACTTCAAATACATTACCACTAAATAATGGTGATGCAAATTGTTCTCACACAAATACATGATATTTAATATAAAATACATGGAGTTTGATTGGAAACGTCAAATACATTAGTTATGCTATCAAATACATCGGTAAATAAAAAACGAAATCAATATTGAAAACTTCAAATACATTGGTTGTTGATTGATCGTTTGTTTTGTCAATGTATTTTCAAAGTTGGAAGATTTAATTTGAAATTTGAATTTTTACGTTTGAATGTCAAGAATGCATGGAAGAGAGAAACGCTGTAAGGAAAGAGAATATTACAGGAGATTTCTGGTGAAAGAAGGTAAAAAATATCTTAATTTCTCATTTAATACCACCACCGTTATAGCCAAAAATAAAGCCTGTTCCTTATTTTTACCGCATGCCTAAGCGTATTTGTCCAACAAATACATGCGAAACATACACAAATCGATGATTTTTAGCTACGAATGGTAATATTAAAAAGTGGAAAGCTACAAATGGTAGGAAGCTACAATAAGGTAGTCATTTGAGAAATTTTACCATAAAAATACTCGCTTGGGCAACCGGCCCCAATCCCTTCATCCTAGCTTGTAGGCTTGTTGCCGCCCTTCTTGAGACTTAATTCAGTCACCACTTGGCCCAACTAAAGTGGGTTTGTGATGGGGTGGTCGGAGATCTCTTCACCCTAATTAAAAGTTTTGGATTCGAATTTTGTCAATAATCTTTTGTGCTGAAGTGCCGTTTGTCCCAAAAACAGCCCTGAATGCCAATCCTAATATTGAGTCCATTTGGGTTGGCTTATAAGTCAGTTATAAGCTATTTTCACTTTTTTTTAATATTTAACGCCAAATTTTTAAAGCTCATTCGCTTAAAATAAGTAAATGCCGAATTTGTCGTTCAATTTAATTATCTAAAATGTACTTATGTTCGAAAAAAATCACTATGCTCTAAAAAAACAAATCGGTATCCAAATGCTCATTATCCGACCCTAAAGGGTATGGGACACCGAATGAGTAATTTTGAAAATAAGTTCCATGTGGCCCTCAAGCAATCTCTTTCTCAAACGTGTTCCACTCTTCTTCCCTTATCTTTATCAAGTACTTAAGCGACCACCTAATACGACCTTCCTACTCCTTGTCCCGCAACTTCCTCCTTTTCTCACCACACCCCCTTTATATACAACTCCACTAACAACTTCACCACCAAGCTTTCAAAAATCTTCTCTTCTCTCCATTCATAGATTCTTAATTTACTTCACTACTTTTGAGTTCCACAATTTTTTACATCTTTGTTTCTTTCAAGAAAACCAGCCGCTAGCAATGGCACTTGAAGCTTTGAACTTCCAACTACCACAACTCCACCATCATTTAAATTTGAAACTACAAGTACCAAAATTACCTTGAGTCTTGACTCAAGGGCAAGAGATCAAAACGACTTTCGTAGTATCATGGAAATAACATCCAATAAATGAAGAAGAATCCTTAGCTTTTTGTCTTCTCTCATGCTAGCACGAAGGTAATAATAATTTTACAAACCAATTCAACGACACCCGTTATATCAAAGAATTTGCAAGTGTTCAGTGTGGTAAGTCTTTTGGTTCTTATCAAGCTTTAGGAGGACACAAAGCTAGTCATCGTACTAAACAACTCGTTAAGGGTGAAGTCAACGAACACTCCGTTACAACTACGACTAGTGCCACGTCAGCTAACAACGTTAGCGGAAGGACTCACGAGTGTTCCATATGCCACAAGATCTTTTTAACTGGACACAAGCTTCTGGGGCTGCGTCATAAGAGGCGTCACTGGTTTAGGGAAAGACGTCATCGTCATCTAGCGGTGTGTCTACGAGCAGCCAGCGTGGCGGCTTTGACTTGAATATTCCGGTCGTGCTCAGAATGGCCAGGTTTTGATTTGGGCGAGGATGAGGTGGAAAGTCCTCATCCAGCTAAGAAATCATGGTACTTGCCGCCAACTAAACTTAAACGAGTTCCGCCAACAGTAGGACTTGGAAGACTTGAACAAAGCTATACAAATTTAGTTGATGAGTTAGTTCTTCAATTAGTTGTTACATGTTTCATGGGAGGGTGGATAATTTTTTATTTTTTATTTTTATTTTTTGTAAATATCGAATACACTTGGTAAAAGTGATTATTTGATTTAATTAATTTGTATTTTCAAGAAATGACTATGTCCACACCAAATTTTTCTTTTTTGTTTTTACCCGCTGTTCGTTATCCATTTTAGGTCTCGTTAATCCAGGTTGTATTAGCCAATTTCATTGTAGAAACAAAATGCTCCTTACCCAAAAAAGATTCGATTTTAAGGTGACCATGTCCACGCACAAGTGGCAAAATATGCATAACGACTGTTTCTTTCTTTCCTTATAGCTGTCTACAGTTGGAAGTTTGCCTTATTATTGCAAGCTAATCACTTTACTTTTCCTTAGTAGTCATGCAATTATGAATAGTCAAAAAAAATAAGATCAATGTTAAACAACTTACGTCATCCCTACAAAAACCATAATCTTTAATTTAGTCATTAGCATAGGGTCCGTTGACAAATTCATGCATTTACATAACATACGTCAACAATATATAGTAGCCAACTTGTAATCAAAACCCTATGAATAGTAAAGGAAAGTGAATCACAGTCAACGTTGGCAAGGAGTCCGGCATAACTCGAAAAAATTTGGAACCAAACTAACCCATTAAAAAAAAAAAAAAACCTGTTTTCACGCACGATACTTCGCGCGTGAAGGGCCAAACTCCGTACATTTACATTTTGTCCTTTCACGCAATGTCTGCGTGAAAAACCCTTACCTAAAACCCGACCCAACCTTTATTTTTCTCTTATCAAACTCAAAAATTAAGGTTTTTGCGTACTCTTTGATCGAAGATTAGTCGTGTTTCAAAACACCGGAATATAAATATTTTATATACCTTAATATTTTTTTTAGTGTACAATAATATCGACTCATTACATCAAGTATACATATACATTTGGATTGTCGTTTTAGGGGTTGTAAAAATCCGAAGTACATCCGAAAACTTGTTATATTTAGGTTTAAGTGCCATATTTTATAGGGTGCGGATTCTTTTATGTCTTTTTTTTTTGTTATTGTTGTGTAATCCGCACATTTTGAATGTGCAAAAATAAATATAATATTTAAAAATAATTCATCCAATACGAGAGGTTCATAATAATTGAAAAAAAATTTCATTCCATTAGCAATGAAATACATCATTAAATTACAATAGACTAAAAAAAAAAAATCAAGTTCTAGACACTCTTCTACTTCGTACGGATGTCGCCACCACGAGAGTTTTGTCCACATGAACGCTTATCATGCCCAAATTGCTTACATGTCGAGCACTTGCGAGAGAGTAAGCTTTTTCGCTAATATCCATTTGATTGTGATAACGGGTTAGCTTGTTTTTTCCCAATTCACGGATATGGTTCTTGTTCGCAATCATAGAAAACGACGCGACTGGCCAATAAGCTTGATCACCAAGGGGCGAATTGGCCTAATATGCTTTAAAGTATTTTACGACCTTATATTCCTCCGCTACATAATCGCATATTTCTGGCCATTCTCTCAAAGCACTTGACCGCATGAGAACATGGCACGTGGTACGTTTGCCACTTACCACAAGTGCATGATTGTGTACGCCGCAACGATATGTTTGTTTCCTCCTTTCCGTCGCAATAACCGTTCTAACTTCATACACTCATTGAACGACGTCATACTCAATCATTTGGTGACCCTCTCGCCTTTCTTCTATAGTGCTCTATTTTTTTTGTGGCTTGGCATCCATGTTCCCTCGTCGGCTAATATAGCTATGGCACACCCATCTTGACCTATCCGCAAATCGCTCCATGACCTGCTTGAAAGTTAGTCTTACATTGCGGTGAGGTAGTCCTCGAGCGATTTGCGAGTCCATTGAACTCCGAGCCGTTCGTCGCGAGTATGCCCCATCTCCTTCCTCCATCAGCATAAAAGAGTCAATTTTTCAACTTCTAATTTCATTAACCAAACATATGCCTCTTCACTCATTTCCCTTAGCACTTATTTTGCAACCCATTTTCTTTGTTGATGTCGCATCGCATTTCCCCCATATCAATTTATTTACGTGCCATTTCCAAACTTTGTTTGCAAATTAGCCTTTAAGTGCTTTTAAGCAATATCGATGGTAAGCATGTGAGGTCGCCACCCTTTCCGTAGTGCACATATTGTGCAATATGCCTTTATAACGATCCGATAGGACACATATGCCCCGACGACCCTTAATAACATGAGTTTGTAGATGAGTCAAGAACATCCTCCATGTCTCGTTGCTCTCGTTGGTGAATTGCGAAAAGCAAGAGGAAATATTGACCCATTGGCATCCATACCTCGCAATTAGAGCTTAATGTCATATCGGCCATACACATGGGTCCCATCTCTATCGATATCACATTCTTGCAGATGAGCAAAACCATCAATACTTGGTTTGAATGCCCAAAAGACGAAGTCGAAAATTTCGCTCCCTCTAAAAGCTGTCACTGTACAACAGTGCCAGGATTAGCATGTTATAGAGCCGCCATATACCCCGGTAACGCCTGAAAAGAGGATTCCCAAGTTCCAAAGATCGTTTCAAAAGCACGTCGATACCCGAGAAATCCCTTTCTCTTGCTTATGATTTTACCATATTTTGAGTGGACCATGCCAATACAAGTTTTGATAGGCATCTGCATAAGTTTAAACAAACAACATTTAACAATTATATTTTAATTGCTATAAGATATATAATGTAAACGGTCGTATAAATTACCTTGGAGTTTTCTTAATGTGTTTAAGTAACATACGAGAAATCATGTTTATATCTAGATTACAATGATCTCGCTCGACTTTGTCCCATATCACTAGCGTGCTTCGGTGGAATTTTGTGATTTCCCACAGACCATCCGGCGCAATTCCCCCAAGCAACCACCGACAAACTTCTTGAGTATGTCGCCTACAAATCAGCCTCCATACCGATCTCGTTTGAGTCATCAACCTTAAACTCCCACATACCCTTACACAATACATTCTCGACAGCCCGTTGCCGCATCTTTTTTGATGAACCGCATTCACTTGCAATGACGCATTCATCGGTCATAGGATTTTTTGGTTCAATCCACGTTTTTTGGTGACTTGATAATCATCTCTTGTGAAGACAAATGCACCCTCACGACCTCGAGACCGTCAAGATAATGGAATATAGTCGAATGCTATCGCATCGAGGCGGTGGAATCGTGTTTTCGGCCATCGGAGGTGGTACGTGTGTCGAGTTGGTACAGTTTGGTTTTGGGACTACAATGCGTATCTTCATCCCCTTCACTATCTTCATCACCGGGGCTACCTCCGTATTATTATTTGGTTCATCGCCATCACTCGATGTATCCATATAACTTGGACAATCAGCGCCATCTAAGAAAGGCCTCCTCCTACACGATAAAAAGCATATGTTAAATTCCAAATTTACAAGTGTGTATATATATATATTAATTATTTAGCATCTAGGTGATGAACCTACACATATTGATTATGAGCATGGTGTAGAGAATAATCAACTCCACCAAACCGAGATTTGTCTTTCATCCGCGCTGGTACCACCGGGCGAGTTTTGATAATAATCGCACCGAACCGAAAATTATTATAATAATCGGCTCCACCGAACCGAGAATTATTGTAATAATCCGCTCCTTTGGACCGAGAGTTCCGATAATAATGACTTGCTCCACTAAATTGAGATGCATCGCCTAATATTACTCATATCGGGTTTATAACCCTACAAAGATTTAAAAAAGGGTTATTTATCAATACATACAATAAACACGTACTACGTACAAAATAATAATATAAGAATGCATTTTTACCAAGTGATTAAATTGTTGGGTAAGATTTTCAGTGACACTGGCTACTCAAAATACCCTCGTAAGAACTAAAATCTCCATACGTGTTAGCTTGACTGGCTGTTGTTGCGGGACCTCTCTCGGGTATCTTTTCAACACATCTCTCGAACATTAAGGGCGACTAAATGTTTTAATTCTTCGCGCATTCAAATAATCTCTTAAAGAATCATCATCATTGACATAATGCCTACTATAAAGCACTATACCATTGGAAACGATTGTGGATATATCTGCTCGTTATAGAGATTTCGTACTCATCCGGACTAACCTTCATTTTTTCACATATGTGAAAGTGACTAGCGATTCATAAGACATTTCCTGCTGGACATTTAACATGAACGTTTGGTCTTTTATTGTAACATCCGTACTATTATCATCATGATAATACCATCCCAATGTATTAAAACCTTAACTCGGTGGAATATCTTGAGCCATTTTTTGTAAGACTTAGGATAGGTTTTTTTGAATGACTTAAGAGACTTAAACTTATGAAATGGATGAGGTTTACCTCGTCCAACATTCTTCTTAAATAGATTCATATTCACCCCTATTGCGCACAAGAACATTGCGTAATATGAATTTAATTCAAATAACGGTCAAAAATTCAGCATTGTGTTGTCCAATCGGTCCTTTAGTGTCATAAAAAAGCCGAAATTGGCATGCATGATATGTTGTCAAATCATGTCTATTACAAGCATGCTAACATTGCGTAATATGAATTTAATTCAAAAATATAAACGGCCAAAAAATACGCACTATATATAACATGATTGACAAACAACTAGTATTCACTTTAAAATGAGTTATCATGACATTCTACAACCAATTTGGAAATCTTGATTCTATTACATGTTTTACCCTCAAAGAAAATATTTGAAGAATACGTAGGACATGGGAACTAGATGATGATGATTTTCATTACTCAAATAACCCTTGTTGACACCTAATTTTGGCTCGACGTGCTTAAAATTAACGTTTTGGGAGGCCTTGATTCGCAAAGAGCGCGAAATACATTTTTTACACATTTTTACATTTTTCGATGATTTATTGATAATTGTCCTCATTTTAGGAGTTTTATCAATTTATTGTCATTTTTCAAGAATCATTATTTTTGCACATGTGCATACGAATACTACCATTTTTGTGTAATTAATAATTGTTTCTTAATTTTATAGCAATACATTTTTATATATTATACATTAATATTTATATTTTATACTTACATTATTATTTAACTATATTTTAGTATAGTCCGTTCGGTGCGAGAGAAAACCTGAGAACTAATTTTAAACACGAGATAAAATTTAAGACATGGTTTCGGGTAAGCCCATGGTTTGTGAAATGACACGGTCTTCGCGAAGCCATGGTTTTGACACACATGGGTTTGCAAGTGATTTACTTTTGCCTATATAAAGGGAGGACTTCCCCTCATTTTTCTCACTTTTGCTACCCTCACATACATTTTTCTTCTCTCTACACTCTCTAGATTTTCTTTTCTATAAGCAAAGACTAGCAAGGCTAGCACTTTCTTCCTCTTTTTATATTTCTTTTTTTGTT